>NC_135874.1:8470538-8795538 GCF_031162955.1 Sander vitreus | reverse complement strand
CCAGTGGATCAATGCCTCTAAATGATCTGTTCAAGGATCCCTTTAGAACCTGCAAAACTTGCTCTGATAGGGCACCGAAGCATGAAGGCGCTCATTTCACATCTAACTCACTTCCTGATTTGCCCTCTGGGAGAAGGGTAGGACTGCCATTATAGGGATAATTTGTCCCAAAGCTAAATAACCCACTAACCAAAAGTGTTTAGACCAAAATGTCTTCATTCCAGGCAATCAATTACTGCCAAGGTGAGGGGGGGGGGAAAATGATGAATTTGTTTAAAAAGCTCAGTGTGTGTTAGTGTGTTTGTTTGTGTGTTTGTGTGTGCGTCTGAGAAGTCGAGCTTGACTAACAACTGGCTTTGTTTACGCTCATTTGATTGAAGACATTTTCCTGCGTCTCAAATTTACTGAGCTTCAAGAAACAAGATTTGATAACATGCTGCAGCTGGTTTTAAAAAAATGTATTTGACGTGGTACATTCGACATGAAATTGACCGTAGCCATGGTGATGATGTTAATGACAGAAGAAGAAGAAGAAGCAGCCGCTACAGACGCAGACGTGCACATGCCCACAAAGAGATTACACTACCATATCCCACTTAGGAATTTTAAACAGCCATTTGAAATGGTCGATGGATTACTGAAGAATGTCTCAAAGTGAAACTTGAATTTTAAATGACTGTGGGTTGTTAAAGATGCAGTAAAAGTTAAGTTAAAAAAAAAAAAAGATTCTCAAGTCATAGCCTTGGGACATATTATTTATGGGGTGCTAGTAAATAAAATATATCTGAAATATCAAATACAAAAAAAACACTGATGTATTGTATTTTCTCATCGAAGGGTGCCGATATGAAGCTGAATTATGCATTAAACAAAGCTATGTATTTTAAAACATTTTTTAGTCATGTTACAGCACTACATGTGAAATATTGATTGGTCAGTTTCAGCTTTAGGAACGTTTTGCTAATAGATACCATACATTTCATATTGGGGATTCTCCACTTGGGTATTACAGTATTCTACATTTTTCTTATTGTTAATAAATCCCATGTTGATTCTAATAAGTATTGTCTGTGTAGCCTGATGGCAGATATACAGAAGCATATTCCTTTGTGCCATAGAATAACATATAATGAAAATATTAAACCCACATAAACGAGCCATGCCCTTGCACTGGGTGACATCTTCCTTCATAACTATAAACCTGGGCACTGTTGTATGTTTTTGAATTGATCTCACAATCCTGCTGCCATAAACACTTACTTTAGCACCAAGTGTGTACTAATCCACAGCTGGAAATAAAACGTATTTAGCTTTTTTAAAGATAAAGGTATGTATTCGTTTTTAAAGGTTTGTCTTCTGAACAAATGCGAGAGCCACAGACAAGATGGGGAAGTCATAAATATGTAGAGACAGACTACATATTGTTGGTTTTAGCCCTTTAATGGCATCTGTTGACAATAACAAAAATATAGAATATCAGCAGTCTTATCCTTTAAGAGAGACTGTTTCACTCCAGTGACTTTGGGATTGTAAACAGAAGTTCAGTTCCCATATAAGCGACATTGGCATCAACATATAAACATAAATAGGGCCTGTATAATGTAGGGAAAAATGCCATATGTTTTTAATATACTCTAACTGCCTTGCAGAGACTGTTGAAAAGAGATTGGGGAGTCGCCAACTGAGTTCAAGCACCATCTTATGTATTTCCATATGTTACCTGCCATTATTTCACAAACTCTTTGATTCCATGCCCGAAGGATGAACATAGCAAGGGCACCCTCTACAATGTGTGTATAATACTTCTTCTTCAGCAACCTCTGACCCACTTCTATTGATCATGCTACCCTCAGTGATTCGCATGTGTACGGAACTAAGTGGGCATTCACCACAGACTCTATACACTGCTTTAGGGGTTGGGATAATAATGTGTGCTCTCTACCATCACATGACCTACTTCTCTTGAGTATCATATGAAAAAAGGCTCATTCAAGTGAAAGGAAAAAAAAAAAGTGTTCCAAACATGCTTATAATTCCCATGAAGCATAGCTTGGCAAGTTTTATTAAAATAAATTGGTTGCTATGCAAACTTTTGCCATAACCAGAGGGGTAATTAAGATTCAAGATCCAAGATTCAAAAAGCTTTATTGTCTAATATGTTGACATGTTAGAACATTTTCTTTTGATTGAAGGCAGAGTGTGTGTGATGTGTCAGTAGCATGAGTTTTGTATATGTATTGCACTGGGAATAATATAATGACTTTTTAGCCAGAGGCACTCTTCTTCCTGATGGTAATAACTCAAAGCTTTGGTGGAGGGGGTGGGAGGCATCCTGGATGATGAAGTTGGATTTTCTTTCCACTGCTTGTATATAAAGATCAGATGGCTGTTTTTGTGGAATGCCTATGATCTTAACGGCTTGCCTGGCTATCCTAGCCAGCGTTCTCTTGCATTTGTTTGGTAGGAAGCTGTACCAAGACGTGATGTTGAAAGCGATGACAGACTCTATCAGTGACTGGTATACTCTGGATAGAATGTCCTGTCTCATTTCAAATCCTTTAAGCCTTCTGAGGAGACACATGTGCTGTTGGGCCTTTTTGTAAATTGTGTCAACATGCAAATTGTGTCAACATGCGGGGTGAATTATTGATTTTTCTAACCTTCTCTTGTTTATTAAATAGTAAACACCCTCTAGGATGTTTTTGCTACAAACTGCCATGACTCAGGTTGTTTAAAGACCCTCTATCAGAAAGCTTTTGTTGGAAGAGTCCTTGAGCAACGTGTGGCGTCTCGAAGGGTTGTTGTTTTGTAGTTGATTCGACCTCAGATCTTCCTGTGAAGATGTGCACACAAAGAAATGACCTGACAGCGATCATACAATTTAATGTAATTACGGTACACAGCATGACTTAACTAATTGGACAGTCACCTCAGTTTCCTTTAGGCTGTGCAATCATACGGAAATCCAATATAGGTAGTAAATATTCATAGTATTGTAGAAGATGTATAGGGTTCTCCCCCCCTTGCGCACTGATTCTGTGCATATTCCGGAGCCCGTTTGTAATTTTTTTTATTCATGAAGTCAATTTAATCCATTGTTTCCTCTGTGTCTTGCAGGTTCTGGCACGGAGAGTACAGGGTGGCAGTGAACATTAATGACTATCTGGACATCTACTGTCCTTACTACGAGGGTCCTCCGTCCCATGGGCGCATGGAGCGCTACATCCTGTTTATGGTCAACCACGAGGGCTACACTTCCTGCCAGCACAGGATGCGTGGCTTCAAGCGCTGGGAGTGCAACCGTCCCAGCGGTCCTGACGGACCCCTGCGCTTCTCAGAGAAGTTCCAGCTCTTCACTCCCTTCTCCCTGGGCTTTGAGTTCAGGCCTGGACACGAGTACTACTACATCTGTGGGTTATCAGCTAGGCAGTGTGTGTTTCTGTGTGAGATTGTGTGTGTGTGTGTGTGTGTGTGTGTGTGTGTGTGTGTGTGTGTGTGTGTGTGTGTGTGTGTGTGTGTGTGTGGAGGTTAAGAGTGTTTGTAGGTAAAGAGTGTTTGTCTGTTTGTCGCGTGCATTGAAACATGTGCACGTCTGTGTTTGCATGTTAGCCACGCTTCTGTTCAATATGCATTCCTAAACGATATGTAAATACGCAATCAACGGAAGTTGATTGAGAGAGTTCTCAAACACAGCCCACCATGTCGCTCGCACACCCACAGGCGCGCATAAATACACCTTCCATCTCTCACTCGCTCCCCCTACTCTCTCACTCTCTTTCTTTTCTTGATGTACCTCTCTGCGTCTGTCGAGATCATAAGTGATGTGCTCAGCAAATTGGTAAAAATGTCACTAGGCGTAGTTTGTAATCATTTTTATATTAGCTGTATTGATGTTTCTCCTCACTTCAACAAGTGATGTATTAGTATCACAGATGGGCCTAACCCCCTGAGAGACTGCTTTTCTGAACCAAGTTAAAAAGCTTTCATTCTCCCACCAGGCATGGGACAAATAGTAGCTTAAAATTACTCTTAAACATTGTTTTCATCTGCTCCGTGTGCCAGATGGGTGGGATAGATTTACCGCATCCGGACTGTTTAGTGCATATCAGTTGGTAATCACATAAAAGCTAAATTAAATTGACTTTCAAAAGCTATGCTGTCAATGTCCAAACAATGAACAAACATGATGGGAAAAAGAAAATGATTCCTCTGAGAGAGGACAGTCTTAATTCACACAATCACAAACAACTTGTCAGAAATATGTACGTATACTGTAGGTTGTTTTCAGCGTTTGAACAAACTATTTATTCTGTCATTTGTCTGTTAAAGGTCCAGTGTGCAACGTGTTTAGTTGTTCATTATCAAAATCTGTGTTGCCCGTTCACAAACTTGTCCTTTTTCATGAATATTTATCACCACCATCAATTCCAAGTCTATTCCTTTTGGCTTGAAATTTCACATTTGCATTCACATGAACTGGAGTAGACGCTCCATATTCATGCGCCATCTTGAAATACGTTAGCCGGTAAGGGACATACAGAACATACTGCTCCGCCTTTCGCGTTTTTGCTGTCAAATGATAAACTCACAGGTGCTGCTAATGCTGCTAAAGGAAACATGGAGGACCACACGTATTCAAAATCCAAATTTCAGGAACAGGAGTCTTCTTCTTCGCCCAGAAAAAGAAAAAGGATATTGAAAAGAGCAAGAGACCGGCTTTTTGAAGCGTGAAGGCTACCGTAGCTGTAATACGTACTTTGAACTGCGTGGTGCGAGAGACTTGATTGCGATATATGATCTCAACGCTAGATGGGAGAAATTCCTACACATTGGACCTTTAAGGACCGTCTCCAGCTGCCATATGGTGACCAGTTTAAGTGTGCAAACCAAGCAACGCTTTCTTAGATGAATTGGACTTTTGGCATCTGGTGACTTTACTTGATAACCAATTAGCAGAGTTATCTCATCAGACCTTTACTTAGTTTACTTTTGTGTTACTCTCTGAAAGTCATACTAAACCTGACCTGTCATTGGTATCTTGTTCAGAATTTTCACATGGACAATGATTCTATAGCAGCATTTCTGCCACTACCCAAACCCGGCACCGGTCTCTTCATTTCTCCATTTGTTGCCGCTGCACAGCCGGCTGAAAATTGACCTTAACCTTTTTAGTAGGTGATGATACATTCTCACCATGACCCGTAATGGGATGAGGGTCTCCTGCCATCAGTTTCAGGTCGGCATGCAAGTGCAACATATTTCTTGATGGAGTTTTTTGCCCTTGGACAGATTCTGACCTGACAGTGATATTCTCCTTGTTCAGACAGTGGAGGCAAAAAAATATATAATAAAAAAGATAGCTTCACAGATATTGAAAACAGGTTTAAATTAAATTACTGTGTTTAGATTTTATTTCTAATGCAGTACCACGATTTTATAATGTATGCAATAACTGAAAACTAATGTGCTACACTACTAAATTACTGTGAAAGATAAGATGAAAGTAATGTTTCCTCCAACACTATTTGTTTATAAGAGTAACTTTTAATAATGAGCACTGAGTATCTGCAAATATTTCTTTGCCCCAGTCTGCTGTCTACACTGTCAGAAAGACACAGCAGGCGAGAGTCAGAGAGCTAAAGAGGCGAAGATAACAGCCACCCGATGTCCTACTGCACTTTTCCCAGTCGGCACACACACACAAACACACACTCTTTTGTTTTCAGTTTCATGTAAGGATGGACAGGGCCCCTCCAGAGTTGTATAGTTGCTGACTCTAGTATTGTGTTTCTGGGACCCCTGAGGGGAATGTGTATTCCACAAGATTGGAGTGTGTGTGTGTGTGTGTGTGTGTGTGTGTGTGTGTGTGTGTGTGTGTGTGTGTGTGTATGTATTGTAGGGGGAGGGCTGGTTGTGGGGTCAGTTGTCAAGCGATTGTGAGTCCGTGAAAGGCCATGTCCATCATCTTGACTGACAACCACACACGTTTTTGTCTCTCACGTGTGCACACACACACACACACACACACACACACACACACACACACACACACACACACACACACACACACAGTCATCGGTGCTGGTTAGTTTAAAAATGTGAAAATGCCTTCGTTCCACTTCAATACTGACCTGTGTGTGTGTGTGTGTGTGTGTGTGTGTGTGTGTGATTCCTCTCTGCAGATACTCCACGTAGTAAAAAACATTGATCTTTGATAGTGATTTGTGGCCAGACCTGTGTGAGTGTGAGCACATGTGTGCATGTTGGTGTGTGTATTTGTCATGTGGTTGACATGTTGACAGGTCTGCTCCACCCCTTACTTCTCCCAGCTGCCATCTGATGAGGTTGAGTGATTTTCAATGGGGTTTTCAGGAGATGTTGGCTTGTGGATGTGCTGGGAAACGGAGGTGCTGGGCGAGCCGATAAGACTTTTAAAAAATGACAAAAGTGAAAAAATGTGGAGGGCACGGAGAAAAGGGCAGTGTGTGTGTGTGTGTGTGTATGTGGGGGGGTGATATGTGTTTTTCCACTTCTAGCCGTTTCTCCCCAAAATGTTGCCATTTGTCATTGACTCAGTAGGGAACCCCTAAACAAAGACACACAACAGGAGAGAAAGCCTGATACAAAGCTGGTGGGCTTTATAGGGGACCACTTACTGGGCACTGTAAGGAGGTTAGGTGGATGATTTGAAGAAATTTGAGGCAAAGGAAGTGGGCTACAGGGAAGGCATGAAAGGGTAAAAGAGGTGAAGGGCAGAGAGAAGGATGGATGGAGGGAGGAGTTGTGGGCAGAAAGAGAGGGAGGAGAGGGCAGAGGAAGGGTCAGATTTATTTCCTGTGCGCTGTGGATCTTGATGATGGTCCTCTCCAGGGTCGCTCTGGGCTTTGGCTATGCGGACTTCCTCAAGGGAGAAGGCCAATAGGTCTCCACGCACACTTCTGCAAGCACCAGCGTGTGTGCACTTTTGCTCATCCTCGTGTGTGTGTGTGTGTGCACGTCTGCATGCTCGAGCGGTCAGAGAGTTGGTCACCATCTGCTTTAAGGTCTCCAGCTCTATTTCACATCAGAGCGAGGTGGGACTAAAAACCCAGATTCAATTTAATTTACTTTACTTTGAAGTTTGTATCACAGTAACTTTAAAAGGTTTTTCTCATATGTTTTTGGCATTCAGCCAGTGCAGCACGGTGGCTCAGTGGTTAACACTCTGTCACCTCGCAGCAAGAAGGACCTGCGTCTGTGGGGGAATTTACATGGATTTCCTTCCCTGTTCCAAGACATTCAAGTCAGGTCGATTCGAGAGCTAGTATTTCCCTTAGGTATGAATGTGAGTGTGACTGAATCCCAGTGTGCGGGCTGATCCCTCTCAGACTTGTTTACATTGCCTGAAGTGCTCAGTATGTTAACGGGAGCTCACAAGCTTGGGAGCATGGCTTAAAATACAACTTAAAAGGGCATAACATAACAAAATTCTCCAACTGCTTGAAGGAATACATGTCATCAAGAAAGAAATAGGCTGCATTAATGACTACGTTCATGTCAAATCATAAGAAATGAGTGTTAACTTACATTAAAAAAAATATGTTCCTTTTTTTTATAATGCATACCCTTGATTTACGTTTTTGTTTCAAGCTAATTGCAGTAATGTAGGGTTTTACGTTGCTGTAAGTGAACAAGAAATGTGTACAAAAATCTGCATATTCATGTAAAAAGAAGCCAGCATTAAAGCCCACAGACATACTTGTTTCTGGCAAAAGCCATCCTCCAGTGAACAAAGTCTGCAGTATAATCATTTCCGCTGTATCTGTGTTATTACCTTATTATGTATCGTCAGTTTTTCTCACTGCCATCCCATAAATATGTTTTAAAATAATTAGGGTTAAATTGAGGTTTGGTGTCTTTCCGGTGTGAGGATCCAGCCCTGAAAGCCCCAGGTTCACTGTGTCAGCTGGTATTTGGTAATTTGCATAATTCTAAATTAGTTTTGAGAACAGGCGCCACTAAATTAAAACATCAACTGAATGGATAAAGGCATTTAGCTGGTGTTATTCTATATTTTCTTATTGTAAACAAATACCATGAAAAGCCCAAAACCAATATTTTACTTATAATACTTTCTGGTTATCCTATCTCAAGCCCAAAATCTGACCTATATTCATTCCTACTGAAGACCCAGTCCAACCAGCACCTAATAATAAGGCTTTATAGCACTCTGAAACATTAACGTTTATTAAATGTTATCAGATACTAATCTCCTCTTTTAACCTCTGTGCTTTTTACAGCGTCTCCTCACCCAAACCATGTGGGGCGAGCATGTCTAAAGCTGAAGGTGTATGTCAGACCTCCAGGTAAGTCACACTCTACACACACTCTCACACACATTACCACACACACGCAAAGGTCCAGATTGGCTATCAAAGTAAAATTAGGGGGGGAATAAGGAGTCTGATAGAATGCCCCGGCAACACTCTCTGCTCTGATTCACAGGCCAGCCAGGCAACACTTTAACACCTTTACACACCCTGAAAACACACACACACACACACACACACACACACACACACATTCTGACCAGGATTCTTCACACATAGAAGCACACACAAGTGTGCACAGGCGCATGCACACAAGCACAAAGTGGCATACACACTTCACATCAAATCACATCACATCACCCTGGGTGTGAGGGAGACCTTCTGTCCTTGTAAAAAGAGAACAGAGCCAGCTGAAAGTGCTCTCTAAAAATGTTACCAAGCCTTCACATCACTCTACTGGCTAGATTTGCTCATAAGAAACAAGAGAGCAATCTAATAATAAACCCATCGCAAATACTGTAGAAGTCTAATCTAATAATAGACACTTCATAATTCTTAATAAAATTCTCCTTATGCATCAGCCTTGTGGTAAAAGATGAAGCATGACTTGCTCGCCACATAATACCTTTTTTCCAAAGAGCATGCAGCCTGATAAGATATACTCTGTTGAAAATAGCTCCCTCATAGATCGGTGCAGACAGGACGCAGTGCTCACACAAATGCACCATGTTGGCCTATGATAGTGCCGTTTAAAATAACTCAAAAGATTGACATACACCGGGAGCAGATTGCGGCAGGCATTTCACTGGACTTGCGTTATCTTGATAATTTACCTGTACGTCTTTTTCAAAGGCGGATTCTACCTCATGAGTTTTCTACCTAAGCCTGACTAAAGAATCAAACCTGGGTAGTAACACATCTCCTTAGATAATGACACAGCTTTGAAGATCTTCGAAAAAGGATGAGAATCGGCCTTCGCAGCTTTCCAGACTCAGATCATTCCATCTTTCGCTAAGGGGGAAGGAAATTCTCTCCTCCTCCATAATTACTGAAACAACATACATTCTTTTATTCTGTCATTGCTGCAGCTCATCTTTGAGATTCTGCTTTTTTGTGCTGTTAACGTAATCTGTGTCTGACATTGCAACTTCCATCTCATCTGTGAAATATTGTCACTAGAGTGAGCTATGAGCGGTTGCACGTGTGAGAGAGAGAGAGAGAGAGAGAGAGAGAGAGAGAGAGAGTGTGTGTGTGTGTGTGTCAGCTGCTCCAGATTCGGAGTATCTGTGATTAAACTGTAATTAGGTTGGTTAAACCCCCTGCAGAGCTCAGTTGCTGTCGTCTTCTCCTCCTCCCTCTTTCCTCTTCTCATACCTCTCTGCCGTCTTTTCCTTGCCTTTCCTTGGCTTTTGAAGGGTGAGAGTTTTGTGCCTTGTCGCTCAATTTACACATCCCCCCCCACCCATAATTGTTCCACTTGTTCACCCTTTGTCTTTCTATAAATCCACTCCCTTCTCCATTCACTTTGTTTTAGATTGTCTTGTCTTTGTATCTGTCTGTGTGTCTGTCCTCTCAGTTCAGATGTTTTGTCGTTTCTCTCTTCTTTTCGTTTCAGATGGGTCGGGATATGATTCTCCGGAGCCCTTCCTGACTGATGGAGGTCCAAGCTGGAGGCCAGGGTCCATGACCCTGTTAGCTGTTCTGGCCTCACTGCTCCTGGGACTCTTCTCCTGGCTGTGACCCCTCTTCCCCTCCTCCTGGAGCTCCCACCCAGGGTCGCTGGGCTGGGCTGGCTGTCCCTCTAAATCCACCACCCCTCAGGGAAGCCCTCTGTCTCCGTCTCCGTATTCCCTCCTCCCCCCCCGCCTCTCCCACCTCCACCTCTATACGACCAACCCCCCCCACCCCCCCACCCCCCGCCTCTCCCACCTCCACCTCTATACGACCAACCCCCCTTCCCGACCCCCCCCTGCCTGCCCCCTCCATGGGCCAGCTACGGACACAGTTTCCAGCCCTGGCTGAGAGGGTTGGGTCTTGAGCTGTCTGGGAAACTGCTCTTCATCTCTGACCCCCATCTTGGGTGGAACAGCACCTCTCAGCTGAAAAACACAAGAGAAATGTCTCTGCACTCATATCAGGGGGGTCCTTTTTATTTGTTGATTGACTCTTGGCCACTGATGGGGTAGATGTAGCCGCGGCTATGATTAAACTTGTCATTCCAGTGCAATTCCTATCATCCAATCATGGCAGGATGCATTAAGCGATAGGCCTGAATGCACAAAAATTGGATTTTTTTCTCACATTGCTATCCCATCGTCAAACCAAGAATTGGAAGTGGCCAAGCTTGCATTTTAATTGGAATTCTATACTACCTGGACCAGTTCCAACTGTAACGAGTAGAACAGCAAAACTATAGAGCTGGAGAGGAGAAAAGTGACCCGGCCTGTGCAGAAAAGAAAGGGAAACAGATAAAAATAAATATGGGCATATGGGAAATGTAATGTTATATGTGTTGATATTTTCAGACCCAGTGTAGATTCACAGCAATGTGATATAAAAACCATAGCTTTAATATCACATTATAATGACAAGTATAATCATAGCCTGTTTTAATGGGAGGGTGGGGTGTGTGCAGGGGGGTGTTCTGGGTGGGTTTGGTGAGGTGTATATTTTCAGGTGGAATGTGTTCTGTCTTATTCATGTTTCTAAACAAAGCATTTATCACAGCCTGGCCAGCACAGGCGTCTTCAGCACTCTCTAATGTCGATTGGGTCGGGTGACTTTTGGAACCATGACTTTCTCATGTATGAATGTACCACTGGTCACCCACCTCTTTGTCTTTCTGTATTATTATGACTGTGGTCACTTACAGTACCTTCTCTCGGACTGGCAGGATGAACGGGTCAGGGATTTGGAGGGATGTGTGGGGCGGGCAGGAGAAGAGTGAAGTAAGGATGAATGGAGGACAGGTGACAAAAAGGAGGCGACACTCAAGTTGCATGACCACTGTGAAACCTTCAGATCAATCTTGTTTGTAATGATGATATATTTTTTCATGGGGCAAATCAGAAACACCCTGCTACCGCTCTCTTGCTCTCCCTGAGACTTTTTCCGACATCAAAAGGAAAATTCAGCCTCTCCCCTCACACAATTTCTCCTGTCTGGCTTTCAGCTGCTGATGGATTAGCTTGGGCCGGGAGATAAATGGACCCACAGGGTGAAACTGACTGGAAATCAGCCCTCGGAGCCCAGGCCAGATCACAATGGACATAAATACTGACTGAAGCTGGTCCTGGGTCTGAGGGTTAAACCAATAAGGGAAGCGCATAGACTGTGGCAAATGAGGCAAGGTGTGTGTGGTAGCAGCACAAAAACACACATGTGCATGCACACACACACACACACACACACACACACACACACACACACACACACACACACACACACACACAGTCTTTGATAACGGGACGGTTCCTCTTTTTGGGAGCATTCATGGACATGACTATAAAGGGAACAGCACAAAGAGAGAGGGAGCAGAGGAGGAGGGAAAGTTGGTGTGTATCATGGGACTGAGACTTCTTTAATGTTGGGAATTGAACATAATGAGTAAGCACTGTGAACACACACACAGATAAAAACACAAACATGACGACCAGTGTACAGACACACACACACACACACACATACAGACATGTAGAAAAGCAAATGCAGATCTAAACATTTACAAAGACATGGCATGCACATACACACATGTACAAAGATACACACACAAAAAACACAAACAAGAGGAAGCACTTCCTTCGCTGTTTCATCTTATTTTTGTAGCATTTAAAATCACTGTTAATTACTCCTGTGTGGGATGCAGTGATGGGGTATAGCCTTTGGAAGATAAAAAAAAAAATGTCTTCTTCTATTCCACTGATGCTGTCCTTCTATCGTTCTTCTTCTCTGGTTTGTGATCCATGGTTGGTAGTGGTAGGATGCCTCCAGGTCTGAGCGTCATGTATGAGTTTGTCTCCTTTTCTGTTTGTGGTGTTTTTGTGGGTGCTGACCTCAGTCATTAAAGTCAGTCAATCAAAAGTAAACACAGAAGTCAGAGCAAGGAGAGAAACACACAAATAAAGATTGTCTTTTTGTCTACTCGAAAAACAAGCCAAGTGAGTGGAATTTCTTCAGTGGAAATGTGAATTATTTTTCATTTGATGGTCCCCCCCCTCCAAGGGCAGATGATTGTATTCATGTATTAAACTGCACCTGGGTCTTTATTTTTCTCAGTCTATCTTCCTCTGACGTCAAAGTCTTGGGACAGTAAGCGTTGAGCACTGCCAGTCAAAGCATGAAATTATTCAGATGAAATCACCCTCTCCAATCTTCAGCTGTTTCTCCCTCAGCGATGTGACAGCTAATCTGAACTGCTGACAACATGGAGACTGAATAGCTTGATAGCCTTTCTTCTCCTGTTTCCATCACATTTCCAGCAGTGGGGCCTTCCAGTGATTGAAAGTAACCAAGAGCATTTACTCAAGTATTGTACGTATGTGCAATTTCGATGTACGATGTATGTGAGACTTTATATTTCTCCTCCAATACATTTATTTTATAGCTATAGTCAATAGTTACTTTTCAGATTTTACTAAAAAAACTGCATATGATAAGCTTATATAAAAGATTTAACCAGTGGTTCCCAAATTTGTTGGGATTGTGACCCCTTACAAAAAAACTGTGTCTAGTTGGGGACCCCATCCCATTCAGATATCTGTTAATGTGTTTCCATGCACAATTTAAGCATAACGGTCAAAATATCACACACAAAAAACTTTTTTATGCTTGGCTGAGGGTTAACAGTTGATGGCACCCGACTAGAGTATTAGCACCATCAGCTGTTCATCTTGATGCACATAACTCCTAATATTTGCATAACAGTAGTGGACGGAAATGCGCATTAAATTGTATTTTCTTCTGCCGATTTTCTGGAAATTTGGTTAATATTTGTCCTACATTTGGACGGAAACTCAACTTATGAGTTGTAGGAGTTGTACCAAAGACAGACACCCCCTCTAAACGTCTCACATGGTTTCATTTAAATAAGTGTTTGAGGCCCAAAGAGGTAAAATGATCCATTACTTCATTAAAAAAAAAAAAAGCAAAGATCAGAGAAAGAAATGAATGCAAATTTGTGTTGCAGAACTTTTCCTCTTTCTTACCTCGTTAATCATCTCATGACCACTCATCCATGTATCTTGTGGGCCCGATCCCCAGTCTGGGAACCACTGGACTGTATAAAAAAGTTAAAACTAGAACCAGAACGAGTACTTGTTATTCCTCCGTACATTGCTGATATTTTTTGTAGTTGTACTTAAGTAGAATTTTTAATGAAGTACTTTTACTTGTAATAGCATTTTTACATTGTGCCTCACATGTCTATCAAAAGCCAGGTGTCCTTGGTGATGCCTAAAGACTAAATGTCTTTAAAAAAGAAAGAAAGAGAATATGAAATGTTTCCTCTCCTCTTTGAGCTCAAAAGTATTTTTCCAGATCCGGACATGAATAGACAAATAGACAATAGACACCCCCCCCATTGGGGCTTGTATGGGCCACTGCTAGCTTGAAACATTTATCAGTCCTGTTTTAAAAGCGTTATTTGAAACCACTGACTCGCCTCTTTTGGCAGCGTGGTGCAAAAAGAATATCAGAAATGTTGTTTTTAGGGAAAACTGAAGTACATGAATAATAGATGAGCTTTGGCCTGCCATGTTTGGCCCTCTTGTGCAAAGCGTCTAATGGCTATCGATGTCTCTGGTTTCCATCAAATTGCTTCATATGGGAGCTCAATTCAAACGGAGAAAGAGTAGATTCCAGTGAAAAGGAGACGAGGGAATGAAATTATCCCTTAAAATTGAAATGCACGCTTGGTCAGCCAATTCTTTGTCCTGACAAGTATCAGGTACCAGCAGAATTAGCGTAACATAAAATTAAACCTGATCAAGCAAGGCCTCAAAAACCTTCCCATGTCTCAATCCTTGTGAGAGGAAAGACGGATGTGTGCGATACGACGAATTGAACAGATGTGCTCGTTGGAATCATGGGAAACTAGTGATCTGGGCTATGTCACTGACACACATGTACGTACAGTACAGTACACACTATTATATCCCCATGTATTCTATTCTAGATATTATTAATCACTTGATTATTTCAGCTACTTTCATTGGCAGGCATTCACGTGGGGGGGATAATTGGCGAGAATAAATTTGGCCTGTATGATGTTGGTTTTGGCAACAACCAAAAAGGAAAGCCAGGAAATACAGATGGCGACCCCTCTGCGTTCTTTTCCTCTTTCTTTCTGTCTCTTCGTCTGATGATTTCCTGCTCTCACAGACACATTATCAGGCTATAGGCTAATCTATTCTCCTCTCTCCCCTGTACGTTTGCCTCCTCGTATTCAACTAACTGGCATGATTCAGGAATTATAGAATTAGGGCAGCGCTCCCATCTCTATTAATGAGGAACGGCATGATGAAAGAGCTTGATCCTGAACGTGCCATCTGTAGTCACTATTACACATTTACTTAATCTATCTCTCTTACTCTCACTACTTTCTATTCTTTATCTTCCCTCCTTCCTTCCACCCCTCTCTCTCTCTCTATCTCTCTCTCTCTCTCGCTCGCTCGCTCACACACATCCTTACCATCCTAAGTAAAACACACTCACTTTATACCTTCATTGTAATTACAGAGGAAATACTAATTCTGAGCTCTTCAAGCACGGTTGGGTGTGGCGTGAAATGGTAAAATTGCACAGCAGGAAAGTTAACTATGGACCACACACCCATGCATAGGCACACACTCACAGGAGTCCAGATGGACCATGTGTTATTGCTGAATAATGTATGCTATGTAGACTCTATAAAAGATACATGGGCAGAGAAAGCTGGGCACCATTCAGTCACCAAAGGCAGTTCGGTGAGGGCAGCTCTGGAGCATCCCTTTGTGCAAATTTGGAGTTGTTGCAAAATGTTCAGCTTGTAGGTATAGGCTGTAGGTGACCCAACAAAGAAAATAGGGGGAAAAGAACATTTGCTTTTTAGACATTGTCAGTTGATACGTTGTCTGCCCAGGCTCTTTGCAGTCACCTTGAACGGGCTTTTGTGGTTTAAACCATAAAACTTGGAGAAATACACAGCAAATCCAATGCTAGAGGCTCAGATTTCAGAGCATCTCTTATAAACACTATGAAATATCCAGAAGTCTGTCTTCATGTAAAATACCGAGGAGAGGGGGAAGGGGGGTGAGGGGGAGGTCTGGGTGAAGGGTAAATGCTGCACTCATGTGGGGGAAATGAGCAGCGCCTCTTTTTCTCTGGAGTCATATGACAGGACATGCGCACGATCATGTGCGGCGTTCGCGTTCTCATAGAAAGCTCCTTTCTTTGACCATAATACACTGCTCAAACAAAATCGCCCATGTAATGAATAAATAAAAAAGCTTGGTATAATGTGCTACTACTGCAGCAGAAATCATATCATGTATTAACAATCTGAATCTGCTAAGTAAATAGTAACTGAAGCTTTAAAATAATGTAGTGAAGATAAATGTAGGCTATAATATTTGCCTCTGAATTAGTAGAGTGAGTATAAAGTAGTAGCATAAAATGGAAATACTCAGATACAGTAGTTCCTCAAAATTGTACAGTACTTTAGTAAATGTACATGTGATTTCCTAGTTTATTACCGAGTTTCGAGAACTACCTTATATATATATATATATATATATATATATATATATATATATATATATATATATATATCTATATACTATATATACATATACATATATATATATATATATATATATAAACTCGGCTGTCTAGTTGCAATATTTCCGACAGCATTTAAATGCACCAACCAACACACTTCGGACAGCCAGACGGTGAAACCACTGAAGGAATCCAGAAGAGTTACAAGTGCGAAGTTGACATACCGTAAAGAAGGAGGAGTAACGAGCTCGTTTTTTAAAACAAGGAGGGTTAATTGTAAGTATTGACTCCCTAGATAAGTATCTCTCTGCCTTTTCCCTCTCAACATAAGTTAGTTGTTTGAGTTGTGGAGTTAGGTGGCTAGTTAACAGGAAAGCGGAACTAGCAAGCTAGCAGCACATTAGCTGGGTTACCGAGTTGCCCACGGATCCTGCCTGTTTACGATCCTTACAAGCCTACTGCAATTTTTCAGACAATGTAAGAACACTTTAATCTACTTTAACTATTCGACACTTTATTGTTCATTCAGTTTAAAAGTGTTATTTTGGGGAGTTTACAGCCACAACTTTTGAGTCTTGGGTGTGGGAGACTTAATGCATTTACATTGCATTGCATGTTTCTCATTCAGCCTAACGTCACCTGTTTATCAAGTGACTCTCGTTAAAAATAGTTGCTCAGCACTTAACTTTATTCCTCTGCTTTTGAGATAACCAAGGTCAGAATGTGTGGATACAGCACTATGTAATTGCACCTATTTAAAATGTAACAACGGAAATGATTAGCAATAGGTCGTATTTTCTCCTATTAAATCAAGCATGATTGGCGACGCTTGTTTGTATACTTTATGTTGTGAAAGAAATAAAAAGTTATGTTTTATGTTTTGTCTATACAACATGATGTAATTGGCCCTCTTGCTGTTTGTTATTGTACACAGGTCAGCATTATCAGTAAACCAACCTGCCCAAAACATTTCACCCTTAGGCTAACCAAAATAAATGTCTTGTCATCATTGAGGACAGGATATAGGAAAAACTGTTGGAAAAAAAAATAGCCTCTATATTTCAATATAAAATAGATCAATGAACATAACATGATTGGGAATAACAAAAAACGTCAGTGTGTGCTGCAGTCAGATCTGGAGGAACAGGTTTGGGTAGAAGAACAAGAAATATGTTTCCCCCTAGGAGCTATTGTGTTAAGACACTTAGTGTAGGTGCTGTGAAGAAACTGCAACATGAATGGGTATGTCCTTTTTAGGCTTGTTAATTATTCTTTCTGTGGCTCTGAACACATGGAGAGTGGTGTCACAGTCCTGTGTTGTTATCGAGTGTGAGGTGTGAAAATATAGAGTTTACTGTCATGTGATCATAGGCTCACATTGCACAGGGAACAAAAACAAAATCTAGTGTTTACCCATGTGTGGCTTCGGTGCGTGTAACCTTCTCATCACAGTGCCATGAGGATAAATCAATAGCTATACAGAGGTTCGCTTTACTGGCACATGTAATGGATCGTTTAGTGTTGACATGTTCATCTGTTCTTGTTGTGGCTTGGTATTTCAAAAAAGTGTGTGAATGAGTACTCCTTCAGTGTTACAGTTGTAAACTCACATTAGTAAAAAAAAAAACAGTCAAGCCTGTGTGAACCAAGAGCCCTCTTTCCCAAAAATGCAGAGTCAACAACGTTAAATCCTCCGAACTGTTTGCCAAGTAGACTATCCATTTCCCCTGTCTTTTTTAACTCAGGATGTTTAGCTGCTGCAGGTTTGAAAGGGAACTTAAAGTTCAGGGGTTATTTAAAAAAAAAAAAAAAAAAAAAAAAACACCACTTGAACTTTAAATGAAAAGAGGATGACAGGATAGGAAGAAAAGGAAAAGGGCATACAGCTGTTTCCTAAATAATATCTTTGGTAGGGAAAAAAAGGCAGAGAGCTTTGTATTTATTCTGTCCTTGAAAGTGCAGTGTTTCTACATCACAGAAAACCAGATAAAGTCTCGCTTACGATAATCTTGATCTCATGTTACCTTGTGCACCAAAGAAGACTGTCTGAGGCTGCCATTACACTAGTCATTTCATTGCGTCCTGTGACGCTGAGCTGCATAACAGTCAATTATGCACAGTTCAGATATTGTTTGGATTAGAATTTGTTTCTGCTAAACCATTCTGCAAGGCAGCCCTAGCTCATGTTGTGATCAGAATGTATGGAAGAAAAACAAAGTGAAACCACACTTATCACTCAAGGTCTGTCTTCTTTCGCCTCTCAGTCTAGTTGTGTTCATGAGAAACCAGCGTCGTTTACAACGTGTACTGTCGGGATTACCCTTTTTCTATTTTTCTCCTATTATAGGCCTAGTCCTGCTCTTACACACAAGGGCATTTGATTGTGATCCCTTTATCTTTTCTATGCTTTGTCTAAACTTAAAAATGAACTTAAAGCACAGGAAAATGTTGAATTTCACAGCGAGGCTGGTCGTGACCAACCACGACCAGCACTTCCTGCTTCTGGTTCACCGTAGAAGCTTCTCAGCGACACTTCCGGACATCATGCCCGTCCAGTTGTTGTTGTTGTGCAAGCTCATGAAATCCGAATTTTAATCTCAACGCATCAACGATTCTGCATAGAGCTGTCAAATAAGGATGCAACTCAATCTGTCCTAATGTGATTAGCTGTGGGAGTTCATTTTCAGGAAGTCCCATGAGATCAGTAGTATAAGTGATGTATCTTTTTTTCTTTTGTGATTTAGTAACTGACACTGAGACTTCTTAAGCATTCAGTCTTTAACACAACATTGTTGCATTTTAATGCACTTAATTTAAATTCTTTACACATAGCAACAGTGTATTTGCAAAGCTTCCACCGTGCTTTCGGCCAATTAAGTACGCATATGTTTCACCTCTACTGTTTGACAATCCCTGTATCCAGTCCATAAAGATACTAGTGAGCATGTAGGCTCTATCATTGTGGTTGCATAAATAATTACAATTGGTGATATTGGTTTCCAGCCTATAATGTTATTGTATAAGATATGTGATGATGATGAAGCTTGAACACTTTTTTTTAATTTTATTTTATTTTTTTTAGTGTACATATTATCTGTGGGCACTGTTGAAAGACAACTTCTTTTGAAAGGCCGACGTTTTCAACATTTCTTATAACAATAAGAGTAAAGTGCTTTTTACACGTAACTTTTTAACAAATCTTGAGAGAGAAACATTCTCACAAGGCAGGAAAAAGGAAAAGAGCTTGATTTGTTTAGGTTTTGCATCTCCTTCTTCCCTCTCCATATGACCAACACGTTCATGTTCAAGTGTTTTGATCCTTAAAATGTCTTCTTTATGTTTAAGATTGGCTACACACTGAAGAAATATTCTACAGTAGTGAGCCCTGAGTAATACCATGGCATAATGATATGTTGTAGCTTGAGACATGAGACAACATCATTGATTGTTATGTACATAACCTAAAAGAACAAGCCAGATATTTCCCTCAGGAGTTGGTAGAGACCGACAGATAATCAATAATCAATATGATGCTATATTCCCTCTCCCTGTTAACTCACTTCAGACATTGGCCAGGAGTGTATTTTGCTTTTGGTCTTGTATGGTCATAGAACAACAGCCTAAAGTGGGGCTGGGCAATATGACGATGTGTGTGTATGTGTATATATATATCGTCATTTGGACAATGCTTTACATTTACATTTGGGGGTGGCAGTAGCTCAGTCCGTAGGGAGTTGGGTTGGGAACCGGAGGGTTGCTGGCACTGCCAAGGTGTCCTTGAGCAAGGCCATATCGCCGAGCCCTAGCCGACAGTAAAGCTAGGTCTCAGATTTGTTTCAGTCACAGAGCTTTATGATAATTGATGCCCTCTCATGTGACCTTTTGAAATCTGCCCCTCTTCCAGGCCGCAGAATATCGAGTTCGGTGCCACGGGGGGAGCCTCCAAACCGGACAGCAGAAACATGGAAGATATGACTGTGGAGCAGATGACCATGAAGGCCAACCAAGTGACGGACGAGGTACTGAGTCACGCACAATACACACACTCACACTCACACATTCCTCTTTCTGTCATTGTCTCATTCTCTTTGAATGAGTATGAAACTTCCTTAAAGTGATATACTGCCCAAACTGTTTCCGTATCAAATGCCATAACGTGCAAGCAATGAGTGTTTGCAACATATAGAGCATACAGATGGGCAATGAGGAAGTGGATGGTGATGGTTTGTACCTTTTTCATTAATTCCAATTAATTTCTAGCATAAGCTAGAGTATTTCAGTCAATGCACACAGGAGGAGCTGAACATGCAAAAAATGCGAAATTTTACAAGCAAGCAAACAACTCAAGGTATATGACGAATAAAGTTTACACTATTAAATTAATTTATACTTGGGTTTAAATTGAGCTTTTCTTTTATAGGAAACACAATTTCCCTAATAGTTAATTACAAAATGACATAGGTCTCCAGACAGTTATTTAAAAAATACACCTCCCTGAAAACCATTGGAATTCATAGTATTCCAATTTAAGATGACCACAGCTGTTGTTCTCTAGGGAGGATGGAACTGCCAACTTTTAACAGACACCTTTTTCATATTTGATACTAAAAAGGGAGATTTTGGATGGAGTAATCATGGCAAAAAAGACTAATACACATACGCTACACATTTGACATTTCGCTCACTTGTTTTTTGTTTTTTTTTGCGAAGAGTTTGATGGGAGATTCAATACCACTCTAATGTCTGTACGTTTAAAAACAAAAGGGAAACGGCTAGCCTGACTCAGTCTAAAGGTTAAAAAAAATCACCACCTCCTGTAGCTCACTAATTAACACGTACAGACAACATTGGGAGTATGATCTTTTCCTTTTTATGTCCAAAGTGCAATCACTCAATCAAATGTATGTTCAGTTTTATCGTGTCATTTTTGCATTAGTATTGTTGACATATTTGATTGAACCATAATTGAAAAATAATCAAGATTAATCAGTATTGTGATGAAATGATTTTAGCCATGACCACGCTGTGAAGACTGCACATTTTGGCTTAGCTCGGAAAGCATTAATAGGGGAAAAAAATAACATACACACATGTAATCCTGGGATTTCTTAAATTTACAGTAGCATTGAGAGAGCTGCGGGTGGCTAATTGTATCCGTTGCGTTCACAGTTGATTTTTAAGCTAAGAATTAATAGGAAGTGTATGAGGCTTTACGCCTAATTTAGCCTGATAGCTCCCTTTCCCCTCTGTGGTTTTGACAGTTTGAATGTTGTCAGCTATATCTAAGCGTTTTTATTATCAAGGAGATCATTATTTCATCAGCACTCCAGGGCATCATATGACCAGCCATCTGATTCAAATGGAGGCAAATTAACTTACTCTAGCGGGGCTTGTAGCTGTTTCACCTTCCTGTAATGTAACTGTACTAATTGCCTGTGTGTTTTTTCCACCTTTTTTTTGCCTCTTGTGTGCTTTCTGTCTTAACGTCTCTTTTTCTCTTTCCTCCTTTTGCTGCTGCCTGGTTGACTTAGCAGATCATAGAAGGGACAGGGCATGGGAGGGTCCTTATGCTACTTCACACTCTGGCTATGGGTAACCACTCAGACTCCAAACACTCAGAGCATGGCTGGCAATGTGTCAGGGCAACATCGGAATTTGTTATGATAAGATTGTTTTTAGGAAGGCTAAAGGCGCTGACACACCAACCCGATAATCGTCCGTCGGACAGTCTGGCGAGGTCGGTGACTCGAGTCTGTTCGGTGTGTTCCGTACCATCGTCAGTCGGTGACTTGTTGAATCAGCCAGTGGGCAGTCGGACTCAATGACCAATTACCAGAAATGACGAGCAGGATGAGCGTGACGAACGCTACTCAAAATCTGACGAAAATCTTTTAAACTGACCTTAGTCGATCTGAAATGAAGACCGATTCAGCAACTGCATGGCCTATTTCTCGCTTAAAATGTTTCAGAAACACGTTTCGGTGAACTATTTTCGTAAAATACGAGCTCGTATTCCGAACGAGCCGCCATTATGGTCGGGGAGAAGCCATAACCACGTGATGCGTTCGTCCAATCAGCTGCTGGTTTTCATTTTTGGGCAACAATACAGATTAGCGGTGCCTGCTGTTACGGAGATGTATTACGTCTTGCGCACGTGCAGAACGTACGCTCAAGTCGGCGTCGCTTCGGTGTGTTCCGGGGGACTTTTTTGGCCAACTGATCAGTCCGACTGCCTTTTCTGCCGACGGTTGGTCATCGGGTTGGTGCGTCGCAGCCTTAACACGATCTGTCTTATCATTTTATGGCTGTTGTCCAGTTGTTAAAAATGGCTTCCACACTCATCAACATCATGTCAAAGTTACCTAAATGCATTGTTTGTGTGCTACGTCCTCATCATCCTGGTATTCTGCAGCCAGATAATACCCATAGTGTGTTTTATGCTTTTTGTGGTAGAATAACACTTGAATTGTATGTTTTATAAAGGTCTTACATGTAGCTTGCTGGAACCTGCACGTGCCTTGCCTAGCTGTACTCCCATTTAAGCCATCCCAAACAAATAAAATAGATAAAAATACCACGCCATTGTCTGTATCTCAAATCTCTCTCTCTCTCTCTCCCTCTCTCCCTCCCCCCAACACCCCAATCTGGAAAATTTGGCTAAGACAGCAATTTTGGGCTTAATTAGCCAAGTTCAAGGATTTTAGAAGTCACAACGTAATGTTTATCCACCCTATTCTGTTCTGGCTATGTAAACAAAAACCTGGCTGAGCTCAACACATCCCGCCAATTCGGTATTTGTCTGTTTCTCATTTCACTGATTAATGTATTCAGAGCAAACATAACACAGAGAGAATGAGGAATCTGTTCCCCACTTCCTCTTGTTAACAGTTCATTAGTGACGGTAACAATGGAGTCGTGCCCTGAGTCACTGAGTCAGGGCTTTGCTGTTTTTGATGCTCTGCTCTCTGTACAGCACTTTCTATTAATAGAGACACAAAGGCATAACTCACCTGAACTGACTGCATTCCAGTTCACCGTCAACTTTTGTGTCTCTGTGCGTGCATGTGTGTTTTTGTCTGTCTTGCTGTAGATTAACATTTGTGCCAGCTGTACCCATGTCATCAGTGAGAGTCATAGTATGTAGTGTGACAAAATGAAGTAAACTCCAACCAGACATTATGCAAACTAAACTAGGGCTGCACAATATATCTGGGTTTTTTTTGCCATCGCAATATCAACTAGCGCAATATACATATCGCAAAAGGCTGCAACATATCGCAATAGACACTACGAGATTTTTTGTGTTAGTTGAAATAAAATATCAGTAAAAAAAACTGCAAATTAAAATGTAACTCATTCTCTTTTAAGTAGTGCCTTTTATGTTCAATTCAGTCTTCAATTTGTTCAATAAAAGAATGTTAGAAATGATTTCCTTTTTATTTGTTTTTAAATTCAACAAGCAATTTGTTGTATTTTAGAAGAATACTAAAAGCAGCAAAGTCAGAACTGAGTACACTAATATCTGTTTATATATCGCAAGTAATATCGTTATCGTGATATTCAACAACGTTATCGCATATGGCATATTGGAAGGAATAAGGAAGGAATTAAGCTGTTTCTTGATTAACGGTTTGGTCTTTTAAAATGTCATGTCAAAATGACACAACACATTTTCCAGATTGACATATTCAAATTGCTTGTATTTGACCAAAATTTACTTAAAACAATTAACTAATTTTTAAAATGGTTAAAAATATTTCTATGCAAAAAATGCCTCTTCCTTGTTCTCAATTGTGAGGATTTCCAGCTTGTGTTTGTCTTATAGGATAGGAAACTCTGATCTGGTCACTAAAACCAAATTACTGGATGTTAAATTGGATAATGCGCTGTTGTGGTGTGATCAGATTAATTACTATTAATCGAAACAATGTGTAACTTGTTCTGTCCGGTCGTTAGTCCGGTAGTGCTGCTGAAAAACATCTGGAATTAAAACTTACACATCGCACAGAACGAGCAAGCAGCCAGATGAGTTCTTCATTGTTCTTCCTGTGCTAATTTGTGTGAGATGCATAAACGCTAATCTTTGCTAACTGTGGAGGCTAAATTGAAATCTAGTAGTCTGTTATTCATGCAAAATGCCATTTGGAATAATACAATTAATAACACAATTTTCTTTTGCAAAATAAAACCAGCATATACTTGGTTTTTGTCATAGGTAAATACACGTTAGCACTGCTCATCTGGTGGTGCCAAGTCCACAAACCAATTGTGTGATGAAAATGGTTTCTTCTGCCTGAAATATCAAACTAACCAACATCAGACCGATCAAAAGTAGATTTTCTTTCACTAAAACAAAAAATGATAAATCTCTCTATGTTAATTTTTTGGACTCTTTTCTGTTGTCTTGCTCCTCCTTTTTATTCACTGACACCTTTTTTTTAATTTTTTTTTTCCTTCCACAGTCACTGGAAAGCACCCGGAGGATGCTGCAGATGGCAGAGGAGGTGAGCCTTTGACAATTTGCTGCTGTTACTGACACAAAAGCACAATCTCATCTCACATGTGGCTGTGATTTTGATGACCGGAATGTGGTACCTCCTGGTTTACAATTGTCCCTTACCTGGATAAGGAACATTTTAACTAGGAATGTTTTTAAAATCTGTACAAAGCCAGTATCCTAATTAACTCTTAAATATGCATTACTGATTATTACTTCCATTCTTCTTAATACATAATCTGGCATCTTTTCATTGGTTCTGAATTCTGTGTGACCCTTGTTTTCAGAGCAAACAGACTGGCGTCAACACCATGGTGATGTTGGACCAGCAAGGAGGTAGCTATACAACATGAACACCACATGTTTTGATGCTGATGTTTCCACGGCTGCATTGCTCCTTGTCTGTGGCAAAGATTTAATGCTAATGGTTACGTTTAAAGAGTCACCCATAGTAATCTTTGGATATGATTTATAAATGACATGTTTCACGCTAAGGTGCATCAGATTGCTTTTTTTTGTTGTTGTTGCAAGTTTGTGTTGAAGCTCTCAAGGATGTCTGATGTAGAGACATTGGCAAGGACGAACATGTTTGAAAGTATTATGCCCAAAGAAATGTTACTTTTTTTTTAATTTATTTATTTTTTTAGTTGAAGTAATTGGTTAGAAATCATGTTGTGTTAACAGAACAGGTGCTAATAAAGCTGTGTTTTTACACATGTGCACCAAGCATCACAGATGCAGTATAACAGCAGGAACAAAATCTGTGTTTGAGTGTGCATCAGTATTGGCCAGAAGAATCCTGAAAATAATTTATTGGTAGTCATTTCTGTAACGTGCATCCCGAAATATTGATGTGCCAAACTAGTGTTCATAAATGATCTTCAGTTATTGTATTCATTTTTTGCCTGCGACTATGTGTAAGTTCTGTCCAGAATATGTGTTCCCGGTTTTTGAAATGTCCATTTGTTGTACTATCTGCATTATGTTCTCTTTTTGGGTTATTTTTTTTGTGCTGCTGCAATGACCCAGTTATTGACCCAATTTAGGGATCATTAAATTTACATTTAATCTAGTCTAAAAAATGATAAATAAAGGTGAAACAACAATTAAATAAAAAATAATAAGAACTTTGAATGTATAAAATGTGCCTAGATCCGGAAAAGGAGAGTCTGACGTGTGTGTGCGTGTGTGTGCGTGTGTGTGCGTGTGTGTTTCAGAGCAGCTGAGGCGTGTGGACGAGGGCTTGGACCAGATCAACCAGGACATGAGACAGGCTGAGAAAAACCTGACGGACCTCTCCAAGTGCTGCGGCCTCTGTGTCTGCCCCTGTAACAGGTACACTGTACACTCAGAGCTGCTGAAGCCTCCAAATCCCTGTTGTGTGTTTTCATGCTTTTCTCTACTTTTTGTGTGCTGTGCTTGTATGTGTCATGATAATATGGAGCAGGTATGTGGCTGGTTTGTAAATGAATGCAGAGTGATAACTATTAGTAATATAGAACAAATGGAATAGGAAGCTGTAAAAAAAACAGCTGAAGTCTGTGATCATTTGCATATGTTACTTTTGATAAGTTTAAATGTTTATGCTATGTAAAGTGGGAAGAGTTCTGTCTGGTTCTGTAGTAAAAATCCCAGAGCACTTCTACAGTGCCCTTATGCGCGCCTCTACCTGGAGCGTTCTCCATAGAAACAGCACCGGATGCTCATGGGTAATGTGGTATTTAGAGACGTCCACCATGCCAAACAAGCAGGATTTCTCAGACGCAAAGTCGAAATAATTAAAATTTGTGTCCATTCCATGAACCTATAGGATTGTTCTATTATCCGGAAGATTCCTGTGTTTCTATGTTAAGCCACACTGAGGATATCATTAAAAGAAAAAGAAAAATGAATTCATTTATAATACAGAACTGGGAAAATATTTCCAGAACCAACGGTTCTCTCTCACTCCTAAGAAAATACAACTTTCCTTGTCAAAAGCACATTTTATAGTCAAAATATTGCGTGTACAATTTGTGAGTATTTCCAAAGGTTTATGAACGAGTAGAGAACATGATAGGGTTCCTACCAAGTTCTTAACATGGCGGGTGTGCTACTCTGTGTTAAAACCCTGTCCATCAAACCAAATCCATATGCAGTGTCAGTGTGTGTGCATAGTAAGATCATATCTGGTTCTAAACATGGTAAAACAAATCTCCCCAAAATGCTTTCACATTGGAGAAGAGGATTCTTTGATGAGTACCATAAAATAAGGTAGGGAATCTTAACTTCCTTACGATAAATGAACTTCTAGCCTTATAAGCCTCTTGTGGACGTTTTATTTAGAGGGCCACGTGGTTTTATTTTAGGTTTAACGTTCTTCTCGTTTTTATTCAAGCCTCTAGATTTCCTGGTTTGTATTGACTGTCCGTTTTCCCCCAGGGTGTCGTCTATCGAGCATGATTCACAATACAAACGTACCTGGGGTATTAGAGGAGCTGACGGGGAAGTTGACGCCAATGGCTCAAAAGTAGTCTCAAAGCAGCCCTCAGGCGTTCACAATGGCCAGGCTGGCCAGGTGAACACCTCGGCGCCCTCAGGCCCGTACATCAAGAGGTGGGGGGTCCTGGTCATTCTGCTTCCTTAAGAATCTTTTTCCACAATGTTGTGTATTTAGAAATGATATAAAAAGTCTTCAATTCTGCTAGTCACAAATTATAGATTGAGTCATGTTGTTGAGTCAGATGTGGACAAACTTACTTTACATCTACAGGATAACCAACGATGCACGAGAGGATGAAATGGAGGAGAATCTGGAAGCGGTGGGCAGCATCGTTGGCAACCTGAAAACTATGGCTCTGGACATGGGCAATGAGATAGACCAGCAGAACAAACATATTGACAACATCTCTAGCAAGGTAAGATGCAATTGTTTTGTTCTGTTTTTCTTTCTTTTGTTTGATCACACTTCTTTAGCTGGTTCTGTCAGCCCCAACTTACTGATTCCCTGATTCCCCAAATTACATGTCCTAAAATTTGGTAGAAAAACACCCACTCTCTTTTTTTTTTTTCTTGCATGCACAAGCAACGTGACACATACCTGCCAATAATAAGCTATTGCACTGTTCTAATAAGCTATTGCACTGTTCAATCCCTGCACTGTTCACTTTTGCGCTACCACCATTGCACACACTCTACCATAGCACCTTATCATGGTCATTGCATCACATGGTCAGTCCATACCAGACCTTTTGTAATCACTTCACAAATTGTTAACTCTTTAAATTTCTGTGAGTGATTTTTATGTATGTGAGATATGTGTGTTTGTTGTGTTATGGTTTACTGGTCTACTGGATGCCTAAAATTTCCCTCGGGATGAATAAAGTATCTATCTATCTATCTCAATGGTTTGTTGCTGTTCCACTGATGGACAGTTGATTGACAGTAATGCGGAAGGAAGAAGACTTTGCAAACATGGATGGAAATAACACAGGATTTTCAATATTTTTTTTGATCAGCTTTGCAAAAGAGGAAAGGAAATGCATTCAACATGTTTGTAAGGTCTCAAGGTTACACACACATTGCATTATGGTGCGGTAGGACAAACATGTTAAATCCATTTAATAAAGCATTTCCAAAGCTGAAATGGAATCCTGCATTTACAGCCATGTTCACTTTGTAGCAGTCTTGCTCATATCCTGTCTTTGTTGGTGCACTGCTGCACATATTGGTGCATTACCTCCACCTGTATATCAGTGGAATAGTGTGGAATACAAACCTTTGGCAGGACTCACCCGTGTGCATTTGCAACCTTGTGCATAGACAAACAAAACAGGGACCCACTCATTAAAAAAACAAAACCTGCTCAATAGCACTAGAGTTCAAAAACTCCACAGGGAACCTTGAATTTAAAGTCAATGAATTGCTGAAAAAGGGTGAATATTTGTATAGCAACCCTTTCTCACCCGTTTTCTTTGCTTTCTTTCAGGCGGAAATGAACAGGCTTCGTATTGATGAAGCGAACCAGCGAGCCAACAAGCTCCTCAAGTAGACAAGGAACCCTGCTTCTGCCAGTTTTATCTATCAACCTTGAGCCTCTGTCGCCACACTCATACACACACTGCATATACATGCACAAACACATCTCTTTAACATAAAAAAAAGAAATTCAGTCAGGAAGAATATCTTTTGCCATCAGTGTGCTAGCCTTATATTGCACTAAGATGTAGGTAGACTACACAAATATTTTTTTAAATTTAAAAATTTGAAATTGCAAATGAAACATGCATTTATAGTCACGCTGGACTTTAAGAAGCAGCAAGGGCATCAGAAACTGCACCATAGAGGAAGTGACGGACTGCCTATCACTGCTGTTCGATACCAAATATGCACCAGGCCTGTTGTATCAAATCTCAACATTCACAGGAAGGGAAGTAGCACAGGTCAGCTGCTTTGCTCTCATATTTTTTTAATTTCTCTTTTTTTTTTTTCCCCTTTCAAGTCAAGAACTATGACCTCACTTTGTCTTTGTGCATCTCTAGTTTGTATGGATGAGCTCATGTATGAGGTCATGGATACATGCTCATTAGCTGTCTTTTAGTGGTTTTCAGCACTGCATTAATTAATGTGTCACCCCCTGTTGGTCCTATCTTGATACAGCATCTAGTTTCCATGATAAAACATTGAATTTGAAACTAATGCATCTTACTCAAATTCTTATCAGTTTAATGTGTACATTTAAAATGATTGAGACGATGTGCTTATTTAATTACTTTATCAAGCAGAAATGACTTGCGAATAAAGTTGTGGTTTTTAACACTTTGTTCTCATGTCATTTATGCCATTTCAGATGTAAAAGCTATTTCACAAAAAATATAAACCATTGTGCTTTGGAGTGAGTCATGGCAAATCCTTTCATGCTGGAATTCAAAGCACCTACACCTAAATGATAGCAGTTAATGTTTTTTATTTTATTTTTTATTTTTTCTGAATGATGAGAAGTCAATGTCGTAAGAAAATTGTGAGACACTGAACTGGTGTTAGAAATTTAATATATACTAGTAATCACTTGTCCTTCAAATGTGAAGGAGGGTCAGTAAGCATCGTGAGTGAAGTTCATCAATAACTCCTCCAAAGCATCTGGTTTATTTTAGAATAACACTGAATATGTGAAACATAACAGTGGATGAATAACAGTAGATTTGGCATCAGTGAATCAACTGCTGTACTTAATATTTAGTGTCTCTTGCGGGTTTTTTCACTCTTGCCTTAGTGTTGATGTAAATACTGAAACATATTGTAGCCGTTGAAATTATCTGCCTGTAGTCATTCTGTTAATCTAATTTCGCTCCTCTTTCTTTGTCACCTCCTGGATAATAGAGATTTATAGCACCCAAGAGGAGACATGCTAGCCTATGCAGGGTTCCTACACAAGTCTAATAATGTGCGGAAAAATTAATTGCCTCAAGTCTGATATTTTCAGTTTGTAAAAGTATGAAAACTAATTTCTAAAACACACTGCTGTACATTCTTTAATTAAATACAATGTCTCACATTGGCTCACTAGGTCATTGTCATTATGGCATAAGCAGCAGTTTTGTCATAATGAAAACAACCTAGGATGTTTGAAACTTAAAGAAATTAGTCTCGAAAAAAGTAATTTAGAAATGGCAGAATGTGCAGGACCCCTGTCAATGCCTTATAGGTGATCCATGATTGTGTTCTAACAACCATTGTATCACAAGCTGCTCCTCTTGTTTATGTAAATAGCCAGTTTCCACCGCAGAGCTGCAGTAAAATGATAATATCTGATAATTTGTTTTGTCAAAGCCGTAGCCAGGCTGAGAAATTACTGCAGGCAACAGGATGCAAAAGTATACATGTAAATGAATGATGTTTCAGGGGTAAGCATAGAAGCGGAATAAGTCCTGGTGGGCTCTGTTAATGCCTTGCTGTGGAAAATTGGCTAATGATAAAGTAATACATTATTCTCAAAATATCTCTCGTATGCATCTTCCAGCTTATTTGTTTTGAGGAAAAATGATAATGGGTATGCTCTGCTGCAGGCATACACCTATTGAGTTTGTAAAGATTGAAATGAACTGTTATTCAGGGCTTTGTGTTGCTATAAATGATCTTCCTCAGCCTGCTACTTGTCAGCTGAGATCTAATTGGTCTAGCCTAAGGCTGACTCGCTGTCTTAAGGCTGTTTATCCATTGTTTTATCAACAGCCACTGGAATGTGACCGGTTTTTGAATATGTTAATATGCAGCTCTCCTTATCTGAAATTAGCTTGGTTAGCAGATGACTTTTCAACAAAGTAAAAATGCATTTTGTTTTACACCTGCCTCTATTAAATTGTTTGTATTCAATAAATCTATTCTGAAATTCATTTCATTGCACATTTTCAATGTATAAACATGTAGAATGAAATTTTGAAATTAAACAAAGGAGATAGGAATGCCAATAAATAAACAAACTGTATAGTTTCAGGAGTTTATTTTAAAGTTTATTCTCTCAAAATGTATGTCAACATTTTTGGATATTTTACATAGGTAGAGAGTACAAAATGCAGATTAAAAACCACTGAACAGAAAAGGCAGGTAGGAAGGAGTGGAAGACTAAACAAAGTGGATTGAGGTGACCGAGTAGGAAGTGTCTGTTACTGTGGATATAGTGACCAATAAAAACAAGACTGAGTACATGTGTGATGCAAGTTTACCGAACCATTTCGAGGTGCATTTATAACAGAAAGATTGGACTACTGGTACTAGTAGCATAGAAGTAATGTTCTTCTGGCCCTCTGCATACAGAAGAATATCTGTATTTCTTGTTTAGACAGCCACAAGATCATAGATGTAATAAATAATTTGTTCATTTATAACGTAAATAATCTAGACATATCATCATAATGCTACCATATTTCCTCTTGAGCTGAACAGTCTCTCGTTTATCTTTCTACACCTGACTTCCATCAGTTCATTGAGGTCACTTGAGTTGGATAGTAGTTCAGGGACAGAGCCCACAGTACAAGGCAAGACGGCAGTGGGAGAGTGTATGTGTGAGTCACCATTCTGGGGACAAATTAACATCTATAAATGCATTTTCATATACTGTATATACTCCATATTCCCTGTATGTGAATATTGATTAGAATTTCTTATTCTATAATGGCTTTATTGTTGAAATGTACCAAATTCTCACCTACTTCTTTTCCTCCTTTACATTCATATTAAAGACCCGTTCCCTCAGCTCCATACTGCTACTGTATGATCCTTGCCTTTAGATAAAAGAGCATGCCTGGTCCTGTTGTGTGGTTTGGAAAAGCAGTCAAGAGTCATCTGACCCACAGCTTGTCCTAGACTTTGGCTGGTACTGTAAAACTGGTTGAATAATGGTCCAGGCTCTTTTTCTGCTTTTACAAAAAACACCTGGTTTAGATTCTAGTTGGCTTTAATTTGACACTCAACATTTCTAGTAAATAAAATCTAGTTTGTGAGATCAGAGGGGTGTTTCATAACCTGAGATTACCAATTATGTATGGCTTATTTCAGCAAGTCAGGCCTATCTTCTTCATATGAGATTTAAATAAGTCTGACCTAGCCTGGTTTTGGTCAGGTTAGTTTCCAGGCTTAACTTAACCAGTGTTAACAAATAATCAGCACTGCAATTTAAAAAAAAAAGTGTAGCTGCATAATAAGCAGCATTTTCACCATTTGTTTTTCTCTTTAAATGTCTGTTTAAACACCTTATGTTTGGCTGCCTGCCTCTTGCATTTTGAATAGTTATTTTATCATATAGAGGCTGTTATTTCACTTGTCCAAACCAAAAAAAATCCACCTGGTGGATAACTTTAGTTTCTAAAAATGCTATGTATCCTATAAAATAAATTACCTGGCTGGGGTTTTGTATATTTCAAAGTTGTTGAATGGTATTTTCCATCTTATATTTTTAGCACTTATTATACAAAGAATGTTCATGTTACTCGCACAGGACTTGAACCCGTAAATTCATTATTACAAGTAGGGCACTGCAATTAACTTGAGTCTGGGAGTGGTTATGTTCATTTTTGCTGTAATATTTTACTCCGTATTATGTAGAATATGTGCTGCTCTGTGGCCGCAAACATCGCGGTTTTGTTTTTACATGTCTGTTTCCTTGTTATCAGTGCTTCATGTCTTGGGTCTGTGTTTTAAAATAAACCCGACTTGACTTGAGGAAACATAAATCGTGGTTCAGTTTGATAAGACCTGCTTTTCTTATGAAACACCCCTCAGATATATGCTAACAGAAATCTATTTAATATGTCTGTCCCTACAAGCCAAAGTTGAAGACAAATAAGGCAGGTCAAGTTGGTCTTGACTGAAGGTTTAAGAATATCACAATAGCACCATATCAAACTAACGTAAAGCATACTTCATGCATCTGTAGATATATATATATATATATATACTGTATATGTATATATGGTAATGAATAGATATGAAATTTAGGGTTTAATACTTAAGTGTTGAATATATTTCAAGTTCACAGAAATAACTACTAGCACAGTTTCAGTGGAGAATACGACCTGACTAGATCTATATTCAAAACTGACCAATTGTGTCTCATGACTGCTTGTACGTCATCAATTTAAAATCTCAACAGTTGAACCCTTCACAGTGCATAGAGCATTTAGTTTGCATGCCTGCAATTACACTCGGTGTGTGTGCACTGTACAGCACTGTGCTACGGTTTGCTCATCACCAAGTCTTTACACCGCATTTACAAAGCTTTTAAAAGCTAAAGTTAAAATCACTCTGGTTCTATTAGTAGCATTTAGTGCTCCAAATTCAAACAGCACAGTATTACAGTTCACAACCATTGTATAAGGCAGATTAATAAAAGTACTCCTTAGTACTCTTGAGTCACCCTATGTTCATTACAGGCCTTCATATTGTACATGGCTATATCAAAGCATGCCGTAGTAAAGCAAAAATTGCAGCAAAAGCAACAAAAGAAAAGTTTTACAAACATTCTTTGGTTGAGTGTGAAAGGAGCATTCCTGTGCTTTCATTTAACTGCTTTGAATTTGGCATTTGTTAAAAAGAACACAAAGCAAAAAGTGGACCTTTTGCATTGATACACTGGCTTAAATACAGGCAAAATAGTGATGGCTTTAACCTAAACTACAATATTATGTTAATTCTCACAAAATAATATAAAAAATCTAGTGATTGAAAAGCTCGCTTTGACTGATTGTACACAAATATTACTTTCTCTTTCCAGGTTGCCAAGGCAACCCCCCCCCTCCCAATGGCCTCCCCATCTCCTTTCACTTCTTCTTGGCAAGGCGACTGAACTTCTTCTGCTTGTCTTTCTTGGCAGAGCTGGGCTCAGGGAGGGCAGTTGAAGAGGAGGGAGGGGGCAGGCTGTGAGTTTTGGCCCCTGAGGGCCCAGACGCCTCCTCCACTGCCAGGGGCTGAAAGGCCTTCTCCATTGCCTGGCTCCAACGCTGGAGCTCCTCCTAAAATTAAACACAAAAACACACCACAGAGGCTTACAAAGGGAAGTCCACCTCTAGAGAGGCAGTGTGTGTTTTTGTCTCTTGGTCTATTTGAGTAAATTAAAAAGTGGAAGTGGTTCACGCATTTAGCGATAAAAATGAAATAATGTGATTTTGAGGCTGAATCGGGGTCAATATAGATGAAAACTACTTTGCTGTTAAAAAAAATAAATCTTGTGAACCTTAATGATCCCTGTAGGGTAGTCTCGCTAACTGATGGTGAAACAGATGGAAACGTGACGATAACCTCATCAGTCCTTTTTCATATTTGGTTCACCTGGTCTCCTTGTGTAATAATGCTTGTATCAACATTGTTATGCACAATCAAGTTATAGACATCATTTATTTCAGGAGAACCTGGGCTGTCAGGATATGCATGCTGCATGGTTGCCACACCAATGTATACGTTGTTATATGACTTTAAAAGAAAAGACTAAACGGAAATGGAATCTCACTGAAATGTATTGAAATTTCACAGAGAACTTTGTTCTCCCAAGTGTTGGCAATCAGGGGAAACAGAAACAAACTCTGTATCTAACAAAAATATAAAACTATTTAGGTTTTTCCCCCAAATGACTTGATGTGATTGCACAAGCCAGCTGTCAGTCAAAATGCCCTTTTCAAAGATGGCAGCCGAGTTACACGAAGACATTGGTTTTTTTGGATACAAAATTGTGGATTTATTGCTCTGGAATAATTGTGCAGTCTCCAAAAAAGTCCCCGTCTTCCCGGCCGGATTTCTAAGCTTCTGGAAGGGCTACGAAGACACAGAAGACCTCTTTAGAAAGGGCTATCTTTCTGCTAACACTTCTGCTCTGCTCTACGGCGAAACGATGGGTCCAAAGGTTGCGAAGCATGTATGTTACAAAGACATACATAAACTGCAATTCCATGATGGATTAAAAAAGCTTCTGGGTAGCCTACAACTGTCAGAGGACCTCGTTGAAACGGCGCATTTCTCTGCTTCTAAACAAAAAGAAAGTAAGTCTCTACACTGTATTGATCTGGAGATATTAAATAAGACATACGAAGCACGTGTTTTTCTTCTCGCAGGCGACAGCGCCAACCTTGTAGGGTTTTAATGTGGGCCACTTACATAAATAAGGTTGCCAGATTACTTAAACATGGGCAGACATGTCAACTAAAACAGCTTTTTAAATTAAATGTAAATATGTATGAACCATATGCAACATTACACCCTGTCACTTAGGGTCAAAGATCATGTAATAACATGCCCCAGTCCAGAAGTCTCCAGTCTCGTGTGATACGTTGAAAGTTTTTAATTGTGTTATCCCTCAATGGTTTATAAACTCACCTCATCCTTACACTGGAACAAATATTCATTGCCGTCTTCAAGACTGAGAGAGGGAAAGGAAAGTGAAGTTAAAATGTATTGTGAGGAGGAATACATTGCAACAACAACGTAGCCTATACAGTATCTTCTATTTTGATCTTTTGACTAAAGTAAAGACTAAACTAGTTTCCCCAAAACAGATTCTCTAAGAATTCTCACCGTAGTTTAGAGACGTGCTTCTTTTTCTTGTAGTTGGTGAGGATCTCCCAGCTGGCGTTATTGAGGGGATATGTCACCCCATGGCCAAAACTCTTGGCATCCTTATAGGCTGAGAGCTGACCTGGCTTCAGCACACAGTACAAGTTGTTCCAGGACCTTGGAGGAAGAGGAGGGGTTGAAAACGGAAGGCTTAAATATTGATCATGTTGCTGATTTCCGGCAATAATAATAAATAAATGCATAAATTGAATCACAATTACGAGAGTCACAACAACATCACCACTCAATGAAGACTTAATTCAGTTAATGAGCAATAAGGAGAGCAGTTGGAGTAGCTCACGGCTCTGTAACAACTGTAAATAGTTGTGTCTTTGTTAAGAAGAACACAGACAGATTATCTGTAAAACAGCAGTCACGTTGTAGGTACTTATTGTGTTGCTTGTGTATTAACAAACTGACTTATAGCAGCTTGAATTTTTATGTTAAAACACATGCTTAACCATCTTACAATCAGGTGGCTAAAAAAGATGGCTTCACATCATTATCTACACTTTTAACTTGATAAGTAGATGGTTATTATGTTCTGGTATTACTAATGTTTATGTAAAAAAACTCAAAATTACTGAAACTATAAAAAAAACTAACTTTTTTACTTTTTCCCCCAAACCACATGCTGTCTAAAAAGGACTGCACCAAAGTTTGTGTAATCTCTAGCTCGTTAAATACATAAACATATAACATGCATGTTTTGAATGCATGCTATACAATTGTAGATTTCAAGATGGTTTTTTTTTACTACAATGCCACTACAATTAGAGATTACTAATTAAGACTTGAAACTTGCTTGAGTTGTAGAATGAACCCTGATTTATTTTTGTCAATGTTGCATTTTTGTTGTGTTGTATTGCTGTTTGGGTGAGTGCAATATGTGAGGTAACCTCAATAAAACAAAAATAAAAAATATGCAGACTTGATGTTCCCTGTGATTAATTAAAGAAGGTGAGCAAGTTTTCAAGTGTGCTGATAGATTTCCTAATAAAGAAATGATCTGTGGCTGGGTTAGCTCAGTTGCTAGAGCAGGCGCACATATATAGAGGTTTACTCCTCAACGCTGCGGGTTTGACTCCGACCTACGGCCCTTTGCTGCATGTCATCCCCCCTCTCTCTCCCCTTTCATGTCTTCATCTCTCCTGTGAAAATAAAGGCCTAAAAAAATCTTTAAAGAAATGATCTACCTATTTGATGCCTTCTTTCCTGAACCCTCCAAATCGTGTTTGCGGCCCAACATGCCCTCCTGCAGCACCGTCTGGGCTCTAACAATCTCCATAGGCATGGTGGCTGCTCGCTCTGGTTCTTTAGGGCTCTCTACTGAGACAGAAGGTTCCAGCTCCAGAGAACCACTTTCTCTCATTTCTGACACTATGGGCACTGTGGAGTCACCGGCTGTCTCCTCCAGGAGACCTGAACTGGGATCAATTGCACCAGACTGGAGGAGAAAAAATAGAGACATGAGACAAATCTTTAATAAATCTACAAATCAACCCACACAATTGAAGGGGATAAGGAAACAAAGTGTAGTTGTGTAGTTTGTTTTAGAGTAAGTAAAAGAGCTTTAAATTGCAGAATGAAAATAGCATAGAAGAGATTGATTTTCTTTTTTTTTTTTAACTTCACTATGCTTAAACAGGTGTCACAATATGATAAAGTAGGGAGAACAGGAGCCTAGTGGATGCAATTACTAACCAGAGTCTGTTCCTCAATAGTACAGAGCTTTGAAGATTCTTCTACGAAACCTGTGTCTTCTCTCCTGGCGGAAAGAGGACAGCATGGGGTCTGTATGAGAGACTTTTAAGAGCAGCAGGTGAAGAACAATGTGTGTAGAGTTTAAAGGATAAGGCTCACAATTTTCAGCTTTTTTTGTTATCAAATTTCATGAAGTGAAAAAACATTGTATAGTATTTCATAAAAAAATTAACGACACCCTATGACTTTTCATGATATACTACACTGACTTTTTTGTGACTTTTTATGATATACTATATTATGACATAGCATAATATGACTTTTTTATGACATACTACATTATTACTTTTTAATGACTTTTTTCGACATACTATGTTATGACTTTTTCGACGTGCTATACTATGATTTTTTTTTCCGACGTACTATACTATGACTTTTTTATAATTTTTTTTCGACATGCATTACTATGACTTTTTTCAAATTTTTTTCGACATGCATTACTATGACTTTTTTGACATACTATGTTATGACTTTTTCGACATGCTATACTATGACTTTTTTATCACTTTTCTTTGACATGCTATACTATGACCTTTTTTATCACTTTTGTCAACATACTATACTATTCAACATGCTATACTTTGACATTTTTGACATTCTATGCTTATACTTTTTTGACATACTATATTATGACTTTTTCAACATCTATACTATGACTTTTTTATCACTTTTCTTCGACATGCTATACTATGACTTTAATCACTTTTTTTCGACATACTATACACTGACTTTTTCGACATGCTATACTAAGACTTTTTCGATATGCTTTACTATGACTTTTTACAACTTCTCTACTCTATGAACAGTCTCAAGAGTAGAGAAGTTGGGCTGGAGGGTAGTTAGTGGCTCATAAGGTGAAAGCTGGTTTTAAGAACACAATGGTCGTGTGATCAATTTAAAGGTCTAACAGTGAACATGAATATGTCAAATGTGTCAGGAGAAGCATTGCAAATGTAGAGAAGTTGGGCTGGAGGGTAGTTAGTGGCTCATAAGGTGAAAGCTGGTTTCAACAACTGAAGAGTTGTGGGTTCAAACCTCAAGAGCTGCAATCCTTTTTAAGGTCTAATAGAGAACATGAAGATGTCAAATAGGCCATGAGAACAATCCCAAAAGTAGAGCAGTGGCACCTAAGGCGAATGCTGGTTTTAAGAACACAACGGTCGTAGGTTCAAAAGGTGAGATGAATTTTAAGGTCTAGCAGTGAACATGAAGATGTCAAATACACCAGGAGAACTGCCTTAACAGTAGAACAGTTGGGGTAGAGGGTAGTTCACGCCATATAATGCAAAAGCTGTTTCAGGGTTCAGTCCTGGGGGGAGAGATTAATAGACTTTTTTCAACATGCTATACTATGACTTTTTTTACATTCTATGCTATACTTTTTTCAACATGCTATACTATGACTTTTTTATCATTTTTTTTCAACATACTATAATTTTTTTTGACATTCCATGCTATACTTTTTTAAACATAATATAATATGACTTTTTCGACATGCTATACTAAGACATTTCACGTAATATACTATGACTTTTGTATCACTTTTTTGACATACTATACTATGACTTTTTCGACATTCTATACTATGACATTTTTAATAAATTTTTTCGACAAGCTATACTATGACTTTTTCGATATGCTATACTATGACTTCTGATGACTTTTTTTGACATACTATACTGTGACTTTTTCGACATACTATACTATTACTTTTTCGACATGCTATACTCATAAGTCATAACTTTTTATCACTTTTATTGGACATACTATACTATACTATGACTTTTTCCGACATATTATACTATGACTTTTTTCGACATACTACACTATGGCTTTTTTTAATCGCTTTTTTCGACATGCTATACTATGACTTTTTCATGACGTTTTTTTTATATGCTATACTATACTATGACTTTTTCGACATGCTATACTATGACATTTTTTGACATGCTATACTATGACATTTTTCGACATGCTATACTATGACATTTTTCGACATGCTATACTATGACTTTTTTTTATCACTTTTTGACTTTTTCGAAATACTATACTATGACTTTATCGACTTGCTATACTATGACGTTTTTAATTACGTTTTTTCGACACGCTATACTATGACTTTTTTCGAACCTGCTATACTATGACTTTTGTATAATTTTTTTTCTATATGCTATACTATGACTTTTTCGATATACTATACTATGACTTCTTATCACTTTTTTTGACATACTATGCTATGACTTTTTCGACATACTACACTATGGCTTTTTTTAATTGCTTTTTTCGACATGCTATACTATGACGTTTTTATTAAATTTTTTCGACATGCTATACTATGACCTTTTTATCACTTTTTTTGGACATACTATACTATGACCTTTTCGATATACTATACTATGACTTTTTCGATATGCTATACTATGACTGCTTATCCCTTTTTTTTGACATACTGTACTATGACTTTTCCGACATACTATACTATGATTTTTTTCGACATACTATACTATGACTTTTTTAATACGTTTTTTCGACATGCTATACTATGACTTTTTCGATATGCTATACTATGACTTCTGATGACTTTTTTTGACATAATATACTGTGACTTTTTCGACATACTATACTATGACTTTTTTTCGACATATTATACTATGACTTTTTTCGACATACTACACTATGGCTTTTTTTAATCGCTTTTTTCGACATGCTATACTATGACTTTTTCATGACGTTTTTTCGACATGCTATTCTATGACTTTTTTCGACACGCTATACTATGACTTTTTTCGAACCTGCTATACTATGACTTTTGTATCATTTTATTTCTACATGCTATACTATGACTTTTTCGATATACTATACTATGACTTCTTATCACTTTTTTTGACATACTATGCTATGACTTTTTCGACATACTACACTATGGCTTTTTTTAATTGCTTTTTTCGACATGCTATACTACGACTTTTTCGACATACTATACTATGACTTTTTCGACATGCTATACTATGACGTTTTTATTACGTTTTTTGGACATGCTACACTATGACTTTTTTGGACATGCTATACTATGACTTTTTTATCACTTTTTTTGGACATACTATACTATGACTTTTTTGACATATTATACTATGAATTATTCGACATTCTACACTATGGCTTTTTTTAATCGCTTTTTTCGACATGCAATACTATGACTTTTTCATGAAGTTTTTTCGACATACTATACTATGACTTTTTCGACATGCAATACTATGACTTTTTATCACTTTTTTTGGACATACTATAACTATGACTTTTTACAACTTCTCTACTCTATAAACAGTCACAATGGTAGAGAAGTTGGGTTAGAGGGTAGTTAGTGACATGTAAAGTGAAAGCTTGTTTTAAGAACACAACGGTCGTGGTTTCAACTCTCACAAAGTGTCATTAATTTAAAGGTCTAACAGTGAACATGAATATGTCAAATGCGCCAGGAGAACATTTCCGAAGGTAGAAAAGTTGGGGTGGAGGGTAGATAGTGGCACATAAGATGAAAGTTATTTTTAAGAACTCAAGGATCGTGGGTTCAAACCTCACGAGCCGCAATAATTTTTAAGGTCTAACAGTGAACATGAAGATGTCAAATATGCCATGAGAACAACACCAGGGATAGAACAGATAGGGTAGAGGGTAGTTAGTGGCAGAGAAGGCAAATACTGGGTTTAAGAACATAGCGGTCGTCGGTTCAAACCTCAAAAGGCATGATGAATTTTAAGGTCTAGCAGTGAATATGAAGATGTCAAATACACCAGGAGAAGAGACTTCACAGTAGAGCAGTTGGGGTAGAGGGTAGTCAGTGTCACACAAGGGAAATGCTGGTTTTAAGAACACAACAATTGTGGGTTCAAACCTCACAAGGTGTGACAAATTTTAAGGTCGAGCAGTGAACATAAAGATGTCAAATACACCAGGAGAACTGACTTAAGAGTAGAGCAGTTGGGTTAGAGGGTAGTTCATGGCACATAATACCAACGCTGGTTCCGGATTCTGTACTAGGGGGAAGAGATTAAATGATCTTTTTTCGGCATACTATGACTTTTTCGACATTCTATACAATAACATTTTCGACATACAATACTATGACTTTTTTTATCACTTTTTTCGACATACTATAGACTTTTTTGACATTCCATGTTATACTTTTTTCAACTTTTTCGACATACTAAACTATGACTTTATCGACTTGCTATACTATGACGTTTTTCTTAAGTTTTTTCGACATGCTATACTATGACTTTTTCAACATTCAATACTATGCCTTTTTTATAACTTTTTTCGACATACTATAGACTTTTTTGACATTCCATGCTATATTTTTTCAACATAATATACTATGACTTTTTCGACATACTATACTATGACTGTTTTCGACATGCTATACTATGACGTTTTTCGACATGCTAGTCTATGACTTTTTGTATTACTTTTTTGGATATGCTATACTATGACTTTTTCTATGGCTTTTTTCGAAATACTATACTATGACTTTTTTCGACATGCTATACTATGACTTTTTTCGACATGCTATACTATGACTTTTTTCGACATGCTATACTATGACTTTTTTCGACATGCTATACTATGACTTTTTCGATATGCTATACTATGACTTTTTCAATATGCTATACTATGACTTCTTATCACTTTTTTTGACATACTATACTATGACTTTTTCAACATACTTATACTATGACTTTTTCGACATTCTATACTATGACTTTTTCGACATTCTATACTATGACGTTTTTAATACATTTTTTCGACATACTATACTATGACTTTTTTGACATTCCATATTATGACTTTTTTCAACTTTTTTCGACATACTATACTATGACTTTTATCGACTTGCTATACTATGACGTTTTTTCTTAAGTTTTTTTCGACATGCTATACTATGACTTTTTTTCAACATTCTATACTATGACTTTTTTATCACTTTTTTCGACATACTATACTATGACTTTTTTTGACATTCCATGCTATACTTTTTTTTCAACATAATATACTATGACTTTTTTTCGACATACTATACTATGACTGTTTTTTCGACATGCTATACTATGACGTTTTTTTTCGACATGCTAGTACTATGACTTTTTTGTATTACTTTTTTTTTGATATGCTATACTATGACTTTTTCTATGGCTTTTTTTCGACATGCTATACTATGACTTTTTTCGACATGCTATACTATGACTTTTTTCGACATGCTATACTATGACTTTTTTTATCACTTCTTTTGGACATACTATACTATGACCTTTTCGACATACTATACTATGACTTTTTCGATATGCTATACTATGACTTTTTCAATATGCTATACTATGACTTCTTATCACTTTTTTTGACATACTATACTATGACTTTTTCAACATACTTATACTATGACTTTTTCGACATTCTATACTATGACTTTTTCGACATTCTATACTATGACGTTTTTAATACATTTTTTCGACATGCTATACTATGACTTCTGATGACTTTTTTCATGACGTTTTTTCGACATGCTATATTATACTATGACTTCTTCGACATGCTATACTATGAATTTTTTTGACATGCTATACTATGACGTTTTTAATTACGTTTTTTCGACACGCTATACTATGACTTTTGTATCAATTTTTTTTCTACATGCTATACTATGACTTTTGTATAATTTTTTTTCTACATGCTATACTATGACTTTTTCGATATGCTATACTATGACTTCTTATCACTTTTTTTGACATACTATGCTATGGCTTTTTTTAATTGCTTTTTTCGACATGCTATACTATGAGTTTTTCATGACGTTTTTTCGACATGCTATACTATGACGTTTTTATTAAATTTTTTCGACATGCTATACTATGACATTTTTATCACTTTTTTTGGACATACTATACTATGACCTTTTCGATATACTATACTATGACTTTTTCGATATATTATACTATGATTTTTTCGACATGCTATACTATGACGTTTTTATTACATTTTTTTGGACATACTATACTATGACTTTTTCGATATATTATACTATGACTCCTTATCACTTTTTTTTGACAAATTATACTATGACTTTTTCGATATACTATACTATGACTTCTTATCACTTTTTTGACATACTATAATATGACTTTTTTGACATGCTATACTATCACGTTTTAATTAGGTTTTTTCGACATACTATACTATGCCTTTTTTCGACATGCTATATTACGACTTTTTCAACATGCTATACTATGACTTTTTCGACATACTATACTATGACTTTTTTAACATCCTATACAATGACTTTTTTGGACATGCTATAGTATGACTTTTTCGACATATTATACTATGACTTATTCGACATACTACACTATGGCTTTTTTTAATCGCTTTTTTCGACATGCTATACTATGACTTTTTATGACTTTTTTTGGACATACTATACTATGACTTTTTTCGACATGCTATACTGTGACTTTTTTTTCGACATGCTATACTATGACTTTTTATCACTTTTTTTGGACATACTATACTATGACTTTTTCGAAATACTATACTATGACTTTATCAACTTTCTATACTATGACAGTTTTTATTTAAGTTTTTTCGACATACTATACTATGACTTTTTTCGACATTCTATACAATGACTTTTTTCGACATACAATACTATGACTTTTTTACACATGCTATACTATAACTTTTTTATCACTTTTTTTGACATACTATACAATGACTTTTTTGACATATTTTACTGACTTTTTTCGACCTGCTACACTATGGCTTTTTTTAATCGCTTTTTTCGACATGCTATACCATGACTTTTTCATGACGTTTTTTTTGACATGCTATGCTATACTATGACTTTTTCGACATACTATACTATGACTTTTTTCGACATGGTATACTATGACTTCTTATCAGTTTTTTTTACATACTATGCTATGACTTTTTCGACATACTATACTATGACGTTTTTCGACATGCTATACTATGACTTTTTCAACATACTATACTATGACTTTTTCGACATGCTACACTATGACGTTTTTATTACGTTTTTTCAACATGCTATACTATGGCCTTTTTCGACATACTATACTATGATTTTTTCAACATGCTATACTATTACGTTTTTAATAAGTTCTTTCGACATACTATACTATGTCTTTTTCGACATATTATACTGACTTTTTTCGACATGCTATACCATGACTTTTTCATGAAGTTTTTTTGACATGCTGTGCTATACTATGTCTTTTTTCGACATACTATACTATGACTTTTTCGACATGCTATACTATGACTTTTTTTTAAAAGTTTTTTCAACATGCTACACTATGACCTTTTTTGACATACTATACTATGATTTTTTCGACATGCTATACTATGACATTTTTATTAAGTTTTTTCGACATGTTATACTATGACTTTTTTGACATACTATACTATGACCTTTTTCGACATACTATACTATGATTTTTTCGACATGCTATACTATGACTTTTCATCACTTTTTTTTGACATACTATACTATGACTTTTTCGACATACTATACTATGACTTTTTCGACATGCTATACAATGACTTTTTTGATATACTATACTATGACTTTTTCGATATGCTATACTATGACGTTTTTAACAAGTTCTTTCGACGTGCTATACTATGACTTTTACGATATACTATGACTTCTTATCACTTTTTTTTGACATGCTATACTATGATTTTTTTCCACATGCTATACTATGACTTTTTATCACTTTTATTGGACATACTATACTATGACTTTTTCGACATATTATACTATGACTTTTTTCGACATACTACACTATGGCTTTTTTTAATCGCTTTTTCGACATGCTATACTATGACTTTTTCATGATGTTTTTTCGACATGCTATACTATACTATGACTTTTTCGACATACTATACTATGACTTTTTTCGACATACTATACTGTGGCTTTTTTCGACATGCTATACTATGACTTTTGTATCACTTTTTTTCGACATACTATACTATGGTATATTATGTCATAAAAATTGGTAAAGAAAGGTCACAGTGTAATATTTCATTAAAAGTCATAGTATATTATGTCATAAAAAATGTCATAGTATGTCATAAAAAAGTAATTTAAAAAAGTCATTGCACATTGTTCATAGTAGTCGTCATTGTACATAGTGTAGCCCTCAGAAATATTGTGGGTGGCCCCTGAATATGACATTAAATGCATGTTACATTTTAATCATCAATGGTCTATTTCAATACTATCACTTTCAGTGGCTTACATTTAATACACCACGTGGCTACTGTGTCAAACTGCACCCAGCGTCTGTCAGGTTAGGAATGAAAGCTACTGTTTCATGTCAACTAGTGTCACCTCGCAGGTGTCACAGATTCTACGGTATGTCATTGACGTTAGTGCTATTAGCTAAAGTTAGCAATTTTGGTGGTTAACTCTGCAGTTTAATGTGAAATTGACATGGAATATATATTTTGTTTTCTGTGTGCACTTTTCCTGTGTGGCCCTTAATCATATGCTGGCTCCCTAAATTGGCACTCAGTAATCAAAACTTTGAGAAGCCCCTAATGTACAGTATATAAATGCCTACATGGTATGTTTGAGTGTGTGTACCTGCTGTCTTTATCTGATGGTTGCTCTTCTTTAATGAACTGCTCCATCTCCTGTTGCTGATTCCTCAGCTCCAACAACTCCAGCTGCAACACAGTATTGAACTGGAATCAATACCTAGTCCAATAGTTGCTTTTATTACTTGCTCACTCTCAATGACAAAGAAAAAAATCATATACGCTTTTATATCATCATGCCTGGACTACTGTAACTCTCTTGTTACCTATTCAAACTCCCACTCAGTCTCACAATTGCATTTTAACTCAGCAGCCAGATTATTAACTAAGTATTGGAGGTTCTGTCACATCACTCCAATCTTAGCATCACTGCACTGGTTGCCCATTAAGTTTAGAATACATTTAAAAAATGTATTAATTACATACAAGGCCACCCATGGTCTGGCTTCAGATTACATTAAAAAGCTTTTAACCCCTTATAGCCCAGCCAGGCCCGTACGATCAGCTGATCAAAATCTTTTAGCTAGTCCACCAACCAGACTGGGTTTTCAGTTACGGCCCCTCGGCTTTGGAACAGCCTTGCTCTCAGTGTGAGACTGGCTGACTCCACTCCAGCTTTTAATCGCCTCCTTGAAACTCATTTTTACAAGATGGCCTACACTTAACTATGTCTTCGCTTCCATTCTCGCAACGCTGCATATTTCCTCTTTTTGCTACTTTTTTATGATTTTATTTGAATTTTACTCTCATTATGTATTCAAAATTATGCTTGATTTGTATTATCATTTTAGTGTTTTAGATGCATGTCCTTACACGTTTCTGTTATTGACATTCTATCTTGCACTTTCACTATTTTATGAAGTGCGGCTTGTTCTATTTCTTGTATGTCATGTGGGGGAGGGGTGCTTACATGGGTTTCTGATTCCCAATTCATATCCTGTAAATCTTTTAATCTGGAAAGCACTTTGTGCTTAATGCTTGAAAAGTGCTATATAAATAAAATGATTATTATTATTATTATAATTATTATTATTAGTATTATTATTATATTATTATTAATTAAGTAACATTATATGACACATTACTGCCATCATCTTCAGCCCACATGAACTAAATATTTTTTGTTTAAAGTTGTTGTGTAAGCCTGCAGGTAAGATTTTTCCATAGTGTTTTCCATAGTGTTTAATTAATGCATTAATGTTTCATATATTTCAGTCCAAACCGTAGTGAGACGCTCCAGTGCAGAGAAGCGCTCTTCCCAAGTGGCGGTGGATTTCTCGAAGGCCTCATGCCTCTTAAGGAGTTTCTCGACCTCGTCCACAGTGTGGCCCAGGTCTTTACTGGATACGTAGGGCTCCTGAGCGATCAGCCAAGCCTCCGCCACCGAGGCGTCCCGAGCAAACTGACACACCTCCAGCACTGAAGGAAACAAAGACATTAGGGTAGTTTTTATCTTACAGTAATACCATTTTAAAATGTCCTTCAAGTTTTCATGAATATTAATGCTGGCAATTATTTGATCGAATGGCTTTTTGAATCAAGATATTGTGTTGGAGGAAGTGAGAACTGTAACAGACAGGTCAAAACTGAGGAAAGCTGAGGGAATTCCTAATGATGTGTTAAAGTCATCATCACTTTTGTTTGTGCTTTTCCGTTTGTTAAATTTTTGTTTCAAATATAGTCTTATTCCCTCTACATTGTATAAATCCATTATTAAACGTGTCCCAATATCCTCTAAGGATGACCCAAGAGTACCTCTCAATTATAGGGGAATCAGCCTTCTTAGTACAGTGTACAAATTATATTCTAGTATTTTGAATTTCAGCTGACTAAATATTTAGAAACTGTAAATCTGTTGGTTGAATGGATTCAGAAAGAACCGAGCCTGCATTGACCATATCCACACTGACTACTGTCAGATCAAGAATTGCAGAAAGTATGTCTACTTTTGATTGTTTTGTTGATTTAAAAAAGGCTTTTGATTGGATTCCGAGAGATTTACTTGCCCTAAAATTTATAGAAGCCAGAGTAGATGGCAGGTTTTATAAAGCATTAAAATCATTATATAGTTGCTCTGTATGGAAGTAAATAATCTACAAACTGGTTGGTTTCATACCCCTTAAGCTGGCTGCACACTGGCTGCGTGGCGTGAGCGTGTCAGTTGCGTGGCGTGTTTCTTTTTATTTCGGCTCCCATGTTAACAGGTTAGAGCTTTCACGCTGACGTTACATGCACGTCTCAGGCGTGGCTCGAAAATGCGTTCATGCTAGAAATAGAACTGACGCCTATTTTTCACGCGACACGCGTGTTGGAAGCATTTCCAGGCAAAATAGAATAGGAAAAGATGTTTATATGTCATTTTGACACAAATACATATATATGTCTCTAGGTTTTGACATGAATGCAGATATAAATGTAATTTAAAAAAAATAATAATATATCTAATAATTATCGATTTTCAAATATTGCACCTGTCAATACAGAACGAAATATTCTGTAGCCTATTTTGCCATCAATACTGCCAACGTTGTCTTTGCTGTAATCAAATCAGTATATAGGGTTGAAGAACATGCTATTATTTCATTTCATCAATGGGAAACATACATATGTACAGACAAGGCTAGCAGCAGCAGCGCCGCATCAGACACGTTTCTGGTGGGCAAAGACATAGAAAACGCCACGCAACTGACACGCAACAGAAACGCCACACTCACGCCACGCAGCCTTTCTCCCACTGTGTTTACAGTATATGTAAATTACTTGACTCTTGGAATTAAGGAATCTAATTTAGGTATACATCTAAATGATTTCAATTTGGGTATTTTGTTGTACATGGTTAATATTGATTATTGCATACAAAGTATGTTAAATCTGTTGAACTGGTGCTACAGATGGAGGTTATTAATAAATCAAAAGTTGTGCAAACTATGTGAACTAGGAGAAGCTGAGAACAAATCACGTTATTATTTGTATTGTCCGTATTATGATGAGTTAAGAACATCGAACTTACGTTAATTGTCTGTCCAAAATCCTGAAATGTTCTGGTGCACAGATGATGACCAATTGGATTGGTTGTTTAAAATTTAATATTTATAAGTTGCCGACTTTTGTTTCTAAAGCTTGGCAAAAAAGACTAGAAGGTTTATTTGTTTATGGTATTTGGTTACTTTGGCATCTGGTCCTTTGTCCTAGGTAATGGTGTCTTGTAAGCCCGTGTGGGCTGGGCATATTTTATTGTATGCATGACACAATAATACAAAATTATTCAAATGTGAAGATATTTTAAAAAGTATGAAGAGTTTTTACAAAATAGGACATTTTTAGGAAAGAGTGGACATTTTGAAAAGTAAGGACATTTTCTGAAAACAAGAGCATTTTTGTAAAGGGAGGACATTTTTACAAAGTAAAGATATTTTTAAAAAGTGGGAAATATTTTTTTAGTATAGAGCATTTTTTTATAAACTGAGGCTGTTTTTAGAAACTGACATATTTAAAAAAAAGTGACAACATGTTAAGATGTGGAGAACATTTTAGGAAGTAAGGACATATTTAGAAATATTACATATTGTCTATCTCGTATAAATATCTCGCAGCATTTTCTCTCGACTGTATATGCTGTTTATGGAGGTTTATAAAACAGAGACGCATATTGGAAACATTTAAAAGTGAATATATAATTCCAAAGTATAGTGAATCACCCGGTGTTAGAGAAGGCACTGTGTCAGACTGACAAAAACAAAAGATGCTTATTGGATTCTGAGTGTTTTGAGGAACAAAAGCCACAGTGCTCTTTCATGTGCAAAGGTTCGTACATATATTCACATCAGTCATTTGGCCTTGGGCAGGTATAGATTTGAAAAGGAATAATGTATGTGCAGGATTTGTTTTTAGGGTGGAGGTTAGTGTGGTATTACTCACAGAGTCTGAGCCAGTCCCATCTGTCGCCCCACTTGAACATCATCTCCTTCCTTTTCTCCATCAGCTGCACCAGCTTCTCTTTGATCTGACACAAGCAGTTATAAGTCACAGTTACATATCAGCATTATTAAACAACTCAGCCCCAAGGCTGGCTATTATCCTCTAAGAATTAGTATTGTGAAGTAATTAACCACACGTTATATTCAGGCCGGGGTCAATTGCTCATTTAAATTCTTTTGGCTATTCCATTTCTAATTAGTGTTTGCTTTATAGTCTCCCTGATGAGTGTAAGATGAGTGGAAATTTTTATTTTGTGGCAATCCAATTGGTTCCATTGTGCCAGACAAGAACAATCACTCCCAGAAAAGTAATTAAATCTAATGAAAGCAGCAATTTGAGGCCCAGCTGAGGATGAAAAGAGGCTGTCTTTGCTGCCGAAGCCTTACCTCAGCAGAGTCTCGGTGCTTGCGTGTCAGCAGGGCTTTGCCGAGGTCTATGCAGTCAGTGAATTTTGCTCCCCTGGCCTCAATCTCTGAGCGGATCCCCTGGTGATACTTCTGCAGGAGCTCCACGGATGAGACATCCCTAATGCAGAAGGAAGGATATTTAGTGAACAGGGATACATGACGTTTATCTACCTCTATTGGTATGGACTGGAACTGCAGCAGTAACGCCCATGCTCTGGCATGTTTACAGTGTCTATAAGTAGTACATAAAAACTGCAGTTGTACAATATACATTCTGCTAGTAAGATAAAGAGATAATATACTACAACTCAAAATATAAATCTGTCTAATAAACAGTCTTTGGAAATGGCAGAAATCAATGTTGATAATTTGACATTTTTGTTGTATTAATTCATTTGTTTGAGCTTACATCTTATTACTCAGTAAACACATTGTTTTCTGTTTCCACCTATCATCACAAAATAAAATAAAAATATGTATATACATACAGAAATACTCCCTGTAAAAATTGATTTAACTTTTTTTTATTCGTCTTTCCCCACAAATTATTAATGTCTGAATCCGATGTCAGTTGCATCCCCTTGGTGTTTGGAATTAGCAGCAATCAAACTGTGAAGTCCTTGTCCGGGCTGTGTTCACCTGGGTTTCTCCTGAGTCTCTATTTGCTGGATGATGCTCTCCATCCAGGCCATCAGGTCTCGTACCATGGTGAAAAAGCGGAACTTCTCAGCTGTGTCCACCAGTTGCGCCCTGCGGCCGTCGCAGGCGTCCAGCAGGCCCTTCCAGGCTTCCACCACCTCTTGCTCTGTGGCCTGGATGGACTCCGCTTGGCCCCCTGCATACTGGGCATGAAGCCGTGAAGCAGTCTCCTGGAACTGTTGAACCTGGAAGAAGGAGAATCACAAGTCAAATCATTGAAGTAAATCAGAAAAATAAAAAAGTGGGTATGTTACCTATTACATATATTATTTTCACATATTTTTTTAAATAAAAGTATTGATTACTACAGCTTAATTTACCTAAATTTTATCAATCGGTTGTTCATCCCTGAGCAATGGGATTAAGAGGTTGAAACCAATGTAAAAATCTCCCCGCTAGACCACCATTTATGGCTTTTTACCCTTTGAAAAAACCATTCACAGTTGCCCAAATATTGCAGCACTATCTCCTCCCTCTAGATATGAATCATCAAAGGGTGCCTCTTGACTGCTGCCTGCTGTGTAAAAGGGCTGATCCCCTGTGTTGTACCTGTTTTCCTAGAGCGGTGATGTCTCTCTCAAAGGCGGCATGCATTCTGTGGAAGGACTCGGCTTTACTAAAGTCCTCTCCCACATCTTCGGGCAGCTCTTTCTGCTTTTCGTGGATCTGAACCACTAGCTCCTTCCCATCGTCAAAGTACCTTAAAACAAAAGGGATTGTTCTCTCAGTCGCTTTGGCTCTGTGTGTATTATCATCAAATGTATCTTTGTGGCTAATATAATTAACGTAAAGTTGTCATGTTTAAGTGGACAGTGTTATTGTATCCAGGTGTTTTTATGGTTTTTATATCATTAATTGCTCCAGATATCAATATCATTCTCACTTGTTTGGACAGTTTATGTGATTGCAGGATTAGACATAAAATCTTAATGGCATGATTCCAAATTTACAGGCCGTCTTTCGGCTCATGGTCTGGTGCATCAATACTGTTTTCCTTACTTGAGCAGTTCATAAGATGTAGTGAGGAGCTGAGCGCGAGTGTCGATGAGCTCCAGCAGATCAGCCCAGCTCTCATTGATGGTGTCCTTCCACTCTGCCATGGCGGCTGCCTCGGTGTGGCCGGCTTCGATCAGCTCGTCTATCGTCTCGTTGACCATGTCCACTCGCTCCTGACCCACCATCCCCGTCTCCCGCGCAAACTCGCGGAACTTATCCCTCAGAAGCTGAAGGGCAAAGACAGATATGTTTTTGAAAAATTACAGGTACAACAAAATTAAAAATGTGTATTTTTTGTATGGAATTAGGAATTGCATTTTGTTTTAAAGCTGCACAAAACAATGTGCAAGCTGGGAGCCCATATGGCAGCAGAAGAAAAAACTATTTGACTTGTATACCCAACCAAGAAATCCCACATCATGTGTTTATCAAAACAGATGGTCTGTGATCACTTTACACTAAAAGAAGTAAAAGCATAAAAGCAAAATATGATATCATAAAATAGGAAAACCATCCTCTTGAGACACTTATTTTTCTGTTCCCTTTATTGTAGAAATTTGAGTCAGTAAGCATAACTGTCTTATCTAAAACAGCTCCAAAATGAGATAAAATGGGTTGCGACATAAAAAACTGCCATATGCAGCTAGATGTGTATTTAAACACCTCTACTATATCAATCAAACATTATTAGCATAGCACCTTTCATACAGGTACACTGCAATTCAAAGTCCTTTACAGAGCTGACAAAAAGACAAATGTAAACAGTAAAACAGTTTGAGACTAATGCACACAAGAAATAAAAATGATGAAAATAAAATTTAAAAAAAACTGTTAAATAGATCAAATCCTGATGATATATATCATATATATGATATAGAAGCATCCATCTCCCTGTGTCGCTCAGAGTGAGAAATGGTCACACTTTTGTTATAGTTTTGAGATGATAAAAAGCTGAAATATGAGCTCTCAAGTTTTTTGCCTGTTGGTGCAAAGTAAGTCCTAGAGAATTTAATTAAGTGGCCAGTGTCTCCCTTGGTTTCTCTCTCTGTATGTGCTATAATGTTTTCTCAGTTTTTGTGAATAATACCGTGACGTGGTCCAGGTCCTGGCCCATCTCCTGAGAGGACGCCACCACGTCTCTCTCTGCAATCCAGTGTTCCAGGTCCTCCACCTCTCGGCTCAGCAGGAAGTGGTGGTAGGTATGGTCCAGCTTCTTCCTGCGGTCCTCCGCCAGCTCCTTCAGCCCTGCGTACTGCTTATCCACCTGGCCCTGTCGCCTGATGATCTCCTCACTGCAGACAAAGTAAAAGGAGAGGACGGAAGGAAACGAGATACAGGGAGGACGGAGAAAATGGCAAAGAGATTGGATTTAGGTTTGCTCTTGATGAAGCGTGTGATTAGGATACAGGAATTATCACACTTTACAAGCTTGTGTCTCTTATCGCCCTAAACCACAACTGACTGGGACAACATGAGTGAATTAGCATCCTCAGATGTCATTTTGTCAGTGTTTACATCAAATGATCAAAGCACAAACCCATCAGGATGGTCCTCGGCTAACATTTTTTGGGCACGGTCAGCCAGCCTCTGAATGGAGTCAGCATAGTCATCCACGGCTTGCTTAAGGATCATGTGACGCTTCAGCATCAGCATGGCACTCTGCTCATCCTGGAGAGGATGAAAGAGGAGGAGGCAAAAGAAAAACAGTTATGAAATTATGCGGAAAAAAGGGAGAGGAGACTACACATCAAAGCAAAACAAAATACTCCAAATGAGCTCTTAATAGAGGGTGCCACTTATAAAAAAGTGTGTCGAGTTAATTGAAGAAAACCCTGTAATCATGTTAGTGTATGCAGTGATTTATTTTATTATTTGTACAACATGATGATGCTTTGTTTTGATTTAGATAATGAGATCTGTTTCAGACATTTACAGTCACTTTCCTGATTAATTCTTTGTCTGTCACGTGCTCTGCTCCTCACCTTGGCCTTTTCATCCGCGATCATGTAAAGCTCCTGCTCCCCTATCCAAGCTTCAGCCTCGTCCGCGTCGTTGTAGTAATGCTGGGCCAAACTGGAGCCGCTCAGCCTCTCCCTGCGCTTGGCCATCTCGTCGTTCAGCCGGGCCCACGCCTCCTCCAACTCCTTCAGCTGGTCCGTGATTCGCTCCGCCTCCGGTCTGCCCTCTGCGCTGGCAGCCGCCGCCATCCTCCTTCCTCGCTCTAGCACTTCATCGACGCGAGGCTGGTGGCCCTCGATCTCCCTCTGCAACGTCTGACAGACAGAGAAGAAGACAGTGTAAAGTGTAGGGCAACGCACTAGAGACAATATGATGGTGTCCAAATGGCTGTAAACTACCTCTTCAACTGCTTTTTTTTTTTTAAAGAAGTTCACATATCAATCGTTTATACTTTTGTGATACATATACAGAAACAAACAGACTAAATGTATTCGAGGATACGTTGTTTTCTTTGCTTTTACAGTATAAGTAGTGGATACTATGTTGACTGGCTTTTGAAAATGAGTTTACTGCACATTGGTTTGTCATTTTTCAAGCAAAAATAGTGAAACATTGCCAGACATCTCTTGTTCCATTTTTTTATGCTTTCCTTTGTCATAAATTATATATATACATATTGTAAACTGAATCTTTTTGGGTTTTGAACTGTTTGTGGGACAAAATTAGTCATTTAAAGAAGTCATCTCTAGGGGCTTTAGGGAATTAAGAGGGGCATTTTTCACATTTTGACATTTTTCTAGACCTTAATCAGAACAATTAATCAAGACAATAATGTCAGAAGATTTTTTCAAAAGTAAGAATTTACAAGTTACCCACAACTCTTTTCTACAGACAAGCCCCTCACCTGGTTCTTCTTCAGCAACATTTGCACAGTTTGAAGATTGTTGCCATGCTCTTGTGACATTGCCAGGGGCATCCTCTCCTCAATCCAGAGCTGAGAAAGATGAGGAGAAGAAGAAGAAGAAGAAGAAGAAGAAGAAGAAGAAGAAGAAGAAGAAGAAGAAGAAGAAGAAGAAGATCATGACAATGACGAGAGAAAATAGTAGCAATTGGTTTCTGTTGAGGAACAGCTTTTCAGATCTCAGATGTACACGGAGTAGAAAAGATGTTAAGACCACGTTTCTTATACTGAATTTTACCCTTTATATATTATAACATGTTTTCAACATCTCAAACAGTAAAACTCCTTCTTTAAGCTGTCTCCTCCACCTGACTAAAGTGGATTTAGGCAGTGAAACCAAAAAGGGATCAAAGCTTTTTACCCAAATTCACCTGCAGTGTCAATTTCATGGAGAGAGCTGGTGGTCTAACTGTCTTGCATACTAAGTGTACATACTATAATTGAAAACTTAATTTGCAAGTTAATAAGTTATTATATTTTAGGGGAGAAACTTCCCTCTGAAGTTAAGGCTTCAATATTTCCCAAAAGGTGTTATCATGCTGTCATTCAAAAGCCAACATTAATCCAGCTCCTTTCAAATAATCTATCCTCCTTACTCAAATTTTGTACTATCAATCATTTTGTGAGAGCACAGGGAGTTTCAACAGTTTAATTCTGCTCTGAAATTGGATCCGTGCTTACAAGCTCATCGGCCAGGTCTCTGTAAAACTGATGGACAGCCTTGGCGGCCTCCAGCTTGCCCTTGCGCTGGGCCAGCGGCGTGAGGAGCTGCTGGAAGTCCCTCTGCAGGGCCTGCTGCTCGGCCTCCAGCTCCGGCTGGTCCTCCCTGCCTCCGCCGTGCTTCCTGGTGGCCTCCTGGAGCTCCTCCAGCTCCCGCGCGCGGTCACGCACCTGGTTCTCTGTCATCTGGTTAGGGCGATACGATTAGAGAAAAAGATGAATAGCCTTTCAAGAGCCTAATCAGAATGTAGTGGAGAGTTTGTCTTGCAGTTTATGTTACCAGATGTCATGAAGCTATTACCAATGCAACACCAAATGTAAAATAATTTAGAAGACTTATTTTTGTAGCCGTGTTCTAGTTCTTTCCAAGAAATATAATTCTTTTTTTCACATTAACATTTATACGATTCTGGTTTGTTGTGTTCAGATGCCAACAGTAAATACCAATACAGATCAGACACATGTGCTTATTCACTCATAGTTAATCCTCAGAAAGCACATAAGCTGAAGCTAAAACTACTTTGTATAATGTATTCACTCCCATGGTGAGATTTAACTACACATGATTTAAGAAGTGCATTGCAGACACACTAAGCATACAAATCTCAAGTATATACAGTAAATGCAACAGAAACACAGACCTGATGCTTCTTGAGCAGGATGTTGGCTTTAGTCAAGTCTTTGACGTCCTCGTCTCCGCTCTGTAGCTGCTGCTGCAGCCCCCCAAGCCACTTCTTCATATCAGTTATGCTCTGGTCGAAAAGCTCCGAGCGGTTGGCATCAAACAGCAGCCGGGCTTTCTCCTGGGTTGTGGACTCCAGCTTGTCCCAAAGCTCGTGGAGTGTGGCCAGACGCTCTTTCACGATGGGCTCAAACTCAGGCTTGGAATCCATGAGCTCCTGACCCTCCTGCATACACAAACACACAAAGAGAAGATTATGTCGTTACAAAAATGCCCCACTGAGAAAAAAAAACAAAACTGAAGTTTTACCTGAAGCTGCTAATGGAGCAGGAATAAGTCAATAAAAGGGTCCATAAAATGTTGATAAGATTTACAGCTGCATCATTTGTTTAAGTCTTGTGCTAATAATCTTTTATAAAAACAAAGATAATAAAGACTTAATCAATACTTAATGCTTTATCAATACAAAGGCACGGTGAAACAAAATAAAAAATACATTTTCCAAGTTACCCTGTGTCCTTAATTGTACAGGTATCTCCTAATATATGCCAAATATGTCAGAAAAAAAGTATTTTTATATCAACATCCCTCTCTCATACACAGCGTTACTAACCTGGTCTACTTTGTTGAGCCAGTCCTTGTTGGAGGCCAGCTCAGCCATGAAGGCCTGATGTTTCAGCCATTTGCTGTGGAGGTTCCTGGCCTCATCGTACGACGTGTCCTGAGCTGTGAGCATTTTCTCATTGATCCACACAGTCAGCTGAAGCATGGGAAAGGAGAGTGAGTATCAGGGATTAGCAACACACAAAAAAAGATTCAAATTAACAACTAAGATTCAAGCACATACGGTTGAAAAACTTGTGAAAGTCATGGAAACGTCAGCATTTTAAATGTGTGCAGGGGTGACTTTCTTTGAGCAGGATTTACTTTGTTATCTTTTGCAAACAGAGCATTTACCAATTAGCCAAATGGGACCCCTATCCCAAATAGGGAAGATATAAACTTAGTCGCAGAAAGTCTCATCAAGTACCACTGTGTTATTATAAACAGTGTGTGTTCGACAAATTGTCTACAATAATCAACACTGTGGTGTCAAGTCTCAGTGAAGAATAATTAATCTAATGAGTAGTGTACTAATTGATGTTACCCAGTGATTAACAGTAAACTGACGGTGAACTTACATCCTGAGTGTTTTGCAGGAAGTGCTGCAGGTCGCGGTTGTCTCTGAGCTTTTCTGACACTTCCTTGGCTCTTCTCTTATTCTTGTTATGCCTGGAGGCCAAACACAAAAATAACGAAAGCAACAAAAAAGAAATTAGAAATACTACCCCAGACTGACTCCGCCTTTTAATAAAACATCTCGCTCAGTGACATAACAGGAGGCAACCAACCTCAAGAGCACTCAACCAACAACCAAGAGAGGGTGAATCATTGATCATGAGCTCCTCCTCCACACAGAAAAAAATACCTGACACAGTAACCCCAAAACAGGCATCCGTTTCTCTGCTACACCGTGAAGAATAGCTCCCACTCAAAGATCAATATCCATTATTGTGGGCGCCTGTCTACCGAGCTGAATTGTGGGAGTTAATGGGTCAAGCTCCCATGCCCTCTCTGCTGCCTCATGTTGGCACTAATGATACACATACAGTGATAAGAAAGCTGTTTCACTGCTGTGCCGGTTGAAACCATGAAGAAGAATAAATAAGACTGAAAAGATTTATTTTTCCACATAAGATCAGGACCCGTACAGTATTTATCAAACTGTTGTGAAATGAAATGTTGGACTTGAGTGATGATAAAGTCTCTAAAGTTGGTTAAGAGTAAATACTAGATCACTGCAGTACAGTTCCCAATATTAATTCTTATTTGAATATTATAAATATATGGGGTGGAGGGTGGAGGGTGGGGGTTGAGTGGGCGTGGAAAGCTGTGCATAATTGTATAATGTATAATGAGCTTTCATCTGGGTATTTCTGTGAAATTCAATATATATATATATAACCATGTATCACTTGTTTTTGCAGATTAATACATCACTGAGTAATGCCCGATTGTCTGCTCCCGCTGACAGAGCATAAATGTGGTTAATAATGTGATGATTTGAGAGTTGCTCTTAAATGTTGCTGTTAAACTTCGCTGTAAGTAGGAGTAAGTTGTTTGATAAACATGTCTTATTCCTTACACTCTGCGAAAAAGTTAAGTGTTTTACTCCTAAATTAGGAGCATTGATTCAAGTGTAATATTAGAACTTTTTGTTAAATACATTCATTCACCATTTCCCCGACCAGAACCAGTTAGAAAATCGACTGTGATTGTGGAAAAGAAACAAACAGAGAATGAAGACCCCTTTAAGTCGAAATCTGTTCATGAATGTGGCTGAAATCATGTCAAGGCTTTCTCAGAAGTACCACAATATCATAATCAGTTCCTACTTTGTAATAGCCCTTTTAACAACCCTTCATTGAAATCATATTTACTAAAAAAAACAACTGACCTGTCTCTGATTGAGTCCATTTTGTCCTGCATTTTCCCAGAGTACAGGTTGTTGCTGTCCACCAGCCGCTGCCCCCCCTGCAGAGCGGCGTCAATTTTGTCCTCGTTGGCCTCCATGGTGCTCACAAAGTCCTCATGCTTCTTCAAAGCTTTCTCTGCCCCAGCCAAGTTGTCAGGCTTGTCTATGTGGGCCAAAGTGTACTCCTGCAAACAAAGCAAAGAAAGAAAAAAGACAAGCACCCTTGAGACACTCAACCGGCACTGCATTCTTCCAAACCACATCTTTTAAATACCTATAGCATCACTAACCCCATCATTAAAAAAAACTCTACGGAAGCTGAAGATTTTGAGATAAATCATGATCCTACTTTAGACTCTAAATCTACACACATAATAACTCTGCACCCCATATAGTATTTCACATTTTATTTTTATTGTTCTTAAATTCATTTTGCTGATCTTTGCAATATTATATTATCATTAAGATCTGTGCAATACATTTATTATTTATCACAACCAACCTGCCCTTGTTTTATGATAAATGTTGTTTGTTGTATGAATGCTGTTTTTATGTTATAAACGTACGGATGTGTGCAATATAGTTTTTTTAAGCACCGCTGGGAGGGGCATTCGCAATTTTGTTGTATTCATTGTAATATATTGTCAATAAAGGCTTCTTATCTCGTCTTATTTTGTCTTGTCTTGTCTTGTCTTGTCTTGTCTTGTCTTGTCTAATCTGATCTAATTTTATTTTATTTTGTCTTATCTTGTCTTGTCTTGTCTTGTCTAATCTTATCTTATCTTACCTGGTTGTTGAGAATGGCCTCTACAGCCTTGCCATCTCTCATGAACTGCTGGAAGCCAAGACCCTGGTCCAGGAAGGTCTTGCGGCTGTCCCACATCTTTTGCAGTTCAACCCAACCACGGTCCAGCCCCTTCAGCCTCTGCTCCAGCTGCTGGTACTGAGGATCATCCTCCTGACCCTGGGTGACCTGGGCACCGGTGTCCCTCACGCGGTGATAGTCCTTCTCGCGGTTGTTTATGTCTTCACGCACCGTGTCATGAAGGCTGAGCTGCTCCTCGGCCTCCGGCAGCGTGGCGGGCATTTCCTCTGAAGCCACAGCCTTCTGGGTCTTGAAAAGCCAGGACTGGAAGTCATCCATGTCTTGGAGGAAGGTCTGTAACTTGCTGACCTCGCCCAAAGAGTCCTCTCTGTCTTTCAGGGTCTTTCTAAGCGTGTCCCAGGCTGCGTCCAGCTCCCCTCTGCGGGCCAAGATGTCATCTGCATTCTCCGGGTGGTCCTTAACCAACTGGTCAGCCTCTTTCCTCAGGAAGTTAAGCTTGGTCTCGATGGCGGCCAAATCTCTCTCCATGCCAAACAGTTTCCTCTGGATGGTCATGACGGCTGCCAGATCATTGCCCAAGTCCTGTGTGGACTCGATCACCCGTGTCTTGTCTTTGATCCAGGTCCCTGTCTCGTCACATTCCAGCCCGTAGTTGTTCAGACTAACGGCAGAATCCACTTTCCTCTTCTTGTCCTCCACCATGGCCTTGAAGGCCTCCCACCTGAAGGATAATTATTTATTGAAAGTTTAAATCACTTTAATATTATCTTAGGGTATGTTTTATACCCTGCCATGAGTCCTAAAATACATGTTTCAACTTTGGTAACGCTTTACTTCATCAGTTCTATCCTAACAAACTCCTATAAATCCTATAAAGTTTATGGAAAGAACCATGTAATTTAATACTAATTATAGGGAAGATAGTAATTTCCTTGGAAGAACTCAAGTTAATGTATTCAATTTATTTATTATTCAACTATTATTGGATTTATGGATTTATATTATTTATCCGCCATATAATCTTCCCTGTAGAAAATGTCACATTTCTGCATGTCCAGATGAACTGACTGAAAGAGCTTGCTAGCAATTAACTGAAAATAATTGGAAGTGTACACCAATTGAACACTGTCACTATTTTACTTCTAATTAGTTCTAAATTACAGACTTTTTCTTTAGACTTCTTCTGTTGAAAATTATTAGGAAATTATAGAGCTAGAAAACAAAATGTTACCTAAAGAGAAAACCTAAACATATGTTATTTATTTCAGGTGTAACACTGAATAATGTATTAGAAATGCTGATGTACAAATAAACAGTAATCTTTATGACATGTATAATGCACAGATTACATATTCAAAGCACCTCTTATTCAGTCGCGTCTGACATTCTTTGACCTCTTTGGTACGGGGGTGTCTGCTGTCCTCGAGCTGTTTCGCGGCTTTATTGACATCATCAACTCTCAACTGAACATTTGCCATATCTTGAGCTAGAATGCTCAACCTGAAAACAAGAAAAGTGATAGTTAAAATAAAAACAGCACAATGCACATGATGCATAACCCCATAAAAACAAGACCTGACAAAGAAATATTTTGGTAGAACTATAGTGTCTAGATTTTTATGAATTACAAAATTAAATCTAGGCCTATATAAAAGATAATTCAGTAGTGCATAATAACTAGGGCTGTAAATCACATATTTTATAATTATACGATATATCGATTCTTTGGAGAACAATACAATATTTACTGATATCACAAAGTCTGCCACGATACGATTTTGATTTGATTCAATTCAGGGGCCTGCGACCGAAACGAGACGATACATAAGCCCATTTAAGACAATCAGTAATTTCATTATTAAGCTCTTCCAGACATTTAAATAAAAAAATAAAAAAATAAAAAAAGAATTAATATAAAGTGGGAATTTCAAAATAAAGGCACATCTTAAAGTTGACGCTATGTATCGATATTTCCGCTTTGTATCGATATATTGGATTGTTGATGATTGAATCGATACATCGATCCAGATCGATGTATCGTTACACCCCTAATGGTAACAAAATTTGTTCTGTGTACCTATTCTGTACTACTTCCAGATCCTCCAGCTTCTCAGGCACCTCTAAACCCACCAACCACGTCTCCTTCTGGCCCATCCAGAGCTCACAGGCATCTGTCTCACTGAAGATGGTGTACAAAGCCATAGCATCATCTAGCTTCTTCTGTCTCAGGTCAGCCAGAGACATGAGCTCCATGTACAAGTCTTTGATGTCTTTCAGACGTCTCTCGATATCAGGGGTGTTTTGTAGCTCCTCTGGCAGCGCATTGGCCTGTTTGGATAGAACATCTATGGTGGCTCCGTTCTTGATTGTTTCATTCTTCAGGTCCTTGTGCTTCTTCAGTAGCCGCTGGGTGGTGTACTCATCATGGCCTACATCATCGCTGCTCATCTGCCTCTTTGCGTCCAGCAGCCAGGCCTTGAGGTCATCAGCGTCTCCCTGAAACTGGAAGAACCTCTGGGTGTCCCGGAGGTTCTGTTTCCGAAATGCAGCCAGCTCTTCCAGCTGCTGCCATTGCCTACTGATGTCGTCCATGCACTCTTGAACCTTCGGGGAGCCAAAGTGCTTAGCCTGGATCATCTTATCTCCTTCGGCCAGGACCTGGTCCAGATTGGCACGGCGGGCACCGAGCTCATCCTCGAAGGCACTGTGTTTGCTCTGCAGCACCAGCACGCTCGTCAGGTCCTTGCCATAATCCAGGGAGGAGAAAATGTGCTCCTTCTCTCTAATCCAGCTCTCCAGCTCCGCCACCTCCCACAGGAAATTCCAGAAGCGGCGGGATTGCTCCAAGCGAGCCCTCCGCTGGGCCGCCAGGGCACAAAGCTCCTGGTAGCACAAGTCCAGGTGCTGCACCCTGTCGCGGATCACCTGAGGATCACATGGCTTGTAGGCTGGGGGGAAAATGGACAGTATAATTGTTATATATATCTACTTTACATTTCAGTCTTCTACTTCTTCTCAGGGTTCTGGGATGCTGGTGTCTATAGCATAAACTGTGTGGAGGGTGGGCATATACTGAACATGTTGAGAGATTATAGAAGGGAACTAGCACATACAAACACTTTTATTTCTATGACCAAACCACCTGATTTACTAATATCTGCAATGGGGGGAGACCTAAGAAACCAGGAGGAGAGCAAACTCCACAGATGAAGGATTAAAAACTGTATGTGTTTGTTTTAGGGTTACAATAGTAACTACTGTGCCATAGTCAACCTTTTATAAGTTTGTTATATTTAGTAGCTTGTTTGAAATAAAAGAAATGTACATCAATTGCACTTAATGTACTTTGAATATAGGTGTGAATGCCATTATTTTGTTAGATGAGATGTAAGTTCTGTTTGTCAGCCTTTTCAAACTCAAAAATGTATGATTCGAGCATTGGTTGAAATTTTTCAATAACAGTGTCAATATAATACCTGCTTTTGATTTGATTTTCAACACCCTTTCTTGTTCATTTAACAAAACAAGCTAAACTTCATAAACACAGCAGAGATTAATGTTTTGTAACACAAGCAGCAATTCATGAACTTTGATGAAATAAAATGTTAGGAAATATACGATCAAAGAATATGTAAACAAGACCAGACAAAGCATTTCATGATAAAAGTTTTCATATGCTCAATGCTACAGGCACCTTTTGGTTGGTGCTAAAAAAATATAGGGATTCAATAATCGGCCCTTTTCAAGGTCCATGGTCTGTAATCAATTTAGTGTCCTCATTCCTAACAAAACCAGGAGCAAGAGGCCTGATGAGCCACTGCACTTACTGTCTCCGTTGGCGAACTTGAGAGCAGCAGCACTGGCGGTCTGCACTCTCTCTGCCTGCAGAGCGATGTCGTTCTCTAACAGAGCGTGTTTCTGTAACAAGTCTTCCACTTCCAGCAAGTGTTTCCCATAGTCAGGAGACAGAAGTCGAGCCTAAAGACAGGAGGAAAGAACAATCTGATCAGTTTAGTGTCTGAAGAATTCATGTTATTAGTTGATGAATATTGCCTCCTGTGCTGCACCTTCATGTCATCCATCCAGCTGATGATGTAGAGCATCTCCTGGAAGATTCTCTGCAGGGTCAGGTTCTTATCCAGACGCGTTCTACGAGCCTTCAGCAGGTCCTGCAGGTAGTCCCACAGGCGCAGGATGTTGTCTTTCCGCACGTCGATGCGTTTCGCGTCATGGTATCGCTCAGACTCCAGCTCCTTCGAGATGTCCACCAAGACCTGAACACGCTCTTCATACGCAGCGATGTCCGTCTCAATGGCATCGTGCTTTTTCTTCGCTGCCTCCACTGCTGGCAGGTCGTAGCCAAAGTTGTCCTGAGGAGAGGAGATGAGGGCAGAGAGTTGCTCAGGGCACAAGACATAATGGACAGTACATTAGGTATACTTAGCTAATAATACTTCTGTAGTTTTACTAATTCTACTCATTTTAATTGCACGTTTAACTGTAGTGGAATATTGATAATGTGAGGTAATCTTTTACTCAAAGGTGCCCTGTAGACTTTTCCTGTAAATAACCAAAAGTGATGTGTACATTGCATGTTCATTGTGTAAATCCCTGAGCTCTAACAAATGTGCTGAATATGTTTCCTTCCTCACAAAACATTTGCAAACATTTTTGTATTTTAAACCCAGCATTGTTTACAACCATATTTACTAGCTTGCAGACTTCTTCTACCATGCCTTTGCTTTCATATTGCAGCATATCTTTGTGCATTACAACCACCGGTCAGTGTAATAGAGTAAAACTATTAAACTATTAGCAGAATCATAATGTGTGTGGATGAGATAAACAAAACGCCAAACCAATCATAGAGAAAACTGTTTAAAAGTTACTGGAGGAGTGGCCGGTTAGATCAGTTGGTAGAGCAAGTGCACATATATAGGTGTTTATTCCTTGATGCAGAATGTCCAGGGTTCAAATCTGACCTGTGACAGTTTTCCTGTGTGTCTTTCCCCTTTCATGTCTGAGCTGTCCTATCATTAAAGGCAGAAATGCCCATAAAGAATCTTTAAAAAAGAAAAAATGTTACTGGAGGTCAAAACTCCACATGGAGCCTTAAAGTAAAGGATTTTAATAATTTCTTCCACTGATTTTAACATCTACACTTTGTTGACAAACTGATAAATGTTTCCTTTCTTTTAACTTCTTTTTAATTTTTTACTAGTAAATTGCTAATTGCTATTTTTTACCTGGAAGTGATGGAGTCATCTCTCCATTTTTTCATGCAACCTGTTTGTGCCTTTTACCTTTCATCACAAATAATTAGGTGCGCAAACAACCTGCTGTGTCGATTAATTAATGCAAATATTGTTAAAAAAAGACAAAATGTGTCATACATGTCATTTCATTTAAATCAGGTAGTGCTTTTGAGATCAAGGCCTTTTTTCAACAGACACATCAGAACAAATATCAGATAATAGCATCATATAGTTTTATTGTTGATGTATTACCTGAGCCACGAGTCTCTGGTTCTCCAGGAGCCAGGTCTCCCTCATGGCAGCCTTCCTGTCGAATCTTCTGGCCATCTGTTCTAGCTTCTCCTGTCGGATCAGCTCGTCTCTCAGGACGCGCTCCCGTTCATTCTCCGCCCTCTCCAGGCGCTCCCAGGCCTGCACACAGATGATGAGATGATGTTTGTTGTTTTGGAGGGAGGTCGTAGCAATGTGATACTTTCAGTGGTGGGATGTAACTAAGTACATTTACTCAACTACTGTACTTAAGTACAAATTTGAGGTACTTGTACTTTACTTGAGTCTTTTCTTTTCATGCCACTTTCTACTTCTACTCCGCTACATTTCAGAGAGAGAGAAACATTAATAAAACTTTTTACTCCACTATATTCCTCTGACAGCTTTAATTACTAGTTACTTTACAAATTAAGATTTTTGCAAACAAAACACATTACAGTTTATATAATACAATGTTTTATTATAAATTAAACTACCAATAGAACGGCCTACAAGTACAGCTGAAATTATGAGCAGATTAAACACTTAGTTGATTGACAGAACTGTTTGGATCGTTTTTGGAGGATTTTTCAGCATTGAGTACTTTTACTTTTAATATTTTAAGTACATTTTCCTGATGATACTTACATACTTTTACTTAAGTTGCATTTCCAATGCAGGACTTTTACTTGTAACAGAGTATTTTTACCACTGTAAAAATACTGTGTTTGGGTGTTTGTACTTTTACTTAAGTAAAGGACCTGAATACTTTCTATTTCCAGTTTAGAAGTTATTCACTTGAGCCCATCAGCATAGACCTCAGTGGTCAAGGACAGCTACAGAGCAACTCCTGAAGTTGGTTGGTATTAAGTGTTGTAAGCTAGATGTTTGCTGATGCAACTGAGCAAACATACAGTATTTACTCACTGCATTACCCTGTCATTAGGACCTTACAATTAGGGCAGCAACTATCAATTATTTTCATTATGGATTTTTTTTAAATTAATAGTTTGGTCTATGAAATGTCAAACAAATTATGGAAAAATGGCCATCACAACTTCACAGAGCCCGAGATGTCTTCAAATGTCTTGTTTTGTCCAACTTATACTCACAGATATTGAATTTGAAATGATTTAAAACACAGAAAACAAGCACATTCTCACATCTTAAAACTGGCATAAACAGATAATGTTGGACATTTTTGCTTGATTTATGACCTAAATTATTAATTGATTATCAAAATTGTTACTGTCAATCTACTAATTGATTAATCAACTAATTGTTTTAGATCTATTTACAATACCTGTGAATAAATGTCTAATATTGAGCTATATATATATATATATATATATATATATATATATATATATATATATATATATATATATATATAGGGGGAAATGGATCCCAACCTTGCTGTATTATTGACATGTTAGCGTTATGTTCTTTCTTTGGAGACACATTTGTTTTATGTTCTTGTGCCTGCAGTGATGTTGAAGAGATGTTTTTTTATTGTACAGTTTACTGTACTGCACTGGTATTACCAGTATGATTCAAGTCATTTGCGTTATAATTGTTGCCTCGGGACTGTGCAGTGTTAAATGAATGGAATGAATGTTTGTCCATCTAACTGAGAAACCACATCTAACGGAGACGTTTACATGATTGTCAAAAGAGAGACTTCATATGAAAAAGCCAAACATTTTGTCTGTTAAAACTAGGGCTGAAGTGATTAGTTAGTAATCTGTAATCGTTACAGAGTAATCGGTTAGTTCATTTATTTTGATAATCATTTAAATCAGTTTTTTAATGCGAACAACATTCACTCGTTTCAGCTTTTCAATTTTGAGGGTCTGCTGCTTTTCTTTGTGTTATATGATACTAAACTGAATATATTTAGGTTTTCAACTGTTGGTTGGACAAAACAAGCTATTTTAAAACATCTCTTTGGTGATGGGCAATATTTTTGTTATTTTCTGACATTTTATAGCCCAAAGGATTAATCAATGAATCGAGGAAATAATCTGAAGATTAATAGATAAGAAAAAGAAACATGATCCTTCTCACTCTGTTGATATCCGCGACCAGGGCTCCCTCTTTAGGCATGTAGACCCTCTGGTTGTTGGCTCTCATACGACTCTGGATCGTAAACAGCAGCACCTCAAGGTTTCCTTTTTCCTGGAACCTGCAAGAAAAAAACACAAGTGACACAAAAAGGTACAATGAAGCTGTAAAATGTGTACCATTTGTGACTTTATTTCCCAAACCCACTCTCTAAATATTAGAGATATCCTTCATCGTATCCAATGTTCTATAATTGTTTATCTGCCATCTAATATTCCGTCTAATATTCATTTATTTATTTTCCATATATCTACATGCACATGAACTGTGCTCACTTGTATGTGATTATATGTGTGATCAGCATTGGGTCTAATATTTGTTTCCTGTTTGTTTGATGTTTACTTGTTTGCTTGTTTGTTTGTTTGTTTGTTTGTTTGTTGGTTTGTTGGTTTGTTGATCCATAGAAAATCATATACGTCTGTAAAAAAAGTCAAAATTCAGAAGTCAAAATGCATTGTATGCAAAGTATGGAAGTACCAAGTATGGATTGTACTGAATATGAAAATAACAGATAATGCAAAAGAATATATGTTTTAATATGATATAAAATTTATTTTTAAAATCAAAACAGTGACGGATTTGAATAACAAATTTGTTAACTGTAACTTTCAACTTATGCAAAATTGATTGAATTTGGCTGAATAGAGGCCCAGCCAAAAACAACATATCACACAAAAGAATACTTCAGATTGCTTACAAAACTTAACCTAATAATAATGTAATTATCTTAAGAATAGCTAGGTTATATAGAATAATAGCTTCCAACTATTTGCAATACACTTATTGGCAGCCAATAAAAGCTGTTGGAATGATAGTGATCCCTCTTCTGTATCAATGTGCTTAAATGATGATGATCGTGTTCAACAAAGTCAAGGAAAAGAGTTCCTACTAGATTTTATAGAAAACTCTGAACCAGTTGTCCAGAGGTTGTGTTGAAAAGTGGTGGTAAATTACAATTAGTTTCTGTCTGTTTTTCATTGTAACTCTTGATATTTTATGAAATGTGCTTAATATTGTAAAGGTGAGTTATGTTTTCTTCTTCTCTTGAAGATTAAAAAGCACTGGACAAAAAGAACAGATCAGAATAGAAAGAGAAACAGAGAGTGATGTAATGTTGTCTTGGCTCGACTCACTTGGGTGGCTTCTCTACAGTGCGGTAGGTGTTGAAGGCCTGGAGCTGCTGCTGAACTCCAGTCAGAGAGTTGGCAAGTTTGCGGTTGTTCAGCACGATAATGGTCTGCTCGATCCACGTCAGCAGATCTGACGCCAGAGTCTCATACTTATCAATCATCTTCTCTGTCTCGATGGCGTGATCCAGAACCTAAAGAAGGAGGTTGAAGACAATCAGGGAAGCAGGAACAAACTTGTGTTACAAATTTGTCATAATTGTGCGTCATCTTTCCCTCTCACCTTTCCAACTCTCTTGCCCTCGACAGCGAGCTGCTTCATCTTCGAGAAGTAGTGGTAAAATGCCACGACGTACGTGATGATGGACTTCTCATCTGGGTTCTCTGTGAACACATCTACAGAACAAAAAAACGATAGACAAGTCAGTCACAGCCAAGACAGAAACCATCTCTGGTCCTGAGGTCTTTTTTTCCACCAGGCTTAAAGCTCCTAAACATTTATTCTACATAAAGGCACAGCCTCCGTCAGTCACTCGCCTTCTGGGTCTAACAGTTTGGTCACGCCAAGCTGCTGCTCTGCTACGTTGAAAGCGCCCTGAAGGTTGTGGGTCGGGTTGGACCTCTTCAATTTGTTATAGTCCACCAGATCAGGCCTGAGAGAGAAAGATGGAGAGCGCAAGAGAGCAAAAGAGGAAAACGAGACAGTGAAAGAGAAGAAGCCGAATGAGGAGGAGAGACACTGAGCAGACGGGTTTCATGAGCGTTTACATTTCAAAGCTGGTGAAAGTGGATTTGGCCATTCATCATCTTTTCTTACCGGTGTTTGTGTATGAGAGCGTTGAAGGCCATGCCGTCTTTCCAGCTGGTGGTGAAGTTTGTGATGTTGATATTGGGATATCTGCGAAACAAAAGCCAGGGGACGTCATTGACTAAGGGACATTGCTGAGAAGCTCCTGTTTTAAATCAATGTCTGGGATCGGTTCTGTTTCCACAGCTTCAGGCCTGAGCAGACTCAGACCAGTGGCATTTTATGATTTGCTCAAACATTTTGAGGCACAGATTCTAAAATATGACAGAATCCAACTCAAAGCTAGCGAATCACATTCAAATGAATACCTTTAATCTTAAAGAATAGATTAACATTTTGGGAAATTTGCTTATTCGCTTTCTTGCAGAGAGTTAGATGAGAAGATCGATACCACTCTCATGTCTGCACGGTAAATATGAAGCTACAGCCAGCAGCCAGTTAGCTTAGGTCAGCACAAAGACTGGATAAGAGGGGGAAACGGCTGGCCTGTCTCTGTCCCAGGTAACAAAATCAGCCCACAAGCACATAACCTCTCCGTAAAACATGTTGGTATTGTTCAAATTACACAAATGAGATATAACGTGCTAATTAGTGAGTTTTAGAAGTGCTGGTAGGTGGATTATGTTAGACAGAAGCAGGCTAGTTTCCCCCTGTTTTCTAGTCGTTGTGCTAAGCTAAGCTAATTGTATCCTAGCATTTACTTCACATTGACCTTCTCATGTAACTCTCTGCGACAAAAGTGAATAATTGTATTTCCAAAAATATCAAAATATTGCTTGGAGTAAGTAATCATTATGGCTTTATGATTATTAAATATATTATGTAAAGGGTAATGTAAAAACTTCTAAACTGTGGTTCTGAGTGGACATAAACTTTGATGCATATTTAGTTAAATTCCTTCTTAATATCAAAGTAAAAATGAAAGAGTGCTTCACTATCTTTTTTATTAAACATAATGACTATGACCCACTTTTTAATCCATTTTCAACCATAAAAACTAGAATAATAAAAATAGTAACTCATTTTATTTATGGAACACTTTGATGCTTTACATAACAAATTAAATAAGAACCTAGCAGCGCAGGACATATAATAAAATATTAAAAGCTTTTAAAAGGTGAGTTTTCAATTTCAAGACACAAACAAACGAAAAAATCTTTAACCACTAAAAGAGTTACAGCTGTGCACAGAAGTGGATCCTCATACTAATTCTCAAAGGGCTTTTACAACAGCTCCCACTTACCCTGCCGTTTTCATCTGACACCACAGAAGAAGAGCGTCCTTGGCTGAGCGCGTCTCCTTCTGGTCCGCCTGTCCCGTTTCCACAATGATGTCCTGGATCTGAATAAAAACAAAAAGCACAGCTGGATGATACATAATGAAACTTAACTAATGACTATGAGCTTTGCAATCAAACAAGAACAATCCACAGCAGAGAACAAAAACTTCACTGATAGGAACATGTCGCTAATAGCACACTGCAGTAGGGAAACATTTGGGCAAAGTGGCACAAATACCCCTTTGAAATACCAAATTTATTATAACACGAGTAGGGTTTTATTTGTGTACAACAAAACAAATCTCAAGTGATATGTCAGCTATGTTATTAGCAGATTGGATTCTCACAAATCTAAACCTATAGGGTCCAGCTGATAGAACGAGGGGTGGTAATTATTGAAGTTCTTATTTTCCCACACAGTGGGCCAGTAATTAGAGCAGTGTATGTGATCTGAGAGACAGGCCCTGAGAGAGGGCTAAATTTAGCCAGCTTTGGTTCTCTTTGGTTAATGCAGACTGACAATATACAGACAGGAGGACCAAGTCAACTCCTTTCTTTTTCTTTTCTTTTTTTTTAATTAATTTTTTCTAAAAAGGCTGAATTATGCAGGAGGCCATATTGTTTGATCTAATGTGTCTAAAAATAACAATGTTGCTGTCAAATTAAAAATAAATATATGCCCCCTCCAAGAAGATAAAAAAGAGTCAAACAGACATGTTCTGATGTTTGGGATGTGCTTCTTGCAGCAGATAATATTGGAATCTGAAGGCATCTCATTTGAGGAAAAAGAAAAAGTCAAAAACATCCCAATGCTGCCAGTTGAAACTGTTCCTGTACTGCATGCATACACACTAAAAATGACACTAATCAATTATCACACAGCAGGTTATACACTAAATGCAAATAAAAATGAGTATTAAGTCATCATGTACTCTGATTTGATTAATACAATAGTCTATGGTAGCATAATAACATATATTACAGTTATATTTGAACTGTGGTCAGGCTCCACATGTGGCCAGCTCATCATGTTATTTGAAGACTGTGACATGTTAAATAACATTAACAAAATGTGAGTTTTCAGACCAACTGTAATATTGACATTTTTAGATGTAAGAAAATCTAAAGTTTGTGTGCTGAAAAAGAGTGTGTCTGTTGTCAGGAAGATAATTGTTTCTTGTACTGCTGTAACGTGAACTTCCCCCCTGGGGATCAATAAAGTCTCATCTTGTTGTGATGACGGAAGTAGTTGAAGGAATGGTGACTATATACAATGCAAAGTTTAATATTTTTGTGTTTTGATTAGAACTACATCTCCCGTTGCCTGTAACAGAATAACAGGGAGAGAAGAGAGTGAAGTGATGTATATTCAATTGTCCAATGTTTTGTTATTAAAGTGGACTAATATACACTGAAGCTGTCCTTGTAATTTTACTTTTACGCATGACCTGAAATTACGAGTAATTAACTAACGGTTAATAGTACCCAGCCTTAGAAAAGTTTAATTTTTTCAACATCTTCAGGCTTTGAAGATAGTATTCCATTTAACTGATAACAATAAATAAATTATAAAAAAAAAGGGACAAGTGATTCAAATTAGCAAAAAAAAGGAAATAAAGTTGAATATGAGCATTTAGCATAGCCAAGTTTACCTGGAAGCGAAGGATGATGGTCCAGATGAGGCCGAGGATGAGGCGATGGTTGCCATCGACGATGTCGTGTGAGCCCATGTTCTCCAGGTGAACCCTCTGCTCTTTGAGGAACTGCAGAGCCTTGTCCACATTCTCCAAACAGTGGATACGCATTCGGCCTTTAGTGGGTTTTGGCTGAAGACAGACATAAGAAAGAAAACAGAAAGGCACAATTATAAACGCGAGAGTGACCACAAGAGAGAGAGAGAGAGAGAGAGAGAGAGAGAGAGAGAGAGAGAGAGAGGAATAAAACAAAAAGTTAACAGGAGAAAATAAAATGTATAAAAAGGTTTGACGAGGAAGCTTCTTACCAGTCGTTCGCCGGACAGCACCTCCAGCAGTTTAATGAGCATGCGTCCGTCCCGCAGGTCCAAGTAGAGGTCAGAGATGCGACAGCCAACCCGGGACAGGATGGAGTTGACCCATTTAGTAAAGGTCTTCTTCTGAACCGCCTCACGCTCATCTGATGGGAGCACAAAGTTAAAGAAAGAACATGAGCTCCATAAATAATGAAATAACTTTAACACATGTACAGAACAGCACCACTGGAGCTGCTGAGGCTTAACTGTCCTGCTCAAGGGCTGTTTAGATAGATAGATGGATGGAGGCCACTGAGTTGAATTTGCTTTGGAAACAGATAAATCTTACTGGTTAAATGAATCGCCAGTGCAGAGTTAAGCTTTGCACTCTTACGGAAAAAAATAATACTGCCTGAACATACCTAGCTATCTGTAGTGAGCTCCTGTAGTAGTATATAGCCTCCAAGAAATATGACATGTAAAAGGCCCCTGACCCCTCTTAAAGAAGCAAGACCCCCCCGAAAAGAGGCTGTCTGACTCCTGCTCAAAGCCTCCTGCCACAGCTGATAGACACTGACACTCCTCATAGATGGCATACAACATACTAAAGAACATTATACACATTATGGGAAACCATCAAAGGAAACATGATGGACAAGAAAAGATATTTATATTTACCAATTTGAACTCTATTTTAATGAAATGTTGTGTATTGGTAGTATGAAGGAAAAATAAACAAAAAATGAATCTTGGGTTAGATTAGATTGGCAGATACTCAATATTAAGAATTAAGAAAATTTACATTCCATTTACATTTTCTTCTGAGCTCTGTGACTTTCCAACAAGAAGTCACCTAGGGCCCAGTAGGCCTGTTCAGTAATCCATCAATGTCCATAACTGAAACTTCAATTAAAGTCATTTTAATGATACACAGGTTTTCAATAAAGATGTGGACCCTGATCCTATGATTGGTATTTTTGGGATAGCACCTTTGGGCTCTGAACTCACTACTACTTTTCATCTCTGCTGGCTAGACAACTCATCCTTTTGCACTGGAAATCAGCTAACCCACCGTCATTTGGATGCTGGGTGACCGATGTTATGGCACATCTTAAATTAGAAAGAATGCGATGCTCCCTTGGGGGCTCAGATAAGACATTTTAAAAAGTGTGGCAGGCCTTTTTAGAACATATAGAAAATAATTTCAGACCTAGCATATAAATGTATATCTATGCCCTGCATCCTGCCTCCCTCTCTTCTCCCCCCTTTTTTATTTCAAAATTTGCAAAAACCCAATAAAGATGATTTCAATAATAAAGTAAATGTAATGGTCAGCCTTGTCACTGTGCTGCTTACTGTTACACTTGTGTCAAGTGGGCATACGTTAACATTTTGACCACTTTACAGGATCTGGACCAGTCATGTTATCCCTGCCATATATTTGTACAGTGCATCTCTTTTACTGTAATTAGAGCAGTACGTCATTAATGAAATGCTGGTAAAATGCTGAAAGTTTGGTCCTTTTTGCTCAGTTATCGTAGTCATTATTGGTGACTCCTGCTTTGGATATTAACCTGAAAGGCTTGATATGATTACTGATATGACTTCAGTATTTTTGCAGACAGGCCTGCTGCAAATGTGATACGGAAACTCCCCGAGGAAAAGCTTAACTTTACCCATCTATGTCTCCTCATCCTCCCTTCAGAGTAGATAGGGAAGTGGTGCTGCATAATAACATCACATGCATAAAAAGTAAACACACACAAGGTTTCTGCACAGTTAAGCATAGGTGCACATTATTTATGCTGAAATTCCTCGACTCCAAATTTGCCTGAAAACTCAGGAATGACAGCAAAGAGAAAAGCAGAGTATGATTGTCAGACTCTGACAGGTTTTTGGGAGGATGAGCGTTGCCTACATGGTGACACATCGTGCCTGAATCACACTTAAAAATAATATCTCAGAGCACAGCAGATGTGCCTCCTACTCAGCAGCAACAATAAACAATTTTTATTGGACCATATGTCAGCATGACCCAAAGTACTATACTCTTTTTTTATTTTGTCTGTGGACACACTTAATATGAATGGGAACGGGGGTGGTGTGAGTGGGTGTGTTCTTGCCACTGGGGGTTGTGTTTGCATTTAGTCAGCATATTAAATGCCCTGCACAATTTAAACCTTCTCTTATGCACAGAATATAATGCAACTGTGACATGTACTGAGCACGACTTTTATTATTTTACAACTTGTCATTGCATTCTTGTGAACAAATTATTTCACAGCAGCACCGTTTATAAATGGTCTAAAACATATTTTTGGCATTTCTCAACTTCAATTTCTTATAATTACTTATCTGACTCCAAATGCACCAAAAACGATCTATCTGCAATAAGCTAATAACAACCCCGTCGATTTATAAATCTAGCTCTAGAAATTAAACAACATCATATGCATACATGATATTTTACACATTTCTGTAAGGCTTCATTCCAACATATTTAACATAGACATTGGAAGATTAAATGTTAAATTTACAGGTGATTCAAGGGCTAGGTAATATCATAAAAATCAAGGTCACAATATAAACAAAGATATAATAAACATATTATAAACTCATCTATAATGAACATATAATAGGCTAATATATGCAATAATAATACATATACAATTATCACATGATGTTGAATTTGATGTTTCATAAATGTACTTTAACTGTAAACTCAGTTAATGTGTTCAATGAAAACTTGGTTAATTTAGTTTTTTACTTAGTTTTATTACTTATTTATTTTATCGATGAGTTAATTTAACCAGATCAATACAGATAAACAATGTGCAATAAGAAAAGGAAATGCAACAGATGTAATGTATTCAGGACGTCTAGCTAAAGCTAGTTTGCAGTTTTATCTCAAATTGGAATCATTCCTTTGGACGACAGAATTGTCATAATATGATCATATAATCATGATATGACTTGTCAATAAACAATACTATTAAATTTATAATCATAATAACGGTCTTACACATCTCATAACTTTCATAGTAACTAATACTGGGCTGTACTTTCTTATTCTGGATATGCGTTTTTTTCTTATACTGGATATTAATGCTGAAACAATCAGCTGAGGTATTAATTGACAGAAAATTAGCTGGGCAATTGTAATGAATGGCTGTCATTTAAGGTAATTTCTTATGTAAAAATGACAAAACATCACTGGTTCCAGCTTTTCAAATGGTTTTCTGAGCATTCCTGGACTATAAACAGGATATTTAAAGATATGCGTGGAAACTTGGGTATTTCTTTGTATTTGCTGCGGCCAAATAACTGATCTCATCATGACAATAATCATTAGTTGCAGCTCTAGTAGATATGTAGTTCTTGATTTAAGCTCTTTGGAGAATATTTTAGAACAATCTGGAGCAAGGAGGGCAGAAGGGCGATGCAAGACGACTACAGTTACCTTGATTGCACCCACAGCTCCCAGCACACACACACACACACACACACACACACACACACAGACATTTTCCCCTCAGTCATACCAGCTTGCAACATGTAACTTCCCCTCGGTCTGCCTGATACACAGTTTGCCTTGTATATTCCTGAACCCAAATCTGACTGCAAACTAAGGAGTGCAAAGGACTGCATCCTTAATGACTGGTGTAATAAATGATTCAGACCCTGGGGCTGTGGAGAACAAGCAAGGAACAAGCTAAAGAGGAGGAACAGAAGAAGAGGGAAGAAAGAAAGGAAAGAGTAGTAGAGAGAAGGAGTTAACGATATTGGATTAAAGGTTAAGAAGGAGACAATAAAGGGAGGCGAGACTAAAGAAGATGAGAGAAAAAGAGGATAGGTGATAGAGAGCATGAAGCATCAGACAGAAAGTGATGGAGAGAGTGACTAAGATGCAGGCTTACAGGTTAAATCTACAGAGACTCAACCAGGAAAATAGAACAGGATACATTACCGACAGTATCTAAAAAAAATGACCCAGTAAGGACCAAAGAAAGCTCCAGCTTCATTCTTAGCATCATCAAAGAGAAGAAAGCAGGGTTTATTGTATGTAAAACACATGATGCAGCAGAGTACAGTGAATAAATCATGCTTTTTCTGTTCCCCTCAGCGGAACAACAGCACACACCGCACCACTACTCGACACGATTACCACACCATGAAAAAGTCATGGCAATTAAAACATGCAAATAACTCAAACTCCATGAGGGGTGTCAGTGATTTAGCACAAACATTTGCATCATAATCTGTCAAAACAAAAAAAAGCATCCACAAGACACCTCTACTTTATGTGCAGTAAAACCTGTGACAGATGCTTTCTGAACTATTTGGGGCACTGCCTCCAGAGGGTTTAACAGTGGAGGCAGTAAGAGGACAATTAGAACACATCCCCAAAACGAGCACATGGTTCTCCCGTATCGTCTCACATCACAAGACCTTGAGAGGAGACAGAGTACACACTGATGCTCCTGGCCATTTAGGAAGCATGGGACAACAAAGGGGGAGGAGGAGTTGGAGGAGGGAAGGAGGATCCTTGCTTGCATGCATCTCGCTGAGCCGTCTCCAGATGAGTTGTTCAACAAGCTCAATTTGACAACAGCTCTATGTGTGCACTCGCTGCTGAACAAAGCCTTTCAGTGATAAGTCTGAAAACAAAGTTCTGTTAAACCTCAAAATTCCAGTAGCAGTATTGTAGAGCAGAACATCAATATACTATGTAAACTATTTGTGATATAAGACTCAATATCGTCTGGGATTTCATTATCTTAAAGGTGCTGTAGGTAGGATTGCGAAGATCCAGGACTTAGCCAAAAAGTTTGAACATCGACAACTTCTCAATCCCTCCCCCCTTTCTGCTAAAGCCCAAAATGGTCTCCTAAGCCCCTCCCCCCACAAGGGAGAATGAATGCGTGTGCATGAGCAGTGATTGACACGCAGTGAGACACCCCCGGCCTTGATTGGTGCATCTGAACAGGGAGCTGTGGATTTTTGCAAATCACACTACAGACTGTAGGTGATGCCAGAGGAGCCAGATTTCTTTTAAATGACCTGCTTCATGTAGTTCTACTGGAACATAGGGTCAGTTTCAGCAAATATGACAGAAAGTTGGTTTTATAAGTATTACCTACTGCACCTTTAATATCAAGATATATGTTGGTTGTGTTGTCTTTTCCAGGTCTTCTACAGTTCTTCTACAATCTGAGTGTTCGAGCCCAATAACAGGAGGAGTGAATTATTCTACTTCTTTAATCTGTACATATTGATATTGAGGTTTTTGTTATGAGTGCCATTATTTGGGTTAGCTGCCCAGTGCTGTCTCCCATCCAGTTATTGTGTCGCTGTACTGCTTTTGGGATATAAAATGAAATATACTATACTTTACATAGTAGGCCATACTTTTCTGAACACATTGAATTTAATTTGCTTTTCTTTCGCTGTGTGTCAGAGGCCTCTCTCTCTCTGCCCCCTTTCCTGTCATTGTCCAGCTGCTCTAAAATAAAAGCCCAAAAAATAATCTTAAAAAAAAGATATCAAAATAAACGTCACGTAGAACAAGTCGAATGGGACCACAAGCAGGAATTGGCACATATGTCTCCCGGTGAGGTACGCTGTGTTATATAATTGTTGTATTTTGGGATAAAGCCTTATGATCTGTGACATGTCAGAACATACTGTAACAGTACCACAAGTTGAGAAGTGTCATAAAGTCAGCAAACGGACACAGTAATGTCAGTTATACCGCAATATGTATATATTTATGAAGTTTGCTTACTTTAGCTAGTTTTGCTTTAAGGTTTCATATCAAAGTTGGTGTTTTAGATTTATTGTAAATGAAAGCTAAACTTTTTGTATGATTTTCACTTCAATCATGGCAGAGGTGTACCTGAAAGGGGCACTTGGCTTTTTTTTTAAAGATAAATGACACATTTAGATGCAGTTCATAAATAGGAAAGTAGCTGTAGTAGTTCATACGAAGGGCTAACCACAACTTCACTGTATGTTTAATGATTGAAGCTGCAATTGTCATACATTCTTATGAATTAAATATTTTTGAGCAAGTGCAGCAGTCATATACAGTATCCAACTTTTCTGACACACTGAGTGGACTGCAGCAGCGTCTTGTCACTGCTGTGCTGCGTTCCTTTTCCAACTTACCGGCTTTTTCTTCCTGCCTATCAGTGCCAGCCTTACTAAACATTCCTCTGTTTCACATGCTTTTACTGTGTTATCTCTCATCCACTCTTTGACTCCAGTGAAAGCCCAATGACTTATTCATGCTGATGTATTTTCCCTGTACACACCCTGATCCATCTTTTCCCACAGTCAGCTCTTACTGGATGTGGCCCAGTGGGTCCCCCAGCACCCTGCTACATGCCTGGGTCATGGCCCTGCAAGAGCCATGACACCATGTCTTTATCAACACGCCTGTCCGAAGTACACTTACACAGGAGTTTAGATGAAGCAACTCCTCTGGACAAGATGAATTGTCGGAGGTTTTGCTAAATGGACTCACATTCTGCGACATCATATTAATGCACATTAGAGGCTGTCAAGGTTTCTTGATGTTGTAAAGAACAAACCTTACCAGCATTCTGACTCGTAAGGATTCATTTAGAGCTCCAGGAAAGTCTGTTTACAGGTGTTGGAGAATACTATTGCAAATGTTAAAAAAAAAAAGTTGAATAAAGCCTTTTGTGGCTTCAGAGGGAGCTGCGTTAAATCTAATAAACTGCCTCAAGTCATGTCACTTGAGTCAGCGTCAGTTGGGGCTGAAGACTACAAGTCTGAAAATGACAAAAATCTGGGGAAGAAGAAAACTTGACAAACAAGAACATACATTCACAATGATTTGAGGGCCAAACTCATGCAAAACATTGTATTTTTAACAATACACAGGAGATCAAGGGCCCAAAAACTTGAAGGGGAAGGTGTTCAGACAGCTGAAGAAAGCCAAAAGGTTAAAGATCAAAAATTAACTAGACAAGATAGAGGGAAAGATGGTTGCTTTTTGTGCAACCAGGGCAGCAGAAAATACTCAACACCAATGAGTGTGTCAAACTCCAAGAAAGACATAAGAAAATGGATGAATGTTTGAAATCAATAAATGCAAAGCAAAGACTGTTTTCTCTTTCTCTATTTATTACTTATGTTTTTTCTGTTATTGTTGTTCTGTCCAACTTGCTGTCTTGACCAGATCTCCCTAATAATGGGTAAATAAAAAGCAAATAAAATGTCATGAAATGTAATTGGTGGATCAATACACTTGGCTCCAAAGAAACCACTCTAATTTGGGAAAGCTTCAGAAGTTTTCCGCTTCACGGATCAGTTGACTCTGCAGTCTTCAGAATCAGTCTGTACTTGAAATCTAGCAGAGGCAATAAAAAAGCATGTTTCCCTCTCTGTTCCTGCATCATCTCCTCCATTTTCTTCCTCTCACTAATGCACTCCTGTCATCAGGGAGTTGGATAGCATAGTGCAAGCTAACGAAAAATCCACAGTGACGGCAAACCTCTCTTTTAAAACCTTAATAACACAGGCGGAAGGAGAAGCACGGGAGAAGTTAAATCGCCAGAGAAATTTATTCTTTTTTAACACCGCCAACGCAATCATTCAGGGCAAAAAGGAGGCTAGGATCAAAACACACTTTTGCTTTGTTCTTTGGAACAGTTTGCGAAGGGTAAGGGCCATATGGAGAAAAGGTCACAAGCTAAAATTATGAATATGTTGTCATAAAGAAAATGGAGCACATAAGAGTGCATAACACTACCTTTGGAGGGAAAACCATCACAACCTTTTTAGGAGTTTGCCTATGAATTATTCAAAATCAAGTCAAGTCAGTGAACAATTGGGGCAGAGCTACGGCTTCCTGAAAATAAATAAATGACTACCTTATAGATTCAATAAAAGGGCCAATGCTTTGGAAGCTCAGACTTTCTTTGCTGTTAGCTTTCTCCAGTTCTCACAACAGGATGACAAACTAACCTCACACTTGCTCACATCACAGCCCAACCTCCCTGCGATCCCATGCTGGCCTAAACCCAAACACAAGTTGGGGAAGGGAGGGGCATGATTGGAAAAGTGCTTTCTCTCTCTGTCTCATCGGTGAGGAAGGAAAGGATGGACAAACTCCCTCTCAAACACACACAAATGCACAAACAAACACAAACGGCTCTTCCATCAGGACGCTGTACCTTGCAACTGTCTGAAGCGTCCGTCCAGGATGGAGTTGAAACAGATGTTGGAGGTGCTGTAACTCAGCCAGCGCGCCCGCTTCATACTTTTAGCTGAAGAGGAAGAGGAGGAGGAGAGGAGGGTGGGGGGAGGGTGAGGGTGAGAGGGCCTCTGACGTCTGGGGGTGCAGGAGGAGGACGAGGAAGAGGATGAGGAGAAAGGGCAGAGTCCCGCAGGTGCCACGGCGAGAGGCACGTGCATGAGAGTGCCGTTCCTCTCCGAGTGGTGTTCAGGCTCCAGCTGCTTCCTGCTGCTGCTGCTTCCCCTGGTTGCCTTCCTACTTTCAGGTCTCTGGGCCCGGTGGACCGGTGGGGTGCTCCTGCTCCGGCTGATGCTCATGCCCACCCGAACAGGGGCCTCTTTCTCCGGCGGGGCATAGGGCCGGACGGCAGCCTCCTTAGTCCCTCCGCTGCTGCTCCGGATGGCTGTGGTGTCCCTGCTGCTGGCCTTCAGGCTGATCTTGACCTCTCGGAGCCGGGGTTGGCTTATAGGGGCAGCGCGCAGCAGGCACGGGCTGCTCATCTTGACCCCCAAACACTGACAACAACAACAACAACAACAACACAGCCTGGAGCCAGCAGAGGAGCTTGGCACTCCACGTCTCTCCTCTTCTCTGTCTCTTGGCTCTCTGTCCTCCTTTCCAGATCGCTCTCGTGTTCACTCCTGCTCCCTCCCTCCTTCTTCTTTCTTTCTTACTCTCTCCTCACTGCTGCTGTGATGATGCTATGCCTCCACGCTCAGGCGGCACAAGGGCTCAGGCAGCCTTCAGTTCAGTTTAAAGTGGTTTCTCCAGCCCCATCCATGCATACAATATGTTTTTTAATACGTCCACATGCACACAAGACTCCCTCCCTCTACCCAGCACTCCCACACAGTATTGATATCACTGAATGTGAAGTGTATTTTCCTGTGCCAGTAATCCAACATAAAACTGTCCATCTTAAAGGAAGGTGTCTTTTTTTAGGTGTATGTAAGGAGTAGTGTAAGTGGCTGGATATTCATTACGTTATGTATGTGCTCTGAAGGCATGCTGGGTGCATATTTCTCAGTTCACAAGCTGTAAATCAGCAGCGACGACATTCAAAGCCTCTCTCATCTCCTGCCTCTTTTTTGACTTTCCTCCCTCTCTTCCTACTCTCTCTCTCTCTGTGTCTCTCTCTCTCTGACAGGAAACACTGATTGCATTACAGAAACATCAGTGCAGCAGCACTCTAACACAATATCCCCAACACCCACACAGAAGCCTTCATCACTTAAAGAGACAGAAAGAGATAGCAAGAAAAGTGGTGGAAGCTCTAACAGATAAATGGTCTGGACATGACATCATAAATTTTGGCTACCCAGAGTTTGGTCTTGATATTAAAACCATAATACGTAGTATTGTGTCTTTCCAGACCAAAATGTGTACGTAGCATCCACAGCATCGAAAGCTGAAAGCTAGCATCAAATGTTCAAATCAGACAATTCTTGAACTTGTAATCCTTTAGATTTTCATTATATCAAACCTCATTTTTTATACTATTCATGACAAGCATTTTTTTCAACAATAGCCATTTAATGTATGTATGTATTTAGGCTTTGGCCATTTACAGTAAAGTGTTATAAAGTTTTGGCGGGAAAAGGCTCTGCTCTTTTAAGGGGGGTACTACTCCCCCCCAAATAATTCTTGCTGAAGTCAACAATACTTAAAGCACATAAGGAGAAAGTTTTGTTTGTGGAGTGAGCTGCAGCTGCCACATACACCCGTTAGACGAGCATTGCATGGTGCTAGTCAGTTGGTAGCCAAGCAACTGATGAATGAGCCAAGGATTGTGAGGTGAGGCATGAATGAAGCAGCTGATCATCAGTACTCTGGGCCTGACCTAACGCAATGCTGCATATATACATTTTCATTATCTATAGTGGAAATACCAAGTCACAAGAGATTCACAGGAAACAATGCATACACATGAATATGATGTTCAAGCGAGTGTATGTTCGAATTTCACGTATGTGGAAGACGACATTTGATCTTAAGGTTAGTACTACAGTTTGTTTGGGTAGCTATTTTAGTAGTCTTGCCAGACCTTACTCCACAGCACTGCGGAGTAGATATTTTTACTGCCCATGGTGGTCAATAAACTGTGGGACATGGTCTTTTATGTAAACACTTAACACATTTCAGACCTCGGCTTTAGTCGTTTCCTTCTGCTGCTGTATTTGGAAATGCCGACGACTTTATTTGATCGGCACTATTTATTCTCTATAGACATTTGAGTTGAGCACAGCAGTTCTTTTCATATATATACATATGTTTTTTAAATACTCAGTAAATTCTTAAAAAAGCTGGGCACTATAGTTTTTACCAAATGTTACTCAAACATTGGCAAATAGTGTTTTTGGTGGGAACTATTTTTAGCTACGGATTTGTTGCTCTACTGAGTATTTATGGCAGCATATTCATCTGGTAGTGACTCAAAATGAACTTCAGTGTGTGTGTGTGTGTGTGTGTGTGTGTGTGTGTGTGTGTGTGTGTGTGTGTGTGTGTGTGTGTGTGTGTGTGTGTGTGTGTGTGTGTGTGTGCGCTTCCATTGGTGGGTATTTTTTTGAAAGTAAGTGCATGAGGTGAAATAAGGCGGGGGAAAAACAACTTGTGTTGATACTGTAGTACACAAAGATGGAGAAAAGGAAAATGACAGTGGCCTCATGTGGCACTGATTAAGTACAACACGCTGAATACCACATATTTTTGGCATATTTTTTCATAACTTAATAATTGGAGATAACAATCAGCATTTATTCTACTGTACATTTATGATTTTACAGTGGTGGTAAGTAACTAGCAGTAGAATATTTGCCTCTGAATTATAGTGGAGTACAAAGTAGCAGAAAATGGAAATACTCAAGTAAAGTACAGGTGCCTGTGTGTGTGTGTTCATGGTAATGAAGGAACCTGTCACCCAGTGCAACAGTGTGACTCATTTATGTTTTTTAGGACAACAATTGACCTCTATGGCACAGAGGAATAATCCATATCAGGTTTTGGCTACACAGGCTTGTGTAGACTTGTTGGTGGGGTCAATTTATTGTTGGTTTTGCTCTTTTCAGGTGATTTGTTAACAATAAGAATATGGAATATCACCAGAAGTTCAAATCAAAAGTTTGCAAAATTATAACTTTTTTATATCGGCAATGTTCTTGTAGCTACTTGTGTTTAGACATTTAGCTTCTTTGGGGTTTGTAGAAAAACAACAACACTATTCCAAAGTAAGGTATCAAAAAAATGTTTTGCATTTGTATTGAAACTCAGCAATCATATCTCTACTAGTATCAAAATGCGTCAAACAATACCCAGTGCTACCCAGAAGTGCCTTCGCTCCACAGAGCTAAATGCATTCATTTTACAACTTTGTGACTGACCTCTCTTGTGTCTACGGCTTTACAAAAAAATGACCATGGTGTGACCCTGAACACCCCATCTATGTTACGCTTCCTTCCAACACAGAAACTATTTAAAAACTCCAAGCAGCGACCCCACAGGTGGGTCACAGCTTACCAGCTTAGCCAGAAATGCCAGAGATCTGTGCTATATGAGGCAGACGGGCAGGTCAGCTGTTTAGTTCAGTCAGACGCTGGACATTCTGGGAATGTGCAAGCGATCCCAGTTACAGTACTTGCAGAGGGTGCGGAGCAGTGTCAGGGCTCAGCTGTTGGTGGTGTGTGACCCCACGAGTAACATGTACACACACAACAACACCTGCAGAGCTCTAGCTAAGAGCCTTGGCGTAAAATCAAAGGTCACCTGGAGTCGGAATTATGTAATTTTTCAACTAAATCTAAAAAGGGAAGGTGAGCGACACATTCAAACCTGCCAAAGCTAAACAGACACCCATTATAGTTCATCCTTTCTGCCCTTCCCAGGCACTGTCATCTCAAAAATGTGTCACACAAATGCCTCAGAAAGGACACAGCCTGTTTACTATGCATGCACTCACCTGCGAGGGCCTTGATGCGCGAGCGCTCAAACAGCCTGGCAGAGCTGTTGTCATTGTCGAGTTCTTCGTCAGTGGTGTCGAAGCGGGTGTTGATGCGGCTGTACTGCTGCGTGATCTCCGCATTGTCAAAGTCTGTGGTGGAGGTCATGGCGGAAGCCAGCGTGGCAAGCGGGTGAGGGGACGGCAGGCGGCGTCCTCAGGTGGTCTGGGTGTGGAGGGGATAAAATGACAGGATGGACCGTGAATACTGGAGGTAGTCTGAAATGGAGGAGGGAGACAGACAGTAGAGGTGTTATTATGATTAATGATGATGATAAACTGGGGTTCAGCACTTACAAATCTGAAACTGACACTAATTTAACCATATTTACATATTCATAGACTGGATGTTTCTGGATTTTTAAATGAAGTAATTAAACTTTTTTGTGGAAAGACTATATCAGACACAAATTGTAGGGCTGCAACAATTAGTGCCACATTTCAGCTGATTCATTTGATGGTTCCAGATAAGCAACTATGAGAATTTGCTGTTGTTCCTACAGTACAGTCAATTTTAGTTTTGGACTGTTGGAAAAAAAAACAAGACATTACATTGATGACATTACCTTGGCCTCTAAGACATTGTCTTCAGATGTTTTAAACACCAATGGATTACTCAAGAAATGAATCGGATAAAACACTGTCTCGCTGCAGTTTAATTTGTATTTTGGTGTTAAGTTTCAATGTATCAACCCCATTGGGAAGGGGCTGTATCTATACCTGGCATGAGAATGTCATTTTTGAAATTTGAAGAGATCTGTTATCTCAGATGTGGTACAGTACAGGTATATTTTTACATAGACACCTTGCCTACCATAGCTTTCAAATTGGCCCCACAAGCTCCTGTGCCCCTCACAATCTCCATTTTGTGCGTTTCACTTTGCTCAACTGTCACCCTGCAGTGTGTCAGTGTATTCTTTGTGTAGAATGGCGGGTTGAAGGGTAGCAGCTCAGATAGCTCTCTATCTGGGTGCAGCATAGCTCTCTTATCATGTCACACAGGGGGAGGGCAACCCCTCTGTACTAGAGAACATGACGAAACCACCTTCTTTTGAATGATGCAGCTCGCATAGTTTGAACTGTGTGTGTGTGTGTGTGTGTGTGTGTGTGTGTGTGTGTGTGTGTGTGTGTGTGTGTGTGTGTGTGTGTGTGTGTGTGTGTGTGCGCTTCCATTGGTGGGTATTTTTTTGAAAGTAAGTGCATGAGGTGAAATAAGGCGGGGAAAACAACTTGTGTTGATACTGTAGTACACAAAGATGGAGAAAAAGGAAAATGACAGTGGCCTCATGTGGCACTGATTAAGTACAACACGCTGAATACCACATATTTTTGGCATATTTTTCATAACTTAATAATTGGAGATAACAATCAGCATTTATTCTACTGTACATTTATGATTTTACAGTGGTGGTAAGTAACTAGCAGTAGAATATTTGCCTCTGAAATATAGTGGAGTACAAAGTAGCAGAAAATGGAAATACTCAAGTAAAGTACAGGTGCCTCAAAATTGTACCTAAGTACAGTATTTGAGAAAATGTACTTAGTTACTTTCCTTAACTGCTGACATGACTTGACTACAGAGGTGCATTCAGAGAAGAGGCCCTCAGTGGTGCACAATAATAGCACCCTACAGGTCTCCCTCCTCCTCCTCCTGCTCAGTATCATTCCTCTGCAGAGGGCTCTTATCGGCCCGTGACGCTCGACCCACCACTGGGGATCCCCTTATCACCTCACACACAACCTGGACAGGAACACTGCACAACATACTCAATTTGCACAAACCCTCTTTACATGCCGTACAAACCTGTATCCACAAGCCGTCAGCCGTTTTACAAAAACCTATAGGCCTATAACTGTGTCGAAGGGCTGACTGACTGCTTGCTTCCAAACACAAACCGCAGCAAATTAGGTGTGTGAGCTGGGACGTGTACTCAGTTAGACTGTACTCGGCTCCATTTAAAGCTGTTTTAAAGGCAAGCTGGCCTCCTACTTATAGACAGTCCTGTGACAGAAAGTTCACTGCCTGCCACAGCAATGTGTGTGTGTCTGTCAATAGTGTCCTTGAGCAAGAGACACAGCTCTTATATAGCTCACTCACAGTAGGTCACCCTGTCAGCTGTAAATGCAGAATAAAAGTCAAAAAACCAACAATAAGATGAAATCACGATAATTAGAGTGCTGAGCTGGAGTGACAGTATGCAAATGCCTTCAATGCACATGCAGATCTCTAACAAAAACAGTACTGAAAACTAGTTTCCATTACAGCTGCAACCAACAGTTGTTTTTACTATCCACTAACCTTTCAATTAGTTTCATTGTATAGCTGTAATCATTAGCAGATGAAGCGATCAGAAAAATAATCTGCAACAATTGTGATAAGAAATTAATTGTGATAATTGTGATAAAAAATCCTGGTTCCAGCTTCTGAAAAATGAAGATGTACTGCTTTTTTGGTCTTATTTTATATTAAATTAAATGTCTTGGTTTGACAAAACAAGAAACCTAAAGACTTTATCCTTTTGTGACATTTTATCACCTACAAACACCTACAGTTGCAGCCCTAATTGATTTACTAATTGGTAAGTCTATAAAATGTTAAATAATGATAAATAGTTCTTTGTTATATTTAATTAACAGTCAAAAAGCCCAAAATATGCAATGATAGGATGATATCATTTTTTAAAGATTATGTTTTGGGCATTTCCACCTTTAATTGATAGGACAGCATAGATATGAACGGGGAGAGAGAGGGGGAAGATGTGCAGGAAAGCGCCGCAGGTCAGATTTGAACCCTCGGCCTCTGCGTGGAGGAATTAACCTCTATATCTGGGCGCTTGCTCTACCAGGTAAGCTACCCGGGCGCCCATTATGCTACAAAATTAATATTCTGGCAAGGGACCATCTGATAACCAGATAATAACAAATAGTTTCAGCATTACCTGTCTGAATTCCACAAAGCTAACATCATTAAAACATAAATGAAGTAATGTTATTATAAGTCATGTTATCATTGTTACCACTATGAGGTATAGGACATAAATTTGATGTGAGATTGATACAAATAACAAACGATTATGTTATTGTTGGCCTATAAGACAAATGATATAACACTTTGGCACCCCCTTGTATTGCTTTTTATCACCATAATGACCTCAGCTCATTGTCCAGTATTTCATAATTTTTCTGGCTGCACATTGTGCGATGATGACTAAGAGGCGCTGGATAATTTCTCAGAAGTAAAAAAAATGTCGAGGGGGATGATTAAAATGTCGGCTGAAATTTCTCCAGATATTTAAGTGCTGCTTGACCTCGGGAAAAAGAAAACATATTACAATTCTTTTTATCAAAACTCATACTGCATTCTGCAGATGCAGCGTGTTGGCTCTGCACAAGGTTTTGTAAAAAGGTTAAAAGGTGTGAATGAGATTTTTACTCTTAAGATTTGTTAGAATAAAAACAAAACAATTCCTTGTTTCTAAAGGTGTGAAAAAAACTTTTCTTATTAATGATAACCTTTTTCGCCAAATTTAATTGGTGATTTTGAATTGACTGCGCCCATTTCCCTCATCTGTGGTTAGTGCAAAACTACGTTGTACAAATGTGTACAATGTAAACATCAAATCAGAACCTGAGATGAATATAAGTGTGAAAACAATGCTCCCAGCTGTAAGTAAACTCTGTTTTTAGCTGGCTAGCAGTGAGCACATTAATCTGAGCAGCATGCAGTCAGATGGAGAGGATGAAATAAGAGATGGGTGTGGTCAAGATGTGTGATCTACAGTGTGTGAGAAACTGTAGCAGCAACTGGACTGAGGAGAGGGAGGCCTGTGAGCAGCAGAGAGTAAATCTGAGACATAAACACAAAGTGGACAGAGATCAATATGGAAGGAGAGGTGGGGAGGGGCTGGTTATTGGACTGAGTGAGTTTGCAGCTCTGAAATTCTCCTCAAACTGCCAATAACGTAAAACCAACTATTACTCGTGTACTTTAACAAGATATGAGGAACAAAACATGGGGAAACTGAGCATACAAACACTCTGTTTGGCATAACCCATACTGTACATTGATTATGTACACAAGCTGTGAGAAAAAGGTTCCTTTGTTGTGGTCAATAATGTTTTGACTGCAACAATACTGAGCCTGGCTTTTGGGAATCAATATTAAACTATTCCTGGAGTGTGTTTACACAAAAGTCCCAGCTCATCCAGACATGGTGACACACTCACACACATGTCCTTTTAAGGGGAATGAGGGGGAACGTCGCTTTCGCTCAGTGAACATTTTATATTTTTATTTATAAGCCACCACTTTGTTTCCGATCAAGGAGGGAATACAGATTGTACAGTGCTTTAGGAAAGAAAATGAGAGGAAATATGCAATTATGCATATTACCTGGGCTTAGGTTAACACCAGTGGAATGTAACTAAGTACATTCACTAAAATCCTGGAACTTAGTACAAATTTGAAGCACCTGAGTACTTGAGTATATTTCCATTTTTGCTTCTACTGAGAGGGAAATATTGTACTTTTTACTCCACTACATTCATTTGACAGCTTAAGTTACTAGCTACTTCACAGATTTCACTTTAAAAACACGACAGGACTTTAAAATATTACAAAATAAACTATCCCAAAAGTATATACAAATACTTAAATTAGTAAAGGCTAAATTAGCTCCACCATGACCAACTGCAACAGTGAAATACTACCAAAACATGAATGCAGCAGTAATGAACAAGATAATACGTACAATAGTGTAACCCTTTCAGCACTTTCATGTTTATACTAAAGTACATTCTGCTAATTGTGTACTTTGGACAGTGGTGGAAGAAGTATTCAGATTCTTTACTTAAGTAAAAGTACTAATACCACACTGTAGAAATACTCTGTTACAAGTAAAAGTCCTGCATTGAAAATGTTACTTAAGTAAATGTATGTAAGTATCATCAGGAAAATGTACTTAAAGTATCAAAAGTAAAAGTACTCAATGCCGAAATATCCTCACATTTTAGAAACTGGAAACGATCCAAACTGTTCTGTCAATCAACTAAGTGTTTAATGGTCTAATCATTTCAGCTGGACTTGTAGGCCGTTATATTGTTGGGTAGTTTAATTTATAATAAAACATCATATTATATAAACTACATGTGTTTTTGTGTGCAAAAATCTTAATTTGTAAAGTAACTAGTAACTGAAGCTGTCAGATGAATGTAGTGGAGTAAAAAGTACAATATTTCTCTCTGAAATGTAGCGGAGTAGAAGTATTACCTCAGTAAGTACCTCAAAGTTGTACTTAAGTACAGTACTTGAGTAAATGTTAGTTACATTCCACCACTGACTTTGGAGAATGGAGTATTTTCATAGTGCAGTACCACAACTTTTACTCAAGTAAAGTATCTAAATACTTTCTCCACCACACCAACATAAGAGAACTTTTGGAGAGCGCACTTCTCCACTCGCAAACATGCGCACTGACGTCATTGTGCGCATTTCCAACGACTCTCTGAGGCCTGCTTAAAGCCTACGCTAAAAGATAACAAACTGATAACTCAAGATGTAGCTTAACTAAAACTAAAAACAAAGCGAGTGATTTTAACAACAGAACAGAACATCCATCTAAAAAAAAAAAAAAAGTGTGGAAGCTTTTTGAAAACGACGTCATTATTTAACATGTCAGCCTGGGCCAACAGGTGGTTTGGAGGAAACGTTTAACTCCACTACAAACAACGGCAAACAACAGCAGCCTTAATGGAATGAGCGCCAGTCGGTGACCGCTGACAGAAACTATTTGGCCAAAGATCAATAATTTCATTTAACAATGGCACAACTAGCTCTGCTTTCAAAATACACTTACTTGCTTCTGGATGCTGTCCTGTCCGAAAGTGTTTATCTTGAGTCTTCTCCCTGCCAATAAACCAATTATAATCCCATTGAAGCAGCGGGGGTCGTGGTCAGAGTGGACGGAGGTCTCCACAGCGCGAGGAGGACACGGTCCTGCACGGGGGACAAGGGAAAGGGGCTGTAGGCGCCGCGCGCTCCACGGTCATTCCCGAAAGCCAGCGACTGACCCACCCTGCCGGGTTAAAAATAAAGTGGGCGCATCCAGTACATGATCTGTGCGCGCAGGGGACGCACATTCCTGACAAGAGCTGGTGACTCTAAATGGCAGAGACACTTCTGATCTCTTGTACACCCCCCCCCACAATCCACTTCACCCCGCCCCAGCCAGCCGGGCTCTAATCGCACACACAACACCCACCCTCTCAGAAATGTCACCTCCACTGCTGCCTCTGCGTGCCATTTTACATGCAGTGCAGAGGAGAGAGGTCTGGGCATGGACACGTCCTCACATTACAAATGATGTCCATCAGTTACACCAGAGGGAAAACACCTGGCAGGTAATGTGACATAGGTGGTGGAAAGTAACTAAGTATAATTTATTGGAGTATGTTGAAGTGCATCACTTGAATATTTCCATTTTATGCTTATGCTTCTAATAATTCCACTACATTTCAGGAGGGAAATGTACTTTTTAGTGCACCACATTTATCTGACTGATATAGTTACTTTTCATATGAAGATAATTCATTAAAACATTATTCTTTTTTTATATATAAATAAGAAAAGAAAAAAGCATTGTTGATTCATGTCTATGAGCTGTTGGCAGTTCCACCAAATGATGCCCCATCAGATGGTTTCATTTACATAACTTTTGAAGGCCCAAAAACTAATAAAAACCTAAAAAGGTGTAGACTGCTTATAATAAGGGCTGGGTATCGTTTGACATGTATGTTCCAATAGTAGTGCTGATACAATACCTGATTATCCATACCAGCACAAAAAAGACACTTTGAGGAACAGAGAATTTTCTTTTTACAAAAGCATTTTTTTCCCCATATAATAAAAGAAGACAACTAAAATATATATTAATAAGAACAAAAGCATTAAGTAAGTAAAATAGGGAAAGTAGAATAGGAATCTGAGCAAGCGTTCCCTGCCAGCTTTTGGTACTTGACAGTTTTCGATATTCTGTGCACATTTAAATCAGCACTAAAGATACAGATGTTCAATACCCAGGCCTACTTAGACTAATTGCAAATGATTAAATGAAGGAATTAAAGATAGTTATATACTGTGTTGTCACTTAAGGATAATTTGGGGAACAGACATTCACACAAACTCCAACTTTCCAAAAATAAAAAAAATAAAAATGAAAAACAACAGTTCACTTAAAATATGTATTTTATTCATAAAAAATGGCCAAACACACAGGATGGGCCACATTACATCTTATTAGCAACAGGAAGCAGGGTGTTTATAATAAAATACATTTACAACACATCGTCAAAACATAAATAACAATGCTTTTTACAAAATGAAACAAGCACTTACAAATCTATAGAAACACAGAAAAGAAATCAGTACAAAAAGTTGTCACTATGTTCCTTCACTCTGTGTCTTCAGTATTTGTCTCTTTGTCTTTGGTTCCCCCTGGAACATCTTTAGTCATAAACTAAGCGCTGCCAAAAATGTAAACTACTGGAAATAATATGGCTTCATATCTGGATAAAGCTGACCCAGCTGGGACTGAGAACAGTCTTGCCTTTGATCAGCGTCTGCATAGCTTCAACACTGTGCAAACAAAAACAAAATCACTTTTTAATATGCAACATTAATAAATGCATTAAAACTGTTGTGCAAGCCGCTGTAAACACAGCACCATGCTCATAAAATAACCCCAACACAACTATAAAACACATTCGACAGCATTTCAAACTGAAGGCAAGAGGAACAAAATAAATACGACAGACTTCAGCAACTGATGAAAAAAGGCCGTAGCTCATACAGATTCAGAGTACCATATTGTGTCCATATCTTACTGCAGCTTTAAAAATTAAAATAAAGGAGAGCAGAGATCAGTTACAGAGCAGGCGGGATCCTGCCCTTTGACTTTTTAAAAGTTCTCAACTTTCCAACTCACCAGCTCCCTGTTTTGCTACAAAAATAGTATTTAATTAAACTGTTTGGTTTCCTGCAGCGAGAGAGTGATGCTGAGTAGTTTCACATGTGCAGCTCCCTATACATTACAAATAACAGCTGAAGAGGGACTAAATAATTCTTAGGATTCCTTCAATACACCACCTTATCCAACACATAGCTTAGGGACTGTAGGAAAATGATTGAGGTAGTTGAACCTTATGTTTCACTTTGTCAAAAAGCAAGGCCCTCCTCAGGGTTCTTAATGTTGTCTTTAAACCTTTAAAATGTTGTCTTTATATTGTTAACTATTAACTATATTGCAAAAGAAGGCTGAAATAAAATTCAGGACAGGAAAAAATAAAAGACCTTCCCCTGCTCTCTCCCCCAAAAAAGTCGGACTACCTCCCCCCTTTTCTGACCCCTCCTCCCCCACCTAATAATTTGTCGTACAGTCCCTTTATATACTTTTTGATCATACCTCTTTTGCTGCAAAAATTTTAAAGGACATTTGACGTAAATATTCTGCAGAATTAAGGTTTTTGAGTGGTTAAAATATGCAGTGCCCGATGATATAAGTACATACAAATCAGGGTTACAGTACATAGTATTTGCAAATAGTTCCTTTATATGTTCATATTTCCTTCATTTAGGTGTCACCTCAGTTGACATTCACGCAAAATAAACTCAACTGGCTTTCAGCTTTCAGCTTTCAGTCTGTCATATCTGGAAAACCCCCCCTCATTGTCTGGGTTAAAACAAAGCATTTAAGTGCTTGCAAAAACTGCATGACCCAGACAATGTTATACTGCCTTCTGTATATGGTCCAAATCTCAGGTATATTGACATGTGCCTCTAAGAACAAAGCTGGCTGCATCCATCTATCTAGAAAGTAAACACAGGTGAAAATACACTTAGTGCGTAGTAAGTATACATCAAATCAGTGTAACCTTTGACTTCAATTTAAAGGTTCTCTAGCTAGGATGTCCTTGCTGACTTTAACATATTTGGCTGTACATGTTACAACATGGTAGAAATCAATAGACACCATGTTGCTAACAGGGAATTAAGGGAGTTAAATAGCTGATACTTATCAGTTTATAAATATTATAATATAAATATTTCATCACATGAATGAACCGATTAGGTGGGGAAACTTTGTTTAGGTTTAGCCAGCTTGATGATTAACTATCCAAGGCTACACAGCTACACAGCATGTGTCATGTCAAGTCCCTTAGACTTCTACTCAATCTTTGGTAAAATAGGATTATAATTGTTACAAGCATTGATGTACATCACAAATATAAAAATACAGTTTCAATATTTTATCAAAAAAATACCTTCATATAAAAAAGAAAGAAAGCTGCTTCAACTTTGTAACTGGGAAACAATAGAACAGTGCTCTTAGAATAATAAAAACAAATCAAGTAAATACATTTCAGGTGCAAATTTAAAAGGCAGACTAACTCCATGCTGGAGACAGTTCAGTCTAATGCGTCTTCGTGAGTCCTGTGGATTTAGCGAGGAAAGCATCCAGATCAGCGATGACAGCTGCCTGTCTTCTGGAAACAGTGTTCAACAGTCGGTGAGGAAAGGATGGAGTTCCTAGGTCCACCTGGAGAAGAACAAAATGATATGGTCATGACTTCTTTCACATCTATAGCACTGCCTGGCAACCATTATTCAAATTGGAGTCAAAAGCAGACTCACTGCACAGTTAGACTGTGATGTATGTAAATGATTATACCTTTGTCTCAGATTTTGATTTTGATTTCATTTGATTACAATACACAAAATTGTGGATTGCAAGATTGTTAGTTCATAATTATTAACTACCATGTGGGTTTAATTCCTGCACAGCACTTTCACATGTGGAGGTCGGACAGAAGCGGTTTGTTGATGTCCGAAAGTGTTTTTGAGGCTGTCACATTCACACAGAATACATTTATCGATCTATGATCAACCCAAACATCTGTGCTTTTACTGGCAGTAAAAATATGGCAGTGTTGCTAGTGAGCACAACACATATATCAGCTTGCGAAGTAGTTTATAGCAACCATGTCTCACCTGTAGCAGGTAGATGACCCTGGTGGCTTCCTGTCCATCACGTCTAATTGGCTGCAGGATCCAGCAACTGGGCATCATCTCCCCTCGGACGGCGTCCACACTGGGACGAGGCAGAGACTCCTCGAACACAGACTGCATTGCCAGCACAGACAAGCCACCCTGAGCCAGAGGGCAAAAGGGAAAAACCATCAATAAAATAGGCAGCGCAGCCTTTTGATCAGCCAAGAGGCAAGTGTACGCTGACACTGATAACCAACAGCTCACACGGCTTCTTCCACACCCACAGCCTCTGGGTCAGTGTTCTTACTGTGAGCATGAGTAGCATCTAAAATAGTATGTACTACATTGGGTGCATGACAAGCTCAATGCCACGGTTTACCATTAATTGGTCTTCATTAAAAATGACAGCACTGTCTGTTTTGTTTCCTGTCACGCTAATATGACAGTAAAAGGAATTTTCTCCTTCAAACTAAAGCGTGATTTTGTCTACAACAACTATGCAGCGAATGCTCAGTGAACCTTAAACAAGGGCGACAGGCAGTAATCATCAGGACCGGCTGGTTCATTTTGCAGCTTTGCTTACCTGTTTGGACTCGGTGCTGATGCAGCAGAAGTCCCGCGGCTGGCTGAGGTGGCAGGTGGACGGATCTGTTAGTATATAAACTAAACAGAAATACAGAGAGAATGTGTCAGATAGGATTAAATGGTTGATGAAAACCTGGAAATAAAAGAAAACATAAAAGAACGAGGGCAATGGAACAGAACGTTACTGCTAAACAAGGTTATAAAGCAATTTATTTTCCAACCTTCAGGGGAAGAAAAAAGAAGGTACAATTCAACATATTTATATAAAGATATGATGATCTCTTATAATAAACAATACATCAGTGTGTGGACGCCAATAAAACGTTTGATCAGAGCAGAGTAGATGGCGTAAGAGAGGCCCGATGACGTTGCAAAGATATTTAATGCCACATACTGCAGGTGTGAGAATGGAGTTGGTCATGCAATACATTAAGCTAGTCAGTGATGAATGGGACTGTGTTGGGGACTGTACTATACACAGCTAATGGATGCAGACGCATCATTTGAAGCAAATGCATTTGCAGGGTCCTCAAATGCCTTGCAAAAAAATATAAATAGTTTTGCAGCAAAGACAAAAAACACTTTTCTCTCTTTATATTCTTGCAACAATAATATTATTTGCAAGGTAGACTCTTCCATCACATCAAGCTCACATTGCAAATAACCAGTATTGATCAGTATCTTATAAACTTCTACTTTCCGTGATGAGTATCTAATGTTGATGTTTCAGGTCTACTGATAATACCAATCAAGTGGGATTTCAGAAAATCTGCTTACATTTTTAACCTAGATAAAAGTGTGCCAGTATAAATCAGCAAAATGTAATTAAAGTAACAAGAGTAAAAGTGCTCAATGCAGAAAATGTATATATATATATATATATATATATATATATATATATATATCATAGTATAAATGATTACTGATGAATATATGTATGAATTATTACTGATCAATGAATGTTTAATTAGCATTTTACTTTTGTAGTTGGTTGCAAAGGGGCTAATTTTAATTATTTGATATACTGTTGGGTAGTTTAATCCATAAATATCCAGTATATTCTATAAAATGAGTGCATTTTTTTATGTAAAATATTAATTTATAAAATAAACTAGTAAGTTGTGAGATAAATGTGGTGGAATGCCTGCTACATTTAAGCAGAGTAAACATATAAAGACTATATCTACCTCAAATAGCTCTTGACTAGATTTACTTTGTTACATTCTTACACTGGTACTTTAATGTATAGAAACCATGTGAGGATATAGACTAAGCAGACATGTTAGCCCACCCAGCTGAGTGCTGTCATCTAGCGGTCGTGTCCAGACAGAACGGAGCGACTGCTGATACATGTGGCTCTTGGACAGCTGGCAGATGATGTTCCACAGACTGTCCAGGGGTCTGTCCAGCTCCCCGGCCCCAAGGAAACCATGGACAGATGGGCTGGAGGAGGGCTTGTAGTAAGCCTGGATACCTCCTTCTTCTCCCTGGTAGCTAAATAAAAATAGACATAATACATTAGCAAATTAATATTTGTGATTTTGAGGGACTTAAGTTAAGCCTTCACTTTGCATCTGATTAATCTCAGACAGAGAGGAAGTCCTTGATTTGAAGGTTGATGATTTTTTTGGATGAGTTTATCAAAGAGAGTGACTGAGTTCACCTCCAGCCTGCTGTGGCCTTGCCCGTTAGCAGGTTGCTCAAATCCCCAGAGGAAGCCAGTCGTACCTGTGGACACAAAGAAATGTCTGATAAGGGTAGATCAAAACATTGGTTATGTTTAGTCAATAACAGTGGCATTTAAATAAATAAATAAAAAAAAAAGGTTTAAACTCAGGTTTGTGTTACCTCAGCCAGAGCTCGACCGAGGAGACTAGATGTGATATCCTGATAGGTTGTGGATATGGAAGATGTGGAGCCAAAGGAGGCGTTGCGGTGACGTGTACAAGATGGAGGTGATGGAGATGAAGTCATCAGGGGCTCAAACCCGGTGACAGGAGGCTCAAGGCGGACATCTAGCAGAACACAATGTTGACATGGATTTTCAATACAGAGAATGTGGAGGGGGGTGGGGGGTGGGTTAAGTGCTGCACTAGTGACACATGGTCAAAACTATATACGGTATATTACTTTCTAAATTTTAGAAGATAACAATGTTTTTTTTTTATTAAAGCAAATTTTGAGCATACTTTTGACAGTGTTTTGCCCATGTCTGTTTGGGTTTTATGAATCACCAGTACTTACCCTGGGCAGACAGCCAGGCTCTCTGTGACTTCACACTTTGTGGACCGCATATAGGAGGACGTGTCCTGACCTTCAGCCCTTCGTCGTGGAACCCTGTGATCTGAAGGAAAACAGTAACAACGACACGATTACTGCCGTGTTGCTCATCCAAAAAGGAAAATTACACTTGCATTATAGAAAACAAACAACCCGAAGGTACTTGAGCTTTCTGGGGGACTCCTAAGAAGCTTTGTGCTGGGGAGAGACGTGTATGATGGGCTTATGGCGTTGTCATTTATACATACGTTTATTTGGTTTATAGTGTTTCTATTTTGTCATTATGGTCTTGGATATTGTGGTTGATGTGTCATCTTTTCTTGATTTTTGTCTGGGTGGGTGGTGATGGCGGGGGTGTTCATGTTTCGAATTGTATGTTTTGTTAAAATAAATTAAAATAAATGTTAATCATAAAAATAAAAAAATTAAATATATATATATATATATATATATATATATATATATATATATATATATATATATATATATATATATATATATCTATTTACAGTGTTGGATTCCAGCATGTAAATTCTTATCTCAAATCTTAATGTGTAACATGAGTACCAACCTGTCCAGTCAGAAGTGGCCTGTTGCCATGCTGTAGCTGGGCAGTGTTGCCGCTGTTGTACCCCGACGTTGGTCCAGAGGATAGGCTCATGCTGGATCCTGTGCACAAGGTGCTGTTACTGATTCTTGTCCGATGCCTCGGGTCGTCCTGCAAGACGGGAGACACCAGTGAAATAGTTGTCAATACTGCTGAGTCGGGAATAAAACTGCGAGCCCCTGAAAATCCACTTAAAATATCTTGTATTAACCATATTTATGTCAGCCTAATTTATTAGCCAATGAGTTGGAATGTTATATAATCAGAAGAGGGGAAAATGATATATATATTATATTTTTTTCCTTATCAAATCCATCTAATGTGGAGCCAAAGCAAGTCGATCGACAGGAAATCAATCGTCCGCAGTTTTGATAATCTAGTAAACGTTTAATGCATTTATCAAGGAAAAAGTCCCAATATTTGCTGGTTTGAATTTGTCAAAAGTGAAAATTTGCTATTTTCCTCTCTTTTAGGGACTGTTTGTTATTTATTTAAGGGGCCACCGGAGGAGTTTTGGGACCTTCAGCCAAAAAAGACATGACCCTCCCCTCGCCAGTAAAAAAAATTCTATGACCCTCCAAACCAATTTGGAAAAAAGACATGACCCTCCCCCAACAACTTATCAATACATTCTGTACTGGTTTGCGTTTGGCAAATATATACAAATTTCCATTGTTTTTTTTTTACAACTATGACATACATGACTAAACCTCTGCATTCTGATCTGATACATCCCACTCCTCTGTTATGGTGTGGTGGCCATTTCAGGAGATTTACTCACTAACATTGTTGTGGAAACAAAATAAGCATGGAAACTAAATGCACAATACCTGCATTACTGCATTACTTCAAATACTAAGTTACTCTTCTAGTAAACTAGTATTCACATGAAATAAAACAATAAAATATTAAGACCATTCAGCAAGGCACTCTGGGTAATATTCAACACACAAACTGGTTGCTATGGACTCGTCACTAGGCTTTCTCCACTTCGCCGTTTAAACAAAGCGGAATAAACGTATAAAAGTCCAAATCTACACAAAACGCGCAATCAATTAGTAAGCTGACATCAAATGTGGCATTTAGGAAACCTTTATTGCAACCTTGGCACGGTAAGATGTCCAGACATAGTACAACAGTCATTTTCGTTTTGTGCGTCCTGCTGCTCCCATCGTCAGCCAGGTAATATTTTTTTTTACTAAAGCAGTATATGAAATCTGATGTATTACCTACCACCATTTAGTTGTTTTGTGTTATTTAAGATATTTATAAAATATCTGATCATGCCATAATTATTCCACTCATTTTTTAAACAATGCAATTATCCGTTTCAGCCACCAGGGGGGCAGCTCCCCCTGCCCCATATGTCTATGCCCTGCCCCACAGCAAACTCATGGGTCAGACCCATCTGGTAGCGAAGGAGGACAGAGACTGAGAGCGCTACATGGAGCTACATGGAAAAATATGCACCAAACAAGCCACTTTGAAATTTTGCTGTTTCATGAATACAAAAGTTGGGTGACACCCCCCCCCCTTCCCCGGACTGAAAAATGACCCTTCCCTCAGCAAAGAATAAAAAGACACAACCCTCCCCTATTTTCCTCCGGTGGTCCATTCCATGAATACCGAACAACCCTTATGATATATAATTTAAATATTTGGGTATTTAAATGATTGGCAAATCAAATCTATTTCACAGTTACCTTGGGCACCGAGGACCTGGACATTTGTCACTATTTTGTGATATTTTATAGAACAAACAAATTAACTGATTAATCCAAAAAATAAATCAACATATTGAGTTGCAGCCTCTTATATGGTGACACAAAAACTGACCTTGGCTTCCTGAGACAGGGCCTGCTGCTGTAGCCTCCTCTTCTCCTGCTCAGTCCTTTCTCGCAGTCGTTCTCGTGCTTTCGCAATCTCAGTCCTGGCCTCCTCCCTGGCTCGGCCGTAGTCGCGCAACAGCTGCTCAATGTCAGACGGACACTGGCCCTCCCCTCGTGGGGTGTCTGATATTCTGTCAATTAGATAATTCAGTGAGATCCAGTCAAGTTTTCAACACTAAACCTAAAAACATTTATAACTAGTGTCTTACCTGGAGCCGGCTATCACCTCTTGGCGGAGCTGTTGTAGGTATTCTTTACGTCGACTAGGCATGGCGGCAGACACCTTGGAGCCAGCCTCTGGTGGAGAGGAGCGGGGATGTTTGCTGGGACTCAGACTACGAGCTCTCCGGTAAGTCTGGAGACGTTCCTCCCTGTCCTGCCTTAAACCCTCAATACTCCTGCGGTGTCTGAGAGGAGAGAATCACACAAACAGAAAATACAAGAACACAAATCAGGTTACCTCATTTTATCAGTTTTAGAGCCGAGCATACCACGTTAATAACCACGTAATTAAGTGTCTGTGGTATCAAGTATCAAATACTGGCATCAAATGTGTGGTCAGATTTCTTGTCTTGTTTACTTCGATTAGGAAAGTTTCTAAAGAAAATACAGTTTAAAATTGGCAAATTTCTTATATTGTGTTGAAACTATATAAAATAGTGATGCATTAAGAAGTTTAGTTTTTGCTAAATAAAAAAAAAAAGTTTTGTAGAAACTATACGTTTAAAACTAAACCTAGCCCTAATCCGTTTAAGAAAAAAATGGGAGTATTTGGGTCATGTGTATTCTTACCTATCATACAGCTGCTGTTTGGTAGTTGCAGAGGTCGGTGGCTCCAGCTCTTCTCTGGTCCTCGGGGACAGCATCTTTAACAGTGTATCCGTCTCTCCGAGGCCGTAGTGTAGCTTAGCCTCTGTCAGCTCCACAGTCAGCGGTGTCGGGTTCATGCTGAGGTTGACCGTCGCCATCACCTGCTCTCTCTCCTGTCGCAGCCTCTCTATCTCTCTCGTTCTTCTGCCGCTCTGGGCTGTGAACTCTACATTTGAGTCACAGCTCTCCATCTCGCCCCACTCGGCAAAGTTTCTGCTCTTGTCGTCTTCTTTGGTAGGAAATGTGGCCACTTTGTTGGAGTGTTTTGAGTGCTGAAGGTTAATGCCCGACCAGTTGGTGAACTTGTTGTGCATGGGCAGGTCTTCTGGGTCCATCTGGTGGTGTTTACACTGGGACACACTGGCGATGGGTTTAATGTTCACAAGGACGTCTGTGCTGCACTCGCTGGGTGCATTCGATACCACATCGTCCTCTTGGAGTTGAACAGTTCTGTTGCTGACAGGGGATGGATTGTAGGAATCAAAGCAAAAATCGCCAGAATCAACTGCAGGTCTTGATGTTTTTCCATGTCTAGCTTTAGCCTGCTGTTTGTATACATCAGTCGGTCTTAGTATGGGAGAGATGTGGTTCTGCATAGTTAAACCTTTTGTTGAAGCAGAAGTCCGCCACTGCTGAGAGCTCATCTGCCATTTGGAGTCTTTATAGGTAACATTTCCCCTGTCAGTGTCTGTATATCTATCCAGTGATGAATTTATAGAGTACTTATCAGAGCCTTTAGGGCTTGAGCAACTCATTTCACTCACCTTCTCAAGTGATACAGATTCTGATGTACAAGAGGAAACATCACAATCCGGTCTGGGCATTTGATCATCCTCTGAAACAGCTGTGCAAGCTAAGTGTTTGCTAGAAGACACAGTAAGGCTGTCTCTCTCAGAATGATGGTGTGTATTTAGTGTTGATTGGTGTACTGTCTGCTTCATCTGCAATCTTATTCCCACAGTCAGTATGGGAGATGATGCACGGTCTGTGTATGTAGCTTGTTTCTTTAAAGAAAGCGATGGGTCATTTCTTAAAGAGGGACTGTGATTTTCTTGGTAGGCGTTTTTTGATGATCTGCGGGAGACTTCAGATACTGCAACACTCTTTTGGCACAGTGCCTCGTGCTTTGAGCCTCTAGAAGAAGCGGATCTTACACGTCTTTGATATTCACCTGCAGTCTTTAAAGGAAGTGTTTTCAGAAGGCCATTAGACCTTTGTGCTGCAGCAGAGGTGTTAAAGCTCAGCTCAGGCATGCTCTGCATCTTTTCATCTGTACTCTTCACCGCACAGCGCGCATTCTTGTCTTGGGACACACTGACAACCTCAGAACCAATCACTTTGACTATCACATTGACTTCATGAGGTTTTGGACCTCTCACTGGGTGATGAGTAGCGACTTTCTTCTCTGCTGGTGTTGGAGACCTTTCTGTTTGGATCCCAACATCTATGGCTGTTTGAGTTGAGCAGTCTCTCCGCGTGCAGTCACTAGACTCACTGTAAGACATGCTCATATTTGACAAGTTGACACTCCTCAGACTTGACTTGAGGGCTTTGCCTGTTCTCATTTCCTGGACGTCCCCCAGCAGGTCTGAGGTGCTGTCGATAAGCTTCGAGAGGTGAGCCGACATGCTTTCCATACTGGCCCACGTTGGAGATTCTTTAATGTCTACTTTGGTTTTCTGTGTTACAGGTACATCAGTGTTACTCCTTTTGTGCCGCTCTCTCCTCTTTGGAGCACTACTGCGGTTACCAATATTTACCGTCTGAAGGCCACACACTGTTTGAGTGCCATGCTCACATGTCCTCCTCCTTTGGGCCTGTGTTTTGCTTGCCTGAGACTCTTGCTCAGACGAGTACACCAACATAATTTCATCCACCTGACTGGAGTTGTTACCAAAACCCCCAGGATGATTGTTACTTGAAGAACTGCCGCTCACTGTCAGATTGGCTATATGATTGTGAATATCAACAGACGCCTGTTGACAGGGCGGGAGAGGAGATGTTTTGTTCCCTTGTTCCTTATAATCCTCCATACTGCTAAGTGTACTGGAGAGCCCCTTGTTGGTGGCATAAGTGCTCAGATGGGAATTGAAAGGCGAGTTCTGCCTGTTCAAACCATTGTCAACGCTACAGCATCTTGTTATACGTTTCTCAGCGCTGTTCAAAAGTGGAGATTTAGAGGATAGGTCAGCAGCACTCCCGAATGCTGGGTTCTTATAACAGTGTTGGTCTGAGTCGTTGCCTTGCCACTGATGAACAAACGGGTTGATGTCACTGGAGGCAAAATGCATATGGGAGTCCTGCTGTGGTTCACTTTTCTTTGCATACAGGATGGTTTTTTCTACATTTGTCCTTTGTGACAATGCTTGAGGGGATAAAGAGTGTCTTTTTTGGGAGTAATCTCTACTGACTTTAACTTCACTTTTATCCTGAGTTCCAGCAAAACAAGTCTTCATTTTAAATTTGCTCGCTGACACTGTGGTCGAAATATCTGCAGCCTGTCTGACTTCTTGTTTGTCATTACTCTGAGCGCCAAGCTTTACACATTTAGAGGAGAGCCGGCTGTGATGCACTCTAGTGGTTATGTCATCCTCCTCATCCTCATCTGATGACTTAAGAGAGGACTCATATGAAGACGGGGGATGAGTCTGGATCTTAGACTTTCTGAACCTCTTAGACTTGGCCTTTTTAGACATAAGAGCATGAGTATCCTGTTTATCACCAGGTGTGTTTAGCTCAACCTGTTTGGACATCACAGATCCATAGCAACTTGTATTTGTGACGGCATTCCCCTGTGGTATTTGGTGTTGTGCTTCATATTTTGACTCTGCGAAGATCTTTGGGGTGAAAGTCTCTTTGTCTTTTTTCATTACCCAATCTTGTCGGCGTTCAATATGAGTATCCTGATCAAATTTGCACAGTGAATTTGATACATTTGGGCATTTGCTGTTGTAATTCAAATTGACCACACAAGTCTGAGCCAAGTCATTTAAATGACTCTGTGGACCGCTGAACTCATCCTGTGCTGTGACATAAGGTTTACCCCCTTTTGTGTTGACTGTTTCACCATTTCCATCACGGCCAGGAGAAACAGCAAACCCTTTCATAGAGGCATTCTTATCAGTGGGTGTCTTCTGGCTGCTGTAATGTACGTGTGGTTTGAATTGAAAACTTCCTCCATCAGATAATAACTGTATGGCTCCAGATGTGTCAGAACTATTTTGGAAATGTTGAATCGTCCTCGGAGTGTTCTGTTTGTACGAGTAACAACCTTTATAATCAACACTGAATGTGGCTTCCACACTGACATCCTGTACGTGATTACAGCCACTGTTTTCTTTTGCATCACCCATGGTGGAAGGTTTTCTATGGGGTATTTGGTGAAGTTCAGGATTCACAGCAGGGGCATCCAAACAGCTCTGGATGTTCACTTCATTCAAGCAGGCATCATTAATGATGGGATTAAGATGAGATGTTACTTTTTGTTTACCTGAATCATTCACTTTTTGACACAAAGCATCTTTCTCCACAGCAGTTCCTTGAGAATTATTGGAGGAATCACTCATTGAGGACAAACCAGACCTATTTGGTTGCAAAGTGGGGTTGCCAGAGTTCTCCGACTCTCCGTGGCTCGTGGGTGTCAGATTTGATTGAATGTTTTTGGCAGAGGGGTTTTGGAAAACGCAATGGTCAATTACCAGCTTGTTTGGTGTCACATCAGAGAAGTTCTGAGCTTGGTCAATCTTCTGTGTTACTTCAGTAGATGAAAGCATGTTGCTCTCAAGGCTAGTCCTCAATTGAGCTGGCGGATCTGATGCCAGGTGCTCACTGTTGTCCCCTGGGTTTTCACTTATCAATCTTTCCAGTGAAAGGTGTCCTTCAAGGATTGCTCCTTCCTTTATCTGATCACTCATTTTATCTCTCAGCTCTTTTTCTGTCCCTCTATTTTCATCACTATTACAGCCAAAATGACACATGGATGATGACAAAGCATTCAGGCTTTGACTCCTGCTCTTCCTGTCATCATCGCTGCCAATCAATGACAGTCTCATGTGCTCTTTGACCACCTCTGAGATTCTCAGGTCAATGGCGCTACAAATAGCATCTGACTTGCATATGTGTTTTCTACTTTCTTGATGTTTTCTGGTCTTATCAATTTGTGATTCCCCTGCTTTTGTTTCTGCAGCTACCTCCTTTATTGTTACATCTCCCTTTTCAACTGCTTCCCTCTCTCCCGCAGAGGTACCACTCTGAGGACTATTGTCACCACATTCAGAGTCCTCAAAGATCCTTCCAAGTTTCCTGCTCATGGGATCAGAAACTGGCGACGCCTCTGAAGCCACTTTGTCCTGTCTAACGCTGCCATTAACACAAACAGAATCAAATCTGGGGCTGTCAGCTTCCATGGCAGACTGTTCGCCTTTTGTGTTATTATTGTCATCAGGCCAAATATAATCCTGGCTGCCAGCTGGTGCAGAGCAGAAAGTTACCAACTCTCTGCTGTTGCTCCTTTTTGGAATTTTCAGGCTGCACATGAAAGCATCCTGTTGGTCTTTGTTCCTCTTCCTGGAATTTTTACAAGCTGATTTAACAAGCTCCTGCTGTAGTGTAATGTACTGCTCAGTGCCTTTGGTTTCAGCCTCATCCAACATTTCGTCCCTAGATCCATAGTTGGTGTTTCCAAGCTCATATTGTTGATTATTTTCCAACTTTTCTGTTGCACCATCTAGACTGCATAGTGCTTCATCTTCGGTTGACAGTCTGAAGGCACTTGCATGGTCAGACATCTTGTTCAATACTGGGTCTTGGTTAGTAGGACTTGTAGAGAAATGCATTACTGACTGACAACCTGACATACACATTTCAGTGTCAGAGGACATCGTAGTGTCAACGGTCACCATGTCAGGTTCATCTGTGAACACCTGAAGCAATTGTACCTGTAATTCTTGTTGTTTAGTGTAGTGGATGTCAGTGGGTGACACACGAGTGGTTTGATGTAAGGTTGGTAAGGATGCTGGGCTTTTGATGCTGCTGTAGTCTGGAGTATCTATAGCTGCCTTCCCCTTATTTTCTACTTGTCCGTCTGATTGTTCTATACAACATCCTACTTCCTTCAGGGCTTCATCTGGTGTTGTTAGAAACTGAGAGTCTTGAAAATCTAATGTGTCTGATGTGCCCCTGGAATTTTCAACACTGGGCTGATCCTGCACGGTTACATTTACACCCTCAGTGCTGGTGGATGTTGAGCTATAGCTTCTAGATCCGCTCTGAGAATCTGAGAGGTTCATACTGGTTGGACTGGGACTGCTGCTGCTTCTGCTGCTGCTCTCTACACCTTTGAACATCATTTTTCTTTGGAAAGGCAGAGAATCTCTGTAAATCCTAGGACTATCTGCTGCGTCAGTGGAGGACCAGGCATCGGTGAGTGCCAGCATGTTTTCTGGCTCCCTCACGCTGCAGCTGCTCAGGGAGCGTGGGCTGATGGTCGAAGTGGTCTGCATGTTCCCAAAGTCCTCAATCATTTTATGTACAGTGTCTCTGCCTCTGGAATCTGCTACAAATGAGTTGTGGGAAAGAGGCTTCCTTGTTGCACCACTGTGTCTTGATTTTGGGGAGTTTTGCTGGCTCCAATACGCCTCTGCTGGGATCGCCGGAGGTTTCTGAGGGCTGTCCCGGTCTAAACTGATCTCTGCTGTTCTATTGTGCTGCATGGATGAATGGGAGCAATCTGTCACCAATGAGTAAGTTGGCACCACTGTTTGTCTAAGTTTCTCCACTGTTGAGTATTTCCCACTGCTCTCCACAGCCAACGAATCCTTAGACATCTGACTGTCTTCGCTCTCTGCTTCACTCTGAGCTGCTTCCTCGTGTCTCAGCTGCTCTGCTAGGGCTGTCACATAAGCAGAGGACAGCGAATCAAGAGAGAAAAGGCTCTCACAGTCTGACGTTCCTTCATCTCGGTCTTCTTGCTCTTCCTCCCATCCCATCAATCCCTGCTGTCTCTCGACCCATGTGCTGGTCTTGTTCATCAGAGCCTCTGTGCTATGCCACCGCCTTTGTTTAATGTCCTCAGACAGAGTCCTTTGGTCAAGCTCCTCACACGAGACTGCTGTTTTAACAGCACATTTGCTTCGGCTAATTTTGGTATCTTTAAGGCTCCTGTCTCTTCTTTGTCTCCAGTAAAATTTGCTTGCTATTCTCCCCAGAGGTTTGGGACCTCGGCCTCCATTCACACCTGATGGTGGTTTCCTGAACACTTTGGACAGGGCTGTTTTTAACCTGGGCCCAACAGAACGAGAGGAAGTCTTCTCTGTGGTTTCTGGTCTGTCTGGGACAATCTGAGAACTGGTTTTGCGTGCTATGGGTTCTTGTATATATTTATTGCTGACTGGCTGCAAAATAGTTCCAAGTGGTGACTTCAGAGTAACTGAGTTCTGATCCGATCTGTTCTTGAAAGACAGGTCTCGGTGTGGCAGCAGAGGTTTTCTTTCTGGTCGTTCCCGGCGAGGCTGAGCTTGGTGCTCCTCTTTGGCAGCTTGTCTGATATTTTCAGAAGAGCTTACTCTACTTCGGCACGCTTGACTTTGTCCTGAGAAAAATGTACCGGAACAACTTTGGGTTCTTTCCCGTGGAAGACACTCATCCGAAACCCACTCCCTGCTGTGAATGGAATCAGAAGTTGTGGAGGGATTTGGCATCAGTTCTGTGGATCTGTTTCTCTTAAGGAAGTGTCTGTCACAGAGAGAAAAAGAAAGACTACTATAACATCTAAATTTAGGAGGCATAAGCAACCACAAAACAGCTAGATAAAAAAAGTGCTGAAACATTTTGGACTGTATTAGCCTGTTAAAAGAAAAGAAAAGAAGTTTACATTTTGCCCTTTATGCAATTAACTCTACAGGTTTTACAACTATGTGCTTACCTGAAGATTGGAGTGTTCTGTGGGTAGAGCCGGGACAGAAGATCTGCTGAGAATGAGTGTCTACGAGAAACAAATGGTCTTCCTCTGAGCTTTGTGGGGGACCCCAGCTCAGGAGACTCTGGGCTGCCTGGTCCTGGAGGCAGGGCCCTTTCCAGCCGCTGCAATTCTCTCTTAGCTTCCAACAGATGCCGCTTGCGGGCGATTCTTTCCAGCTGGTAGTGCAACTTTTTCCGACGGATGCGGCTCTCGGAACGGCAAAGGGCGTGATGCTTTAGTAGCTCCTCCTGCACCGCTTTCTTCCTGGCCCTTACCACCTGGGACGGATGGTCCACTGTCTGACCTTCCTGGTCCTCAGATGCCTGACTTGCCTCTCGCTCCAGGAGGGGTGCGGGGATAAGGTCTGTCTGAACTCCAGACTCTTGGGTGATTCTCAGCTCTACAGTTGTTAGGCGCCGTTTCTCCTGCAAAATCCACTGCTGGACTGTTGGGTAAAGATTTACAGGAGGGAATCATAAGGGGTGGATATCTTACACTTGCACAGTATTTATCAATATACTAAATCTGATGTGGTTATCCAGCAATAAAACTAGATCTAGAAATCTAGAATTTAGGCTCAGATTTTAAAATTTGACAGGTATCTGCATGAGAACTTTTTTTTTGTGTGTGGAAAGACGACTTACTCTCACTGTGCTGTTGTCGAAGGTGGGCCTGCTCCCTCTCCAGCTCTCTCTCAGCCCTTTTTTGTTCAGCCTGAATCTCCTGTCGCAAACTCTCCACGTAGTGCTGCTGCTCCTCCATACGCTGCCTAGCAGTAGGCTCCTCGCTGGGGGAGAGAGAGGCACCCAGCTGGCCTTGGAGCTTCACTACTTCAACACTATAAAAACAGACACATAGATCCAGGGTAATACAAACTCAGAAACTGTGATGGACAAAAAGGAAAGAGAAAACCAGAAAAGTAAAAGAAATCATTTTAACTCACCTAGGTACAATTTCATGTCTAAAATTTTGTATTTAGGTTGTGGCAGGTTGAAAGTAAACGCTACTGTTGTTGGTTTACAGTTCGGTGTCTCAGCAGTAACCAAGCAACGGCTGAGCCTGTCCTGTAAACAGGTAACTGGGATTGTTCAGAAGGGTGGGGGCTAATAGAAACACATGCCATCTCCACCAACTGAACTGAAACACCTATGAAGCATTGCCCTATTTCTACAGCATGAACATGGTACAACACATGTACCTCTTATCAAATATGTATGCTGTATGTATATGTGTATATGTTTTTTTATGTATAAAAAAAAAAAAAATAGCACTCTGTGTATCACACACACATACAGTATACACAGAGTGATGAATATTGTGTTGTTCTGTGAGTTTGTTTTTGGAGGCAGTATTTACCTGTGGTCAGGGGTTAAAGGGCAAAGATCAATGTAGGTGCAGGTCATGCCACCTTCACTGGCCTGGAAACAGTAAAGAAAAGATCAACCTTAATATTTGCTAGAAATTAAAAAACTAAACAATCACAAATATTCTAAACACAGTTGTATTGTAGAAAATGACCAGAAACAATATAGTGCATCACTAGCATCACAGTATGTCAACCGCAGCATCTCATTCATCTGCTCATCATCAATATAATGACGATTGCCATCATAACTGACAGCATTATTTTCATTTTCAGCAGAGCAGCACCCACCCGTCTGCGTTCCCGGAGGACGGCTGCCTCTGCTGGGTGGTTGAAGCGGAACTTGTGCACTCCTCCCAAGGTGATCACCATCCCTGGGGACAGATAGACACATCTCTTTAATCACAAGCTGTGCTCATCTTGTAGCACTATGCTGATGGAAGCTGAGGAAGGTAGGTGTATGTGCTGCAGTGTAGGAGTGGAGCATGTGAGTGGTTGTCTATACGTTTACCCTTGGGAAGAATCTGTGCACCTTTAAGTGTGCATGCATATATAATTGTACATTAACCCATATACGTTATCAAATCGTATCAGTTCAGTGTGTGTATATAATTGTACATTAACCTATATAGGATATTCAGCATAGTGCAACAATCACATGGCAGGTCTTAATGCTCAGTGTCAAGTTCTGCTCAGGTCACTGAATGTTTATGTCTTTTCTGACAACAATGCTAAAAAAATAATTGTAATGTGTTTTTCTATCCATCTACTATTCATCTTTTTTTGTTTTTACAACAAAAATTGATTACAGCAGGGGTCTTCAACGTTTTTTAAGTCAAGGACCCCTTAACTGGAAGAGATACGGCTCAGGGACCCCCTACTACATATTGTTTAAAATTAACATGTAGGGCGGCCTAAAGCCTTTATACATACCTTTTTAGTGCATGTGCTATTAAAATAATAATTGTTGGCATGATTTTAGAAATCATGTTTTAAAGTGCTCATATTATGCTTTTTGGCGTTTTCCCTTTCCTTTATTGTGTCATATATCTTTTTTGTGCATGTAAAAACATTAAGAATTTGGTGGCCCCTCTGCAGTAACTCTGAGGACCCCCTAGGGGTCCCGGACCCCCTGTTGAAGATCTCTGGCTAACAGTATGCAGTTTTGATTCTACGTATGTTTGGAATTTATTTTACTATAAGCAATGAATGAATTTACACTCTTTAGTTACCTCTCTATGTGGTAGTTTGCCATGTCAGCAGCAGAGTCCGCCATTGCCGCTCAGTGACGGTTTCATTTTGAACGGAACTCTGGGACTGTATTATTAAGACATTCCTAGTGTCTTAGTGATACAATGACAAGTAACAAGTATCGTACCTAGGCAAAGCTTGAGACATGAAAGTGACAATAGCTGCCTCAGGATATTAAAATAAAAATGTGTGTTTATGATCAGTCAAATAAAAGTGATATGCAAGTTCATCGCCTGCATATCCACGATCAGATATAAAAAACATGCTACCGCTTTTTGCTGTTCGCTTTGACTACAAAATATCCAATCTGTGTTACATGTACAGTAAGACGTGCAGTGGGAACAAACTGTTCTGTCGAGGACATGAGCGGACCTTGAGCCAGTCTGCAGGCCTCAGTGACTTCTCTGTCGTTGAGCAGGCAGACGGAGCCCGGCAGCGGTGTGAGTGTAACCACACCTCCGTGGTTTTCAATCTCACAGCTGGCACTGCCCTGCAGAACTAGAAGATGAAACACAAATCACACTTATTCATTATTAATTAATTTAATGAACAGTCCATTTTAGGATATATAATGTTTGACTATGCATTCTCATAATATATTCTGCTGTGTTTCATGTTTTATACTGCATGTTTTGTCTAAAGCTGCCAGTTCTCTGTATTTCTACTCTGGGATAATGCATGGTGGTAAGATGCTGGATGAGGATTTCCACTAGTGTAATGTACAACAGTTGAAAAAAAAAAAAAAAAAATCGTATTATACAATTTAAAAAGGAATAAATGCAGCTGGATAAGGAAACATGGAAACCAAATGAATAAATAATACCTATCTGTGGTTCTTCAAACTGATCCTGAGGTCCTATGCGGGTGACTCCTTCCTGTACGAACAAAAAAAAAAAACATTGCGTAAACATGGCAGCTATATTTCAAATCTATATCAAAACAACTATTGTGCATTCTGGACATTAAGCTGGTTATGCTACACAAGTAATAGTGGATCTAATGATGACAACAATTTTACACAATGATGTGGAGAACTATTGACATTTCAATTCTAATCTTGCACTTAGCTGTAAGAAAACATATCAACTGTTTACTTTAACGTTTTATCTAATGGGATAAAAGGCTTTCATATACGGTGTCAAGACCACATGTGTTCCCAGGTGGCCTCGGCTCTTCACATGCAGGAAACAGTGTAATTGTCAGGCCTAAGGGTATGCTTGTCATTGTCAGAATCAGGACAGCTTGAGCTCCCCTGAGTCCTAGCCTCAGAACTAAGAGCCTCTTATCCAACCCCGCTTTATGCATTGTGGAAGACACACACACACACACACACACACACACACACACACACACACACACACACACACACACACACACACACACACACACACACACACAGGAGATCGACAGGACAGTTGGAGGGTAGAGTGAAAGGAAAAGACAGTAGAAACGCACCTTTTCTCAAGGGTTTTTCTAGCAGAACAAAGAAAAATAGTAGGAAGGAGGAGGGGGAAGAATCTAGTAGAAAAAAAGACATGGTTTTAGTCAAGACAGCTGATAAATCAGGAACTTTAGAGTTGGAGAAAAGTAGAGCAAATGCAAAGAATTTCAATTTGTGGGAGTTTGTGTCATGTTGTTCAAATGAGTGATGTGCATTCAAGAAAAGCGCTGCACAAAATGAATAAAGAAAAAACTTCTTCAAGGGGGAAAATTAAATAATACCAAAAATACAACGACATTACTCTTTATGGACACAACATATCTATTTGCCTCTTATCATCATACCCTGAGGTGATAGAAGACGACCCCGGTGCTAAGAACATCTCCATCCAGGGTAACCAGGTGTGGTTGGAAGGAGTTGATGAGGAATCCGGCCCGGTCTCGGTTGATGTCCACGCTGTACTGCTCCAGCAGCTCCTTCTTGTCTCTCCAGCTCTCCGACCAGTCCTTCGTCAGCTGCTCCACCTGAGGAGGAGACATGGATGAGGATGATGAAGGTAGGTAATTAATTAAAAAAAGGAGGTTGAAACCAGAGTGGTAAATATCTGTGGTCAGGGAGACAATGATGATACCAATATAAAACAGCCACTACTGCTACTACTACTGCTGCTGCTGCTGCTGCTGCTGCTACTCCTTACATTTCCTAATTTCCATTTCCTTTCTTTTAAGAAGTTTCAAAGTCAGAAGGAAAACATACTGTGTCACAGATATGCACTTCCAACACACAGGTTTTGTGATATCCACTGCTGACACATCTGTTGCCATCCCGATACAAACAGAGGTGAACGAAGCTCAATACATTTAAAAAAAACTGAATTTTGAAAATATCAACAGGGATGTTTTATTTAAGAAACAATGTCCTCATGATAATCCCCAGACTGAGAATTTTTATTTTCCTCATTGGGTTCGACAAATAGCACGTAATAACCTCAAAATCTATGGGGGGGGGGGGAAGCTAGCTGGATACAGCAAGGATTTAGTCGGAAGAAAATGTTCAATGTAACTTGGGTGAACTGATGTTGATATCATACATATTTACAAATAAATGTGCATGACATATATCTTTTTTTTTTTTTTTTATTGTCAATTTGTGGAGTGTCAAACTCATGATGCTTGATTTGTCCAGGACTACTGTATCTGTCAGGCAGATGTAACCATGTGTGTCCACCCTGTGTTACCTTTAGTTCGTTCTGTAGCACGATGTCAGAAAGATTTCCATCCCTCTCATCGCTAAGGGATGGACTGGGATTACGCCGCTGTCAGTCAAGAGGGGGAAAAATGATCAGTTAAAATACTGTGCAAAAACCTGCGTTACAATGCAAGTCACTCTTTACCACACATGGGAATAAAATTGTCACAAAGACACAAAGCACTGTATTAAGCCTTTGCTACAAAAACGTGCAATGTGGGAATCTCTTTTATTCAAAGCCTTACAGTACTAAGGGGAGTGCGGGGGGGAAACCCCGTAGGGTGTACCCCCGGAGAGTGAGCACTATGCTCTAGTGATGAAAGGTCACCATACCATTTCAAAGCTGAGCAGCATGCTCTTCAACCTGTCAATCTCCTCTCTCAGTTCCCTGATCAGGCGTACATTGGCATCCTGCACAGAAATAAAAGTACACATTAAAACTATAGTGCGTAGTTTCTGCCGCCCCCATGAGGAAGTCTAAGTAATGACAACAAAACTGTCGGCGCGTCCACATGACACAAGCCTTCCGTGATCGTGAATGTAACGGACGTTCATTAACATTAAAAAGTTTCGCACTACAGCTTTAACCTACTCAACACATTTAAATCAAACATTCTTGGCATCGGACTCTTAACAGCCACTGACCTCATTAACCCGAGGCTTGTTGACAATATTTCTGGCATGGGCCGCATAGCGCAGGGTGCTGAGGGTCTCGTTGTAACTGCTAGCGGAGGGCGAGACCGCTGCAACACAAAAACACACCAGTAAAGACACACACAGCAATTAGCACTGATATCACAAAAAAAATTTAATTCATGAGTGAGACTTAAGGGACCATACCAATGGTTTTGCCAGCATGTGGTCACATTACTCAAACCATTTTCCAAAGCATCACCATTACTTTTTAGATTTAATTTCCAACTTTCCATACAGCTATTCGATTATATACAAAAACATAAGAAATGCCTTGCAGACTTCTATTTTTATCAAAGTTACATTATCTCGTCATGATACTGCTGCAGCTGTATTTTTTTTTTTAAGTCTTCAATATTGGTGAGTTTAAGTGCTTGTAAGAAACTCTGTAACAAGAGGGATTTAAGAGTTGTCTGGCATAAAAAAAACTAGCAAATTTACATTTTCACTATCAATTATTCCTTTCATTTTCCATATTTTCCTTTAGGGTTTGATATTGATAAACAGATCAGCGCATGTTCGCAACGCTGTTCAACTCTAAACTTTCAGTTAAAGCTTATACGTATAAGCACATGCAATTTATAGTTAATGAACCAAAACGTGCAAAATCTCAGCCGTGTTCCTTTCACAATACTGACATGTGTTCCACTTACTTGCAATCATGATGGTCTTGGAGTTGCCGCCCAGGCTGTCTTTCAACAGCCAGGTTAGGACTGAGTCTCTGTAGGGGATGAAGCAGTGCCTCCTCCCACCTCCTCCAGACAGGGAGCTGCTGTGGCTTCCCGCCGTGCTGCCATCACCCTCAGATGCCATGCTGTTGATACTCTGACAGCTGCTGGACATCTGGGAGTTCTGGGCTGTGGAGGCAGTGGTAAGAAGATGTACAAAAGGTTGAGGGATTAATGGAGAAAGTGCTACAGAAGAGAAGGGAATACTGTGAGGATCAAGGAAATGTAATGGAATTTGTGAAGATCCTTGCTAGATTTAATTCCAAATAAAAACTTTTTTTTTTTTAGACATCATCACTTGAACTTCAAATGGAATCACAAGCAGCGTCTTCATTTACCAAGAGCAGATATGACGATGCCCAAAGTGACCAGTGACTTGTTGATGTTAGAGCCCTCTGTCAGTCTATCCCTGCAGTAGTGGGGGTCTGCTCGCTCACTGTCAGAAACAACATAAACACAACATGAGGTACATGTTCCTTACAATGATTAAAGACACAGATTGCCCAACAAAAATGTGTGGAAATGAAAAGAATCTCAGGGCTGTAGCCAAGATCCACTAGGGGGCAGTTTAATCAATGACTTTGACTCAAAAGATGTTGAGCAAAAACACACAACAGAAGGAAATAACAGTTTCACCTCCCAGCCAAGTCCACCAGGTTAATCTTGCTGACAGTTTCTGAAGGAAGGTTTTTTTCTAGGATTGCCTGTGGAGAAAAAGACAAGAGTAATCAGACTAGCACCTGCAAATACGGATACGTGTTCCACCTGAAAATAGATACTAACAATATTAACCGCACTTTTTAATCCATTTAAAAGTTAGAAAGAGGACCATTAGCAGATTGACTCATTCACAGATGAGTGTAGCTGTTGTATAGAAGCTAATTGGAGGGCTGAGAGAGATGATGACCTGTGTGTACTGGATGGTGAAGATGGCGTGGGATCTGCTGCTGGCATCGTGGTTGTGGGTTGCTGCGGTGATACGGTTGGCGATGCCTTCCTCCAAAAGATCCATGGCATGCTTGCAGTCTGAGACCACGTGCTGCGACAGGTCTGATTAGAGAGAAACACAATACTGAGAAATGTAAAGCAAATAAACCAAGAGGTTAAGTTTAAACATCAACCTCAAAATGTTTAATAATTGACTTTATTTCCGCAGCGGGAAGTAACTCTTGTTAAACCTAGGGTGGAAAACTCTGTGTTTGGTGTTTTAAGCCCCCAACATCGTCTTCCAGGTATCACTGCCTGGAAGGCACTAGGATTAGGAAATGGTTAGGGTTAGGGTTAGGTGCCTTGAAGTCGACGGTCGCAGCGCTGCCTTGAAGTCGACGCTGGGGGCTTAAAACACCATCTAGCGGAAAACTCCCTGTAACAGTAAGACTGGTACAAGATGCACATTATACAACAGCTGGGAATTAAAAATAGCTTTTAAGGTTATAGTTATGTATGGCTGGCTGCCATAGTAATGTTAGTAAAAATAATAATAATATAAAAGATACGCTATTTAACACTTTTTGTAAAAAATGTTTAGAGATAGCTCTGAAAAACAACAAGCATAAAACTGACAGTGACCTGACACTGATAACACTTCAGCAAACATTAAAAAAAAAAACAGAGAGATAGAAATGTAAAAAAGACACAAAACTGGAAATGCCTCATCAAAACTTGACGCTTGATCCGTAATATTTTCCTACAGCATTTAGAAGCAAAAAACCTCAACAATGTGAATCACATCTTAAGAGGCTGTTAAACACATGCGCACACAGAGCCTCGTGGTGCTATAACATGCCTTTCCTCACTCCTGGTTTTAATATGGACATTTTATACAAATATTTAAATTACTTCGACAGAATAAACGTTGTGTGAAAACACAGTTTGATGGACACGTGTTGACGGAGAAGAAGTTTAATAGCTGGGAGCCCTAAATGTGCTCTGTGTGTGTGTGTGTGTGTGTGTGTGTGTGTGTGTGTGTGTGTGTGTGTGTGTGTGTGTGTGTGTGTGTGTGTGTGGTGAAGTGTTCTCCTTGGAACCACAAGGAAATGACTTCACTTCCTCTGGTCAACTGGGATTTTTCCTGATACTGACAATGAAATCATGTGGGGCTTCAAACATAGAAACGCAGGCGAATGAGAGGGAGAGAAGGAAAGAGGGGAAAAGAATGAGGAGACAGATGGAGAAAGAGAGAGAGTAAGATAAACTACATGAGGAGTCTGGATTAAAGCCATGACGGACAATTCAGGACAAGATCGAGAGCTTAACAACTGAACAAAATTCCATCCCTGACCGCATACCACAGTGACTTATAATCTAAACTTACAAGACACAAGCATTACTCAAAATACTGCAGACCATGTTACACATTCAAGTCTAGGATTTGAGAAAATGATGTGTTGACAGTGTTGAGAGAAGAGTACTTTGGTATCCACTCTTATATTCACTCTCTTAATGCAAAGTGTTTCAGACACATTCTTCTACTGTATGATGCACCGCTGAGTGTTTGTATACATTCTGAAAATGGTTAGTGGACACTTCTTAGAGCTCACAGCCCGTGAAGAAACCTAATCATCAAGACCATAACATTTAAATATGGAAAGTGTCCAACTGTATTAACCCTCTTATTTTAATCTTTGTGAAATGATCATAGTAAGGTAATGAGAATGTGAAGCCTCTAGACCTCTAGTTAAGTATTTAGGAGGACAGATTAATAAAGACAAAAGGCAGAAATAATCTGTTGATTTTTTTTAGCTCAACATTTTGTGCAAAACATCTGGAACTGTGGGGTCAAGTTTGAATATTGAATTTCAATTTTAATTCATTTAATTAGTTTTACTGCTTTGTGTTTTTAGATACATGTCGTTGTACTAATTATTCCCTTTTATGCATCTGTGGGTGCATATTGGTATGTGTACATGCAGGTGTGTTTGTGTATATATTGTGTATAGGATTGTCTCCCTGTATTTATCTCTTTTACAATGCAAACTAATGAAGTGAATTAAAACAAATAAAACAACACTTGGTGTTGGGGGCCGCAAGATGCGAGAGCAGAGAATCAGCATCTTACGTTTCTTAGGTATTCTTGCTGAAAGGGCAAAGAAAGGATGCCTTTAGAATTGTAACTGAGTTTAGTCCTGGGAGGTACAGTATGTCTTTGCTGTCCACCACTTTACAAAGTACAGATTCAGGTGTCCTGAACACTCACCTTGTACATAGGGTCCTTTCTCCGGGTGTTCTCTAACTCTCAGGGAGGCTCTTTTCTTCTGCTCTCCTCCTCTCAGCAGGTCTCGCACACGCTCGTTGTAGATCTCCAGGAAGCTGCAGAGACAGAGGGATGAGTGGGCGTTCACACAGCCAGCGCCGGATCTGAGATCTGAGGTGCGGCAAAAACACGGGTCTTTCCATTCATTTTGAATGTGGGTACTGCCTTTAGGCTGCAGTGAGGGGTGGCGGGTTTGCCGCAGGGGGGACATGCAAAAAAAAAAAACACAGCGGGCCTGTGCTGAAAAGTTCACGCTGAGGTAACCGGCAATCAGACTTGTCAGTGTATGTTGAGGCGGTGTGAGAGTCCCGTACAGTAAACAGGAAACATCACTGCCCCTATTGCTGCCACAAGAAAGTTTTAAAACACCAAACAAAAGCACTGAACTGCCCAGGACGTCACACAAATGGTGACCCCCCCGCCGCCGCACACAACCCTGTCTGTCTGAAAGCAGTCCTGCTATGTAGACACTTAATGATGTCAATGATGATTATTTAATGTCAATTTGCCTATATACAGTCCCTTTACACAATATGCGAGTTGTTTTGTAAGTTCATCATCTGCATTTTCCAAAACATGTCAGGAACATCTTTAAGTTAAACTTTCTGGCAATTTTCCTTTACTGGAAAGTTTACAGTGCAGAGAGACAAAGTAGGGGGGTGACACAACACAATGGCCCCCGGCTTTATGTGAACCGGGTCGTAGTCATGGTTATGATCTGCGTTTTAGACCGCTGGTCCAACCTAACGACCCAGAAACACAGCCTACACAATGGAAATTAATCATTTTCCTTATGAATGAACATCAGGGAGAAACCATAAAGCATATTTGCATTTGTCAAATTAACATTGCCTTCAAGACGTTGAGGATAAGAAAAACCGACAAGGAAATCAAGTTTTTGATATGCATTGTTTTGCCAGCAGCTTTGCAGCATAATTGTTCTGAAAGTACCCATCTAAATTTGAATGTTAACATCATTACTTACTTAATCACTTAAAATTGCAGTGATTAAAAAGGCAAAGACTTCACACAGTCAGACATTAATAACACAGTACCTGATCTCCACTCTGCTTGAGTTTTGCCCATCAGAAAAAGTGTCTTCAGACCTAAAGAGACCCTGCAAGGAAAAGAGAAATGCAACTGACTTTACACTACAACACCGGATGCAAAAATAGTTGAATTATTAGTGTGTAAACTACAATGAATTGTACAATCCACTGATGTACCTGACAGATCCGAGGAGTCAAGCCAATGGAGTCCTGACATCGTACAGAAGAGAAACAAAAAACAAAAACAGAAAGTGAGGTAGTATTGTTTTGACAGTTGCCATGGAGAGTTGGGTCACAACTAAATGCTGTTCATTACAGAATGTAACATTTGCATATTTGCAGTGCAGCATGGTTTGGGTATAGATTTTGTGTAACAGCTGCATTGCCTAAAATGTGCCTGGTGCGTATGTATATAGTGCCATCCAGTGATTTTACCGGTGTCCCCATCATGGTGTACGTCTTTCCAGATCCTGTTTGGCCGTAAGCAAATAGACACACATTGTAGCCCTCTGAGGCTCCGGACAGCACCGACACACCCAGGTCCTGGAACACCTAAAGAACATTAACACACACACACACACACACAACCTAAATCACAAATACACAAAGAACGACTGACTAAAACCAGGTCAGGACAGGCCCTATATGATATGTCTATATAAATGTATACCTGGGTGCAGTCAAAAATGTCTAGATAATTAAGAAGGTTGCTGATTCAGGATGAAAATGTTAACGATTGAAGTCTTTTAGGTAAGAATGAGAATACCTGCAAACCCATCTGAAAGCGTGTTTTACCAGTAAAAAAAGTAGGTGCTCTTGTGGGCTGATGAGGTGTTTACAGTGTAAGCTGATGTCCTTGATCTTAATCGCATTGTGTTTTTACACGAGTGTAGATTTACACCAAGGTTTCACAGTCACAATGCTGTGGCACCGGGCCAGTGGTGGGGAGGTAATGTTGCTTCCTGCTGAGGTGTTTGGGTAAGGAGCAGGGAGGTCAGTTAATACTCTGGGTAAACAACTTTGCAAAATGTGTATGTGAGAGAATCCAATGTGAGGGTAAAAAAAAAAAGTGACTGGGTCAGGAAAATAAACCTTGCCTAAAGGCGCTGTGGTGAGACGGGGGATCCGCGAGATTCCCACTCAAAACAATCAACTGAGGCCTCTTGTTTTCCTTCTCTCTGTGTGTCTGCATCTGAGAGTCTGGAGATTATTTAGCACGAGGCCTAATCACATCAACTTGGTTTTTTTTTTTTATGACAACTTTAACTAGTACGAAGCACATGCCAGAAGGCGTATGAAATGTTACCAATTAACAATTTATCATGACAATATCATACAGAAACTCCTGATGGTCATCCCTTGTCCATTACTACTGACTCAAAGTCACATGACATACATATCAAATTAGTTTTGTATAAACCAAAATGAAATGAGATTCTGTGATGAAATGGTATGGAAAGTATTGAAGTGCTGCATGTTTAAATGCAATTTACATGATTTTAACGTTATCAAGCTATTGTCATATGTAGTTATGTAGTGACGGACTACTTTTTTTTATTGATGCATGCCCATAATTTAATATTATTACAAGAAGATATACATATACTGGAATATAAACTCAGTTGTCTGTTTATTAGGTACACCTATCTTAAATGTATGCAGTCTAATGTAACAGTCTTGATATCAATCCTAACCACATAAAGGATGCAATGTTCAGTTTTTGTTGAGGTGAGAGGTGTTGATTACATTTCATGGTCATTGTGGAGGCTGCTGTTTGTGGTGCTGTTGATTGGTCGTTTCAGCTCTATATTTGGCACCATTGTCATTCAATTTACACTAGTTGGAAAAACGGATGCCAGGAGAGAACTATGGACCTAATTCACTTTCAGAGCTGACAAACAGCAAACCAGCATAATATATTTGAAAGTGTCAGCAAACCTGTTTTTTTACTTGGCGTCACAGAGGCATAGAATTTGCAGATACTTATCTTCGTATGGGTGTCAAAGTCAAATATCTTTGCATTGTGAGGGCACAACAGATCCATAATGGAACACCTTGCTCCACACGACACACTGTGAATGGTGAGCAATGTGGGTGTTTTCTGCCTAATAGCCTATCATTTATTATAGGGCAGCAGCGGCTATAGTACTTTTTGTGTGTGCATGTTACTTGTTAGAAGTAAGGCAAATGGACAAATGATCAATCTTCTCTGTTGTTATCTTTCCATTGTTCATTACTGATGCAAAAAGAAACTCCATCAGAACGAGTTCCAGGGGACATGTGGCCCCATCGGCAATCCAAAGGCTCAGCAACCTGATCTAGAGCAGACCTGAGACACAGCACATTCCCCTCCAGAACCATAACACACCTTGGGGATCAGTGAGGGGTCCTGAACCACAGATACTGGTGGGTAAGTACACAGAGGAGAGAGGAGGAATGCTCTCAAAGCTACCACGACCTCCACGGATCAAACACAGAAATCATTTCAACATACCTCCCGTGTGTGTGACGGCCAACCACTGTCAGGAGAAGTGAGAACCTGGAGCTAAGCCTGTGTATACTCTAGGCTTACAAAACGGTGGGAATAGGTTTAGGTTGGATGTGGTTGAAAGCTGTTGTTTAAGGCCCTGGACTTGTGAGAGCACCCTGAAAGGATTCAATGCTCATCTGGTTGTTCTCAGGAGTGTGTGAAATCTGTGTGTGTTAATATTCAACAACCTTAGGATTTCTCGGAGAAACATAAAATGTTCAACACTCACACAGAGATCAATGTCTTATCTAACCACAGCGGACCAACTGATAAAGCAAAAACCAGCGCGCAAACCAACAGCCAAGGTTAGGACAGCGACTTGTTAAAATGTAATACAGAATACTAATTAACTGCTTGAAATGTTAATCAGCACCATGGGTCACTAGAATATAGTAAACATAATGTTTTCAGTTACTTTGCTTCCAAAGACACTGATCATTTATTCAATTAATCCATTAGTCTTAAACAAGTTGAGAAAAATGTCCGACCAACAATCCAAAACCAAAGACATTCAATTTACTATCAACGAAGAAAACGAGCAAATACTCACAAATTACAAGATGGAACCAGTGATTCCTTTGGCAAAAATTACAAATCAATGATTATTAAGATCGTTACCAATTCATTTTCTGTCAATCACTTATTCAATTATTGACTAATACCATTTACAGAACAAGAAGTACGACTAATGCTACCCTGCTTTTTACTGAGATGCAAAGTATTAGTTACATTTTTTACATTCAGATTACTGGAATCATTTTACATTTCTGATAATAGCTGATTATTCATAAGAAATAAATAAATAAAAACAACAAGCTTCATAATAGATTAAGCCTTTAAGTCATGACAGCTTACAGACTAAACTATTTATCAAAAAAGAACTACACAGAATATTAAATTAAGAAAATAACTGTTAACTAAACCCTACAAACACATTTTTCATTACTCTGTAGCCTAGCCAACCATCTGCAGACAACAGCCACGTGGAACTAGTAAAAAGTGCTGCCACAACAGCTGTCTTACTCAATGACCTTATAAATCACCCAACAGGCACTGATGTAAAGACATCCAACACATCATTATTCCTGTGTATGGAATCCATTTGAACACGTTTAGCACTAACTGATGAATGCAACTACCGACTACTTTCCAATTATTCTGTAGACTATTTCATTGATTAATCGTGTTTTGTTCTTTTTAAAGTCCGAACATTGTGGAAAATGCCCATTATGCCCAACATAAATTATTCAGATTGCTTACTTCATCAGACCAACAGTTTAAAACCCCAAATTAATATTACATTTACTATCATACATGACAAAGAAAAGCATAAAATCCTCACATTTCAGAAGATGTAAACAGAATGTTTGGTCTTTTTGCTTGACATGTGACTGAAGCAATACATCAACTACCAAAATAGCTGCTGATTAATTTTCTATCAACTGACTGATCAAATAATTGACTAATTGCTTCAGCTCTAAGCCTAACTAACTGCTGTTACATATATTTCCCCAGGGACCTTGCTAAAAAAAAGCCGGGAATGTAAGCAATATAGTGTACATAAACCATAAATGAATTTTAGCCAACAAAGTATAACCTATTTTCTAAATTTAATTTCATGTCAAAAAGAAAATGAGCACCTTATGTAACTGTTCCCCAAGAAATAGTAATGTGACAAAGTGTGCAGCCCCCTGGAGTCCAGACCACCAAGTGTTGCCCCCTGCCTCTTGGCTGAATGGAGGCTTAAACATGAAGACAAAAAGCAGCGCCGCCCCAGTCTTGTCCTCATCCTAATGTTCAAAAACAGACACGGACACCCTCTCCTCCCTCACACAGAGAATCAATACGGCGCTTGTTAAAGTTGACCCTCTTAAACTTACTCTATGGGGGCTACGACTAAGGCTGAGGGTCCCTCCAGGCTTAGCACAAAGAGCAGGAACTTCACTTCAACTGTGCACGTTCTCTCTAAACTTGACTCTCTCTTTTCTCTCTGTACACTATTCCTTTTGTTTTCTCGGTTTCTACCTCTTTTTGCCCATTTAGTTCTAAAAGTCTGCAAAACACTTTAAATGACCTCTGAACAAAACCACAAGAGGAAGCATAAACTTATTCCAACCTCTTGAGCGAATTAAAACTGTGTGTATGAGTTTGTCTAGACAGGCCGTGTCGGGCAACATTAAAACAATCCTGTCGTTTGTCATTATGGTCACACCAAATGATATCAGAAGACTGTAATTTGTGCCATCGCGCTCCGGCTGCTTAAATGGACATAATGGCCCTCTGCCACAACCTACTTTCACATTTTCCCTGCAGCATTGGGTGGTATTTTTGGACGAACAAAGCAGTTGATGTAAGCGACAGGTTGCATTGTGGGAATGGAAATGTACTCCAGGATCAAATGAAGCAGGAGAAAAAACTGCCTGGAGATAAAGCAACTGGGCCAGAGCCAGAGTAAGCGTGCAGGCTTGTGGGTCGCCTCAAAAAACACAGGGGACAGACTAAACACCTCCATTAACAGGAAGGCGGTTGTCATCAGCAGGCCGCTGCACGTGCATGTGTATGTGCATGTGTGTGTCTCTGCTCGGTTAAGCCACTTAGAGGAAACAGCATCCACAACAAGGACAAAAGCCTCACAGTTTGCTTCCCTTTCTGACAAAAAAAAAAAAGTGCAAACAATCTAACAATGAAAGAGGAAAAGCAGAATATAGATTTCATTCTTCTACAGGAAATGCAGGTCAAAATCATCCGGTCAAAACAGAGAGTTAGGAAGGAAGAATTAAACAAGGCTTTGGGGTTAGAAAAGGTGGCAAATGGGCTCAAGATCTAGCAGAAGGCAAAGAAAAGGAGAGTCTGCTTTGGCTTAAATGCATGACATATAGTGTGGAGTATTTATGAAGAGCAGGTTATGATCCAAAACATGGCCTTTTGCACAAGTCATCCACTTCCTCCCATCTTTGCCTCATAAAAATCATATGATCAAGTAGAAAAACAGCTATCAGAGAAAATAATTGTCCCTTTTATTGCATGTCACAGAATGCTGCTATATGTACAGCATTTTCTTTTCATTTTTCTCATCTTTTCATCATCCAGTCATGCAGGGATGCATTAACAGAGATATTTGGCTGCACAATAGTCTCATCGGCAAACGCCACAATCACAGCACACTACTATCTCCAAGATTTATAGTTCAAGGAATGTAATGTCAGCAGATGGAAAGAGAGAGCATGTTAATGTACACACAAGTTTAAATTAATACCGCCACATGATATGCATGACAGACAGTTTTAAATAAAGTAGTGACATACAAAGAGATGTTACCTTGTACAATCCTATTTAGGCAACAGATATCAAAAGGAAAGTTGAAATGTCACGTGTGTGTCTAACTAAGTTGAACCAGACCTCTTTCAGGAAAATGAGGTCTCCTGAAAAACAGCTGGGTTTCTTGTCAGAGATCTGCACCATGATTTTAAAAAAAAACTGTGTTCCATGTTTGTTTTGAAACACTTTTTTCCTAAAGTGGCAGCCTAGTTGGTGGCCTGGTAACACAAAAAAAAAAGTGGAAGAAGGCAGCAAAGCGGGTGAGAAATGTTGAAAAAGAACAGCAATAGTGAAAGAGAAAGACTGACAAGAGTGAAAAAGTAATGGTGTAATGCCTATGTAATGAGTTAAGTCCTGTAATCACTGGCTGTGGAAAATGCCAATTGCTGGTCTGGTTTCATGTGGCCTTGCTTTACACTAAACCCTAGAGAAGTATTTATGTGAAGTGTGCGTGAGTATGTGTGTGTGTGTGTGTGTGTGTGTGTGTGTGTGTGTGTGTGTGTGTGTGTGTGTATGTGTGAGACGTCGTCAAGGGTGATGGCAAAAGGCCAGACAAGCAATGTGAAGCACTTCGCCACATTTAAAAACTTCAGCTTCTCAGTGCTTTTGCCAGGTTTGACGCAACCAAGAGGACGGAGATTTAGTTTCCCTCCACAACCGCTCTCACTGGGAGGACGTCTCTGAGCTCAATGGAAAGACTTGACACTGCAAGCGAAAAAATAAGCGCAAACGGAGATGCAACTTTCTCCCAAACGGTCAGTCATACAAACAAAACTGCTATCTACTGGACAGCTGCAGAAGAGACGTTGAGACGGGTCGCTCGGTTCCCATCCCACGCTTTCCAACTGGGTTACACAAACAGCTGGGCCCTGAGCAAAAACTAAATTCTTTTGTTTAGACACAGTAAAAGAAATGTCACTGGAGATTTGACTTGTCCTGACTTCCTGCTAGAAATCTAGGTTAGAGAATCAGAGGTGAAAGAGGGGGACATTTGTAGAGTGGACTACAGTGAGGGAGGGAGGACACAGACAGGGAGACAGAATCACATGCAGAAAGAAGAGACAGAGAGGAAGCTGTTTGGCGGGGAGTTAAACAACGCACTCGTTTGTCACACTTGGACAGAATTTGTAGGTCAAAAAAGCATGGGAGGGTAGAGAGGCTGCAGGAGAGGGACGAGGGAGACAGAGCTGCCCAAGCCAGACAGATAGGCTGCTCTTCATTACTCAGGCCTCCCTACACATGGGAAAGAAGGACAGTGGGGAAAGAGAGGAACACAGGACAGGAAAGTGAATAAAATGAAGGCAGGAGGCTCTCTGGAAGTGAATTCCATGTTTCAGTGTACACTCTGGTTGCAACTGACATTGGGGCAAAGGAGAGACGTAAACCAAATAAATAAAACCATATCTGGAGAGAGTTTGGGGATTTGCTGCTGCTCCTCCCCCAACCTTGTTAAAGGGACCATAACACAACACTGTAGAGCGGAGCTGCATGTCACACTCTTTATGGCAGGCTGGAAATGACTTCCCCAGCCTCTAGACTGATGGGAGCCTTGTGTGATATGCATAGGGCACCTTCACTAGGGAATTAACTGGTGCAATATTACTACAGTTTGACATGAGCTCAACTAGGCCTGCACGATAAATCTCGCAATCTCGATTCACCCGTTCGCAATTTAATTTTTAAATGACTTAGATTTTTTTCTTCAATTAATTTATTGAAAGCATTTGACATTGACATGTTTTAATTATGTAAAGACATGTTCAAGGAGTTCAGATAGCGCCTGTATCAGGGCCATATTTAGCTCAATGTGTTATATGTCACTATTTTTGGTAGCCTACTGTACTAAAATGACCAGTATGTACTTTATTTTCTTTAGTCATTGAAGCCTCTATGTTTACAGGCTTGTGGTGATGTGCAATGTGCTGTAGGTGCCAAAAAAATAAATAAATCTATGTTTGGTACTGCCAATTTGTTTTGTTTTGTCATGGTTCATGTGTGCAATAAACATTACACTTCATGAGAAAAAAATCGTGGCAGAGAATCATGATGTCAATTCTAAGCAAAAAAAATCGTGATTCATATTTTTCCCCAAACCATGCAGGCCTAAGCTCAACTACTATTCTTACACTATTCAGACTGATCTCACGAAGTGGCGTATGTATGACACGCCAATTCGTATGCCGTTTTTGCGTGTTATAAAGACGCATAATCGTTTTTTTTAGCATGTTTATCAACGCCGTTTGGCCTCCATTGACCTATATTACAAGTGAATTATCGCCGTAGCAAGTAGTATGAAAGGACGGAGGTTGGTTGAGGTGGCGGATGGGTAAAACACAGAGCTTTCAACTAGGAGGGCGGAGTTTGCGTCCCACGTGTGGCGTTTGTCAACCTTTTTATTTTATTTTTTTTTTAAACTTTTTTAAAAATAAAGCCTTCCCCAATGTTCTTTTCCTTAACCCAACCGTTTATTGTTTCCCTAAGCGTGTGACGTTGGTCACCGTCATGTTTTTGTCATTTTTTTTTAAGTGTTACTTAAGCCTTTCCCAATGTTCTTTCCCTAAACCCAACCTTTTTTTTTTTCTTTTTTTTTTTACACGTGTGTGACGTTGTTCTCGTGATAGCACGCCACGTTCTTGCGACGCCACGTGGTGTGTATGTTTACGTATATGTTACGTATGTATGTATGCTGTATACAGCGTAGACATACATGCGGATAGCTCAAAATGCGTACAGATAACACGCCAGTTGGCTTTAGGAAAGTGGTGTGTATGTTTACGCAAAGTCATGATGCAATGTTGCACTATTGGATATCATTTGAGTGTGTGATTTGAAACCCCACACTCGTAGTCCATAAATATTAAAACTATGGCTGAATACTATGTAGAAAAGATGCGATTAAACAAAGACCGCCCAGTTCTGTCCTTAAGGACTCCATTTGTGATCACTTATTTTGTGTTATTGACATACGTGTGTATTTAAGTTGCCAGATGATGTCACAAAGTGAGCGCATACGTACATCCACAAAGGCTGCAAAAACATTATTTACATTAGTTATTTTAACAATATAAAGAATACTGCTTCTGGATGTGCATCAAAATAGACAATGGTGGAATATACATTCCAGACTTATTTCATTAAAGTATGTGCAGCTATAAGGGGAAAAGAAGAAACATTTTTAAAAACGCCCCAATGTTAAGAAATTCTTTAAGAAAATTCTGTTTCCAAAACTGCAGCAAAAGCTAATCACTCACTCCTTGTTCCATGACCTAACTTTCTACCAGGTTTTTGAGAAAATTATGAACAAAAACACAACCTCCTTCCTTTAAAATAAATGCAGCAACACAAACACAAATTAGGTTTGGAGGTCATCGAAAAGATTGTTCTTATCACCGATGGCAAATAAAAAGCTGCAACCTGCCAAAATAAAGATACAACATACAGTGTGTCTACCATGTTTGTGAAAAGGCGCCTTTGCTGTCTCAACTCAGTCTTTATGAAATACAGTGGTCAGATAGAACAATAATACTCAATAATAATCACATTATGGCCATTTTTTCCATTTTATAGACAACATTTTTAATTGAGAAAATAATTGGCAGATCATTAAATCTTAGTTAGATCTTCCTCAGTCAGTTAACAAAAGATTTAACTTTGGCACCCAGATTGCCAATTGACAGTGTGCAGTTAAGAATTATAATTTGCAGACTGTACTCTTCTTTTTAAGAGGAGTTACATGCACCTTTTGTGATGTACATCCACCCAACCACATGTAGTCTCTCTTGTTACAACTCCTCGCAGTAAGTCCATACATAAATCACAGGTGCTTGTCCTGCATTCATATGGCGTAGATCGTAGATCACCTATTTCTTTGTTGACAGCATGTGGTTTATTTGGTGTCCTGTTTGTGGCTAATTCAAACCAGGCTGAACTGGACCAGACTGTGTTAAGGGGGGAGTAAATGCACACGTGTGTGTGTGGAGGATACACAGAGAAGCTATTCTCTCTCCCTAGTCTACAGCACCACTGACACACAGACCTAGAAACACTGCGAGCATAATCAAATCACAAACACACACACGCACACAGACAGAAGAGTAGGAGGAGGAGGAGGAGGAGGAGGAGGAGGAGGAGAAAAACCCCAGCAAGTCCACTCCTTTTGGCAATAAAAAACAGCATTGTGCTCTGAGACGAATCCTCAGCAGTGACGTCTTTGCGCTGAAATGTAACTGTGAAAAATGACTTAGTGAAGCAGCTGTGAGTTTGGCAGGCGAGAGCTGGGGCTGCAGGCGCACAGTGGACCCCCCCCCCGCCCATTTCCCCTCCTGTGCTCCGCTTCTGCTCCTACTCTACCGAAGGAATTCACATTTGCACTCTCTATTCGTGCCTAATCAGTTTCTCTTGCCACTCTCCGTCTCAAGTCCTCTGCTTTTCTTTTCCTTTCCTCTCCCATGTTTCTTACTGTCAGAAGCAATAAACAAGCTGAGGGTTTTGCTTCATTAAATAGTGAAAAAAGCTATTTATTAGTTCAATATCTAGCCTCAAAACAAAGGCAGCGTTTAGACAAACAGTCCCAACAGCTGGCTCCCATTATGGATTATGGATCTCTTCCAAAAACCTATTTCTTCTCACCTGGCAGAGCCCTTCTCCTTCCTCTCTGCTCAACCTTCTTCTAGAAACTCTTTTGACCCACAGATACAACTTCAAAACTGAGCCTCCCATCCGGTAAGACAAGCCTTTTTCTTGTGAGGAGCCCTCAGCGACACGTACGCAACCACATCGGCACCCCAACATATAGTTAGCTACCGCATTGCTGTCTACTCTCTCCGTTGTAACAGTGTATGAGGACGGAAACCCTCATAAGTATCTGATGTAAACTATCAGTGATGCATGGACATGTACAGCAGACAGTACCGCACAGGAGTGGGGAGGGGCTGGGCAGCCAGTCTCTGAGGGGCACTGGGTGTGGTGGGATAGCACTGGACTGGAAAAGCAAGAGTTAAGATCCCCATGTCTCATTCCACTACTGGCCCGGATTGTCTCAGTCTCATGGGGACTACAGTGCAAGCCGAATTCAGAGCAAGTCTGTCTTTCTGCTCTAAAAAAAGAAAACCAGTGGCTGGGTTAGATCAGTTGGTAGAGCAAGCGCACATATATAGAGGTTTACTCCTCGACACGGCAGCCACGGGTTTGACTCCGACCTGCGGCCCTTTGCCGCATGTCATTCCCCTTCTCTCTCGCCTTTCAAGTCTTCATCTGTCCTGTGGAATTAAAGACCTAAAATGCCCAAAAAAGTAATCTGAAAAAAGAAAAAGCATGCTTAAAGATATTAGGTAGTATAGATAGTAAAAACCAAGAGAAAATCCAGAGCTCATTAATCAACTCATTAATGTATTAAAAATGTATGTGGTTGGTAAGAGAGAAACTAAATCCATACCCTCACTTGAGAGCCTAAATGTAATGCCATTATGTGAAATGAGGCGACACACAAGTGTGGGAAATCAAGTCCCAACATTGCTGTAAGATTTTGGTTGTGTGGATAACAAATCTGCCTCCTAAACCCACCACTTAGACAGGCTCGTCACTGTTCTAAAAAGCAATTTGTCTGGTAAAATATTTAGAATGGCTCTTGCATTATAGTGTCCACCTGCCAGTGTGCTCCATTAATCTGGCTTGCTGCCCTACAACACAAACACAGCCTTTTCTGCTTTTTACATCTACCACAGAAATGCTTAATTCAAATATATTCAACTGTGACGTGATCAGTAAACGGCTGACGATTCTGGTGCAGGAAAAGAGGTCAAATACAAAATCCAGCAGCTCTGTCCTTCGCTGGTGTCCTTTCGCCCACCCCGGGTCAACAGAGGAATGTCTTGTGGCAACCAGGCCACTGTGACTGGACATAATTCTGCTGAGGACAGCTGCAACCAAAGCCAGAGCCAGAGAGAGAAATGAAAAGGAGGTTTAAAAAGGAAAAAGTGCTGTGTTGTCTGTTACTCTGTGGGCCGTCATCACAGCACGGTCTTTCTCAAACACATACAAAGGCAGCTCTGACAAGAGGAGGGACGGGCAGTGAGGGAGTGGCAGAGGATAGAAAAAGTGACTGTAACAGTAATGGAGCAGCTATTGTGCTGAACAATGAAAACTTGATGTAAATATAAATTATTGAGAGAACTTATCTAAAAAAAAAAAAAAAAGGTTTTGGAGAGCTTTCCTGTAACAGACTTGGGGACCACTTACTCTTGATGTGGAGCCCATCTCAGGTTCCTGCAACACCCCCTAATCAAAACAACACAAAGATATCTAATCGCCCAATCAAAGCCAGGACATGAAAAAAGAGATGACTCTAGTAATGCCATGTCTGAGGCAACAAGACTTCTGGGTAACAGATGGAGCTGATATCATATCCCCCGAGTGGCCATCTGTGTAAAAACAGACAACACACAACACACAACACACCCGTTTTGTTGTGGTTTGTCTACTAGGACAGCGTTTCCTCTGGGCTTTTTTTCTTGGTACAGAGGTTGTGTTTGCCCAGTGTCAACTTGTGGCCAAAAGCCTGGATCAGCACGCACTTGGTCTCCACCCACAAGAGGGCATATAACATGGCACGAAAACAAGACAAATCTTTAGGTACTGCTGCACAAGTGGCTACATGTCAAACCAGATCCTACCAAATTACACATATACTAGATTCATCCATAACTAAAAGACATAAACCATTGACTAATCTCACTTACTATACTGACTGCAATGTTCCAATGTTCAATTATGAAAATGCCATGTAAACAGAAAATATGTCGTGATTTTTTTCCACCAGGAGAACCCCTCTTTGTGTTGGATTTCCTTTCACAATCCAGTCTTGCGTATATCTGTAAAGGAATCTGTCAAAGTGCTGTTTATTTGCTATATTTACACTAAAATAACAACAAGGAGGAGGAACCACAGTACAGTTGGGTTTGAGGCTGAATACTGGATGTAAACTCTTATGTTTTAACATACTGTGGAGGGAACTATTCAGTCATTATTCAGGCTACGCCTCAAAGCATGTAAATGGAAAAAATATTGGAATAGTGTAGTAGATCAGTGATTATTTGGTCATCATTGGAATACTACCTTATATAGAGTACGGCCAGAAGCTGGATATTCCAGTGCTTACTGAATAGACACATTTAGTTAGGGAGTTATGTCATTACCTCCTCCTGCGAGGCATAGTGAGGCTCTGCAGGGTCCACCGACCAGTAGCAGTAGTCAAAACAATACTCCAGAAGCTTCTCCCTCGAATCTACAGCACCGTCTGTACGTCCATCCAGCTTCAGGAAGGAAAACAGAAGAGTAAAGTACAAAAGGATTACTTTCCCCCCCCCCCAAATTCTCTTTTTTATTTGATATGATCCAATAGCAGTCAACAATACAGCACAAATACTTAATTTGGTAAGAACAAGAAATAAATGAATTTGTCTGTCAATACTAAACAGCTAATTAATTTGCATACTAAAATGTATAAAGATAATACCTGCTTACATTTAATAACATAAACAACAGAGCAAAAAAGAAAAAGGAGCTATTTAAAAAAAGCCAGGTACTATAGCTTTTGTGTATGGGACTGCTATGGAGTGGAATTGCACGCAAGTTGTTTCCATTCATTAGCAACGCATTCACTCCTCATCCAGTTCTTTAGTCGGCTCACTGCATCAACGGTAAACACCTTTCTGCTTACTGTGAGTGAACCCTGAACTGAGGAAAGACAGCACATCAGCATTAGGACTTGCCCAGGCACAACAGTTGCACTGGAGAAACCGTACAGCATCTAACCATTTCTTCTAAATCACTGCTTTCAACCTGGAGAACGCTATTGTTCTCACTGGGAGCACCGGACTTTGAGGGGAAATACGCCCTCTGATACCTACGCTGTAATTTTCAATTTGTGACGTTTAAATAGTTTTTCCAGGAATGTTTTTTTTTTTTTTTTTTTTTATACAGGGTCATAAAGCTCTTCAGGTGTGCCCACTTTACCTAAAACTTACTCAAACTATTTCCATATAGAAGAAGTTTTTCAAGTTTGTTAGCCCTGTATTTTTTGCAACATGTATTTTAGCTGCAATTAATCTTTCTTTTTGGAGGTAAATCTCAGTGGAGAAAGTGGCTTTCTCTATGATTTTTGATAGAGCTGGGTAATATATTACTATAATATTATAAGGCAACATATCGCCGGGATTAAATATCAGTTGTCCTAATAAAACAAAACATTGTTCCAGAATAACAGTTACAATTTTCAGTATCTATTCGGATGTTTTAGCGCTGTTAAACCGCTTTAATTCTAATTTCAATAATGATCTGCTCCTTTTAAAAATATTTGAAAACATTGAAATTGATTATCTGTGCGCACCAGTTATTCAGATTAACCTATGTATGTAGTATGTGTGTATACCATCACATTATTGGTGTCAAAGTATTGAGTCGCATAGCTCTTGTTTAACAGTGACAAGAATGTTAAGCCCTTTCTCTTTCATTCTGAAGGCTGACACCCGAACATGAAATTGACCTTTCATTTTTGGCATATGAGATTTTGGGTTACTATCAGATTCCAGTGTAATTGCACTGGAAAATGTTTGAGGTGACATCAGGGTATCATGTTTACATTTGGCGAGTGCAGGTTTAGTTGCAAAAATAGCATTGTTGGAGCTGGTAAAAGTTAAATGTCTTGCTCAAGGACACTTCAGTGGTAGAGTCACATTACGGAGAGGGATAGGAAAAGGGTCCTTTAGTCACTTGTGTACTTCGAACCAAGGAGTCAATTATCTAAATCATTATCCAAATGATAAACCCACCCAACTATCTATGTAAATGGATGTTCCTTTCTCTAACTGCAGCATTAGGCAACACTAAGCTCTGGGTATCAATTTTGTTCACAGCAATTGGCTTGCCTGAAAGCATGATTGTTTAACCCCTCAGCACTTTTAGGAAATTCAACAATGGCCTTGTAGTAAGGGATTAGCCAAGAGCAATGCTGGCCACTGGCCTACAGAGCTCCAAACCACTGATAAAGACATGTTTGACAACTATATCAAGTTGGGAGACACTGCAAAACATCACCCTTTATCGTTTTCTTACTTTTAATCTAGTTCAGTAGCTCTTTATAGCTTGTAATACGTGCTGTTTGTAACTTAGCTTTATTGTCTTTTAAAATCCATCCTTTTTCCTTTCCGCCTCAGATCTTCCAAAACTGTCCCACTTTCCATAAATAATTATTCCCATGAGACCCGCAAGAGCCTTGGAATCTTGATCCTTTTCAATGGCAGAGGGAGGCCATATGTGGTTTGTCTCCATCACATCATTTGTAACAGATTTTCTCCTCCCCCATCCCAATTCTCTCTGTACGTCACCAAATATAAACCAAAGGGGCAGTTCTGTAACTACCCATTTGATCAACAAAAGGTCTTCGTGTACGTGACTAGTTTGAATGTTGTAACTAAATGTGACTTTTAAAATGAGTTGAAAGCTGAATTTCTTTTATCTTTTTGCATGTTTGCATTACAAAAGAGATAAACATTTCGCTATACGATCCTCAACAATCGTCACTTTTGCATCTACAAGCCATAGCCTTCAAACACACAAAAGTTGTATCATCTCGATATTAGCTAATGCAAACATTCACAAGGAAACGTTTGCATGCAGCAGCAGGCTGTCTGCAGGCAATGCAGCTCAACCAATCAGACAAGTCTACACAGCAGCTTGGTAAGTTAGAGAAAGTATCAGCTTACAGGAATGTGTCACTCACATAATAATTATTTCAAAATTGTGCAGAACCACCTTGAAACCTAAAACAACTAAAAAAAGAAGCAAACCAAAAACAAATCTGTCACCATACATTAAAAAAACATTGCACACTCTTCTTGTCTTGCAGTCTATTTATTATATTCTTCTGTATTGCTGTGCAGTGTCAGAGTGCGTGTTTTTGACAGGAGGGGCTCTCTCAATCCATGTGTATGTGTGAGCCCAACACATAATATTTAATATATATAAACAACAGTGACATCAAGCAGGAAAAGACTGATCCAAGGCTGTAAACATCCTGTTGCTGTGATAGATACCCTCTACACACTCCTCCCAATTCACCCAGTCCCCCCTACAAAGGACACACAACTAATAATAATATTGGATATAACACCAAAAACACTCACCTTTACATTTTTGATGCTCACAAGCTTGTCCTCCACCTGAACTGCTAGCCTTCCTCCATCCGCACTCTCCCTGTGAGCAAGAAGACAATGATTGTTTCAGTCAACTCTGTAAACATCCATATTCGGAAGCATAATGAAATGTGAATGTTTATGAGAAGTGAGAGAGAACAACCCGGAGAGAAAACATTAAGACATGCCTCCAATAGAGAAGAGAGGATTTAAGGGACGCTATCAGTATTGATCAGTGTCTCCCATTCCAAATGCAAATCGACCACAGATTTAACAAAGGTTTCACTTTGGATTCAACACCATCCAGACTGATTCAAATAGGTTGAGAATCCTCTTTTTGGCCGATGCAGATGTAATTGAGAGGGTGTCCAGATAGATTTAGGCGACTTGACTTGAGGCTGTCACATGACAGTTAACACAATGAATCTTTGTGTGTGTGAACCATGAAATCGTCACTGACCAGTTTCAGATTCAAATGAAAACAGACCCTCACATACTCCAGAGACTTCCTCTGTTTCCACAAAGTTGAGAGCATGCACAAGTTGTGTGTGTGTGTGTGTGTGTGTGTGTGTGTGTGTGTGTGTGTGTGTGTGTGTGTGTGTGTGTGTGTGTGTGTGTGTGTGTGTGTACAAATGGGACCAGAGTGTGTTGTCGCATTTGTTTAAAACAAGGTCAGTTCGACTATGCGTGCTTTAGCAGCTGGACCAAGCACATCTGATGCAACATACATGAAAATGGAGGCAATCACAACATGGAGCTGAGAGAATTTTGATATCCAGGAGCGATAATGATGGTGAATGCTGTCTGTAGTGGAAACGCTTCGTCCCTGTGGTGGGTCAGCACTCCCTGTGCTTCACCATGCGGGACTCATTTTGCCAACCCCAGCAGTGGCCCAACCCAAAACCACCAACCTTCAATGTCAGGCTCTAAGTAGCATGAAGTAGAGGAGGTTGGTGGTGGAAAATAGTAAACCTCATAAAAATGTGTGTTGATACAAACCCAAGACGAGCAATTACACAATCAAGCTGACATGTTTTCTGCACATGTGAGTGGCTTCTTGCATTCTCGGGGGGGGGGGGGGCGCATTGAATCCTAAAACAATGGGCAACACACTTCTGTGCCCGGTCGAATGAGGAATGCAGCTGACCAGGCTGGTGTTAATGTTATCTCCGTCACACAGCAGGTCCATACTCAAATATATAAGTAAGGAAATACATCCTTGACTTAAAAAAAAAATAAATAGAAAAGAGCAGGGGGAAGTGAGACTGACAGAACCAGAAATCAGGAAGCAGAGATTTGCATGACAGTGAACATAATGTAGAAGAAATTCTATTGTTATGCAAAATACCAGGAAGGCTGGTTAAAAGATTCATTGTCCAGCCCTCCATAGCCTGAATAATGCTTTGTTATGGTACTGTAGTGGCCTTTCAGATTATGCACCCCTCAAAACATTCTGCTGGAGTTCCATTTAATTCAATGTACTACTATAGACTTTATATGTACTATATCCCCAGATCCAGAGTATCTGTTATTCAGCATGTTGTAGCAATTTGCCTGTTAATGTAAAGGGGAGCTCCAGTGAAGCAAAGCAACTTTACAACTTCCCTGTGTTACTCTGCTACTTAAACAGTAGATTTCACAGCATTGTAAAACGGGGGGGGAAAACTTTTCCATAAATGTCTCTCACTAAACAAAAGGAATAGCTTAAAGTAAAATGAGCAAATGAGAGTTAAGACTGTTTTGTATATTAAACATGTTTACTTAGAAGAATGGCTTACAGAGTTAATTATCTAAACAACAAAAGAAAAAAGTACAAGCCTAAATAACATAAGGTGACTTAATCTTCTTTCCTGTTTCATGTTATGAAATGTACCACTTTTACTGTTACACAGGTGGGCTATTCATTACAAACGTATTCTGTGCGAGCAAACATTGTACATAAAACCTTGTTGACATTTATTTAAAGAAGTCTATATTCAATGTTAGTGGAGATCCCAAAGTTCCCCAATGTCAGGTTCAATTTAAGAGGGATTTGTATAAAATGATGCACAAGACAGCCAGAGTATTTCCATTTAATGGAAAGGTGCAGCCATTTAAAACATGGAGTTGTGGGTCGAACATTTTACTGAGTGTAAACATCCTTTAGCTTCAATAAAACAATTGTGACACACAATACTATGATACTATAATACAATGAGGAATAAGTAGGGCTGCAACTAATATTTATTTTCGATATTGATTTTTTTGTCAATACAAACAATTTTAAAAAGGCTTGTTTTGTCCGACCACCCATACAAAACCCACAGGTATTCAGTTTACTACATCATATAACGTAGAAATATAGCAGCTCATCACATCTGAGAAGCAGGCCCCAGCAATCGTTTAGGATGTATGCCTGAAATTAATACTAATAATTCAATCTTTTGTTATCTGATCGACTCATTGATTAATCAACATTAGTAGCTAATTAAAGCTAATTGGAAAAAAAAAAGAAGTGAAAACTGGCTGTTAAGGGGTGAATACTTGGGGTTTCTTGAAATCTTGAGATAAAAACTAGGCTCTGGTGTTTCATTTATTTACTTTAATAGAGGCAGTCACACATAGAGATAGCAACGGTGTTTTGAATACATGAATTAATGTCTAATTATACACCCTATTACCGTAATAGCTGTTGTGTTAAGATAATTGGCTGCAGTGAGACAATTTAAACCTTAACTAGCTCACGTTTTATGTACATTACTCAGCACCACACACACTTAGACTACAAACAAGCTGCTTAGTCAGACAACACTACTGACAGCCACAGTTGTCATCATCCACCATGTGCACCACTGCAGAGTTTTTAGCTAGCTAACTTGACGTTCGTTTCTGTTATGACTTCGGTAACGTTAAAGCAACTTAGTGCTAAAGTTAATACAAAAGGCAACATGAGAAGCATACTGTTTTGTATGTATTTAGCATCAAGCAGCAGCCAAAGTCCCATGACTCGCAACAACAGTTCTGATATGAAGTGAAATGTGGAGGAAACTACAATAAAGTTAGCTCTTATAATGTCCAAGTATTAAATCGTTTAATAAGCACTACCTTAACTAACTGTTAGATAAGATTAGCTAACGTTATAACTTACCTTGCGGTGAGAGGACGGACTCGAATGGCAACTTTAACGTTTGCCATAATGCCTTTACGAACACAACTCAACAGTTGACTAACTCGGAGCTGGTGTAAAATACCGGTTCCCGTCTGAGCATTTTGAGTCTTCTTGCATATTAGCTAGTCCGATAAAGCTTTGAGACCGGGAGGAAACTGTCCTGCCATCCGTTGTTCAAGTCATTCTCTACAGGCTGGTTGTTGGTTCAATCCTACGGTTTAACCGCCCGCCCCGTCTCAACAACTCCCAACTGAAGAAGTTAAACTTCCTGCTGGACAGAAAGGGAGGGGAGATGCTGCTGGATACTCCTCCTCCTACTACTACATCATATTCAAATATGTATAGGGCCCGAGTACGACTGAAAGTGCGAAGAAACTATTGTTTTTGTAAAGATTAGTATTAGGGCCCGAGAACTAAAGTGCCTTTTACTAGTACTAAAAGTACTTTTTCCCTTCAGTAAAACTCTTTTGTGAATTAGCAGATGTGTTAATGTAACAGCAGCCTCATTACACAAAGAGGTAAACGGAGTAGTGTTTTGTAATGGACTGCTGTATTATATTATTATCTTTGTCATGAGGTAGTAAAACCAAATGAAACAAAAACAAAAAAAATCTAAAGAAAGATCCGTCCATCACATGAACTTAATCTTGGTCATAATAAGTTATAAAAGCAAAGTATAATTGAGATGGTGGTCTCATTTGTATTCAATTGACTGACTAAGCTATGAAACTTTATTTCATACTGACGTTTACTCTAACGTTACACATGAGGTACATAAATACATCTAAATATTGTCCTACTTTTTAAATACAATATCATCTTTATTACCAGGTTGATGACTCAAGTGGAAATCCTGTGAAAACGTGGACTGATGGCTAGCTTGCATAACAATCTTTCTAGCCATTATGAAGTAATAAAATCTGTATGACAACAATAACACAACAGACAATAATCATTGAAAACCAGAATACATCTTTATTAATATTTTTGTGGCAACATAAAAAATATTTCAATTTAAAAAAGCAGCAGGGAATACAGCGCTCGTTCAACATGAACTAAAAACAATCACAAATGCAGTCTTGCATTTATGAAATAAAACATGTGATCACTAGTAGTGGCAGTCAAAGGCAATGTGTGAAAGTGCTATACTAAAATAAAGACATTTTATTTTCTCTGAGTCTAAAAACCAACAAAGAATATCTAATTGTTCAGTCCATTTTTAGTAAGAAGTGTTTCTTGACAAACTATGGCTTGTGTGCTGGAATCTTACATGTAAAAAAATTGGGAACATAATAGTATGTTTTCACAAGTCAAGGTCTTTAGGATAACACTGAAGTTTCTCAGTTTGAATCCTTGGCAGTGGGATGTTGACCCTTCTGTCTTTGCCAATTCTCTGCTGTGGTCTTCTTGAATGTTTGAAATGTTTCATCTACTGTACTAGTATTTCCCTTCAGACACAATCACTACCAGGTTCGATGCAGGAAAGTTTACAGACCTAAAGGTGTGAGGTGGTGTGGTCCCCTAGCAACAAAAGTCTTAAGCTTGCAAAGCATGTGCAGAGACAGACTGTGGAACAGCTTTGATGGGCTGTGCAGTGGCAAAAATCTAAACATGGTCAACAACAAGAAGTCACCCAGATCTGTCTCTCTCCTGACACACTGACAGATTTGACATAAAACACTATGGGGATCACAGAAAAGATGCTGTGGAATGCTGGGTAGTATTATTGTTGTCATGTAGCTCCATCTACAGTCTGTTGTGAGACCTGCAGCATGTCCATGTGGCTCTGCAATTCAGCCAGCGGCAAGGGGGGTTTGATACTCTGTGACTGCAGCTGGAAATTCTCTATCAGCTCCTGAAATTACACAGAATTGAGAGAAAAAAAAGTGAGCAATAAGAGGTCAAATGGCTAGTAAAAAGAAATTATTTCCAAGGAATACAAGATGATGTGAACCCTCACCGCTGGCAAGGTCAAGTTTGTTAGCTTCTTCCAATGAGATATGACCTCTTCCTCGCTCAATACTCCTCTGTCAACCAGCTTTCTAACCAGGAACAGGTAGTTGTTCCACTAAAAAGATAAAACAAATGCATTGCAAAAGGTTAGAAGACAGAGTTAAACAACTTTTAGAAAGAAACTAACATAGAAAAGGTTAAATCTAACAAAAAATGTCATCAAACATCCGTTTTTCTCCCTCCTTTCCTGTCTGTCTCTATACTATCAGCAGTCCAACTGACACAAACAAATCTAAAATAAATGTAACTTATCTTACAAATAAAGAATGTTCGAAATCTGCAGCAAATAATGAAAATAACTAATCTCAACAATCAAAAAGTGACAAAATAAGCACATTTTTAGCGTCATCTGATGGTTAACAGAAAAAACGATTCAGGAGAAAAAAAACCTATAACATGTTCCTGCAATAGAGGAAGCTGCAGTTTCAGGACCACATTTCTACAACCCTAGTTACAACAAAAGTGGCATAGTGAGCAAGCGTCAACACTTAAGTTGGCAGGTAGATAGCTATGAAGGGTTAAGGTTAGGTTAACAGTCAGGGTCTGGGTTACGTTAAAAGAGAATTCCGGTCGATTTCAACACGTAGCTCTGGTCTTATTTTTTAAAAGTAAGTGCTGTAGTGCAACTAGTAGGAGACAAGTTATAATTGAGGTAAGTTTGGAGACACTACCTTATTTAATCATTAAATGAATACATATTTTTTTATCTCTTTTCGGTGTTGTACTTTGTAGACGGTCCCTAAGCACGTCTTGCCGTCTCAACACCGGAACTAAACGGAGCTGAATAAGCACAACTTTTATTGCAGTCAGATTCACTGTGTTCACTCGCAAGGAATCACTTCACATGGGTAGGCACTTGTAATGACATTTCGAACATGTTAAGAGGCTAAAAGCACGTTTAAAACTTGCCCGGTTTTAGCCTCCTGGGTGCTAACTCTAGCAGGAGGATAACACGGTGTAAGCAACACCGATTGTTTTCGTTTTTCTCGCTACTGACAGCACACCAAATTTACAAAGAACAGACCTACGTGTTGAAATCGACAGGAATTCTCCTTTAACTACATTTGTAGCCATCTCTCATCCTGAAACTGCGGCTTCCTTTGTTGCAAGAAAATGCTACTCAAAGAAAAACTGTAAAATAAATCCAGTGCAAACATGCCATAACTACGTTAGACCACATTTTAAAGAGTCCCAAATATCTGTCTACAACCATTCAAGTTACATATATTATGCTTTGTACACAGATTAAATCATGTTGTGTTCTGTTCCATTTTAAATTAGTAATATGACATTTGCGCAGCTGCTGCTTTAAATCCTTGAGCTGTAATGCTTACAGGGTCTATAGAAAGCCTTATAGTATGTAGTGAGGTATTTATAATAATACCTAAATAATAATACCACCTTGGATTTATAAAGCGCTTTTCAAAGTCCTTATACTAATATGTCAGTCATAACAGCAGTGGTAGACGTACCTCAGTGTCGCTGGCCTTCAGCACAGCAGTGACAGTGAGTGGGGTGAAGAGCAGGTGGAGGGGGGCTGAAGAACAGCAGTCTCCCTCCCACAGCTCAGCAAGCTGCTCGAGCAGCACTCTGACAGGAGGCTCTGATCCTGAACCAGGACCCACAACAACCCCATCACCTCTGCTGCACCGTGACAGAGACAGCACGGGCAGCTCCGCAGACACTGAGCAGATGCACACAACAGGCACTCAGGTCTGTTACACAGTACATCAACTAGACGTTATGTTGCTATTAACCCGTTTACAGCTAAACAGTAAACACATTGCATGTCATAAAGACAGTTCCCTGTAATTAAGAGTCTATCATTCACAGCCACTCTTACCCAGTTTGCAGGCCAGTAGGACGGTAGAGTTCAGTAGCATCTGCTCTGACACCACAGTTAAGAACTAAGTGATGAGAAAAGAAGAGTGTGATGAATACTGGCAAAAAAAAAAAAAAAATTCAGTAAATCCCAATCCCAAAAAATGCTGTTTTGTTGCACTTGTGTGTTTGATGTACCTTTCTGCAGGCCAGTGTGTCTCCCACTCTCTGCAGCAGCGTTTTGAGCTGAGAGCCGCTCAGCAGCTCCTCATCAGTCCTGGGGCCTACTGCAATGCTAAGCAACTCCTGTATTGAAATTCAAGCAGAGGTTCAGACAGACATCATTCACTTTTACTTAGTGAGAAGTAAGGTTTATTCTTTGATATTTTTATTATTTTTTTTTTTTTATAATTCCCATCCCTTTATCCCTAATCCCTTTACCCAATGTCAAGATAAATAAAAAAGTCAACACCAAAACTCAAAGAAAAAAACCAAAGGGGCTATTTTTGCAGAATAACTACTCAAGTGAAGTTCTGTGCAATTCCCCCTACATGTATTTGTATTTCCTCTCATGCAGGCATACCTTCATCTCAATGATGATGTCAGAGGGGAGTGAAGCACTGTGGTTGCAGTGTGGAGGGCAGGATCTCACTCTCTCACTGCCTTGTTTCCTCTTGGGAGTAGTCGACTTCTCCGCGGTTACCAGCTCAAGCATAGCACCCTCCACATCCCTCGAGTCTGGAGCCACTGGGCTACCCACAGCCTTCATCACACGATCATACCTGCTCTTCCACTCTCGTCTTATCAAGGCTGATGGTGAGAAAGAATTACATTACATGTCATTTAGCTGACGCAAAGCGACTTCCATTTTCATCTATAATGCTGTTCTGTTACAGGGTCTTAGTAGCACACAGAGCTTTAAGGCTCAGGCCTTTAAAATGATCAGTGTTTGTGTTTGTATGTTTTAGCATGTACATGATTTTTCTTTAACAGTTAGAACATGCAAAAACACAAGCGTGCTGCATTAAGTAGCTACCTGTGATGTTGGCGGAGAGCCAGCTGCAGGCTTTTTCTGTTGCAAGACGTTTGGTGATGTTTTCAGATGTGGTCAGGACCTGCAGAGATAGTGAGTAATAAAACATGGGAAAACACACACGCATGCAAGTTTCTAATGTGTGTGGGTTTTTTTTCTTCCTGTTAAAAAATAATTCCAAAAATCTTTCTAACGTGACATCATATCATTTCTGCATGGTGATTTTTACAGGACTTACAGCAGGGGAGGTCTCATCTGGGAGCAGAATTCGTATGGCCTCGGGACTCTTCTCACTGCAAAATCTGCAAAACCACATTGAGATTACTACACAGAATAGGAATGCTAATGATGTGGGATGAGGAACCCAGAAGGGCAACATTTTCTTTTACTTAAAAAAAAAAAATGTCCAACAGTCAAATGGCCATTCACTCACACATGCATATAGGCTGTTTAAAAATGAGCTGGTATTAATATCTATGGTCTTAGAGGAGGAAACAGTTACACTGGCTGCCTGTAAAGGAAGCTGTCGTACCCGGTAGCTTTTGCCAGGGCCTCCAATCCTGCGACACACAGCTGAGCACAGATGGAGTCATTTAGTTTTGAAGGATTTGAGTTTGGCGACTTCAGTCCATCTCTCAGCATCTTTTCACCTCGCTCCACCAACTCACTCACTAGTGTGGCTCTGTTGAGGATCCCCAAATAGACGTGAACACACAAAGCACACACAAAGACAAAAATCACTTACATTATGTACAGCTCAATTCTGAATATGTTAAACATAGTGCTTGGATACACATATATCTACATAGGGTGGTGAATTCACATCAGCCACCACCTAAGTGCTGTTAAATTTGGACTGTTAAGCAGTCACTAGCCTCTTAGGTAGGCAGCCAACCAAAGTAACAGGCTGATTACCTGCTATTATGAGGGCAGATGAAAGTAAAATAAAGAAATGTGAAAGATACACTTAATTTAGAAATTTGTTTTGCTTCTGTGACGTTCCCAGATACAACCCCCCACCCGTGAAACTAACTTCATATGCTTAACGGCGTTGGATCCGACTCTCTCAGCTACAAACTCCACGGTGCGACGCAGCGACGGAGGCTGGTTGTGAAAGAAGGCTTGCTCGAGGTCCACCTGTCACATTTAAGTGAATGGTTTAAATACTTGCACACAGGCAATTAAATGGCATCCTCATTTCAATTCACTTCCTCTCCCGTTGACTCACCTGTAGTTTCTGCTGCGACCGGTCAGCAGTTGGCGTATCCCTGAGCTCGGCAGATGTGGGAGTGATCTTGCGGATAATTCCTCCACTCTTGGCTGTGCTTCCAGACACAAAGGCAGCTAGGAGCTTCCGGAACTCACCTACACCAATAAAAACGAGGCAGAACATCAACACACAGCTTAAACAAGTGCATGTTGCTTTGTGGCCCATTTGTGGTGAACATATATAGACTAAATGTGACCTAAGATGTCAGGCTCCTGATTAACAACCTTTTACATCTTCTATACAAAACAATGTACCCACACTTAAAAATGTGCCCTTAATCCCTGAGGGGGCATAAAAGACATCTTTTCATGTTCTACTCACCAAGAAACGGACAACATGTATAGAGAAGCTGCTGATCCACCAGGGGAATGCAGTCCTACAAAATGACAAGAGAAATCTCAGTATAAATGAAAAACCAGCAGTGGTCAATTCATGGACAAATAGCTACTTGAATAAATATTTCACTTACGAGCCCTGCAGCACTCGTGATGTCCTCCTCCAGCTTGGCCACCTCAGTGAACTCATTGGTGAAGAAAATGTCCTCAGGAATTACTGGGATCTACACAAGTTTTTAAAAAAAACAAACATCAAGTTTACTTTACTTTTGGGGTACTTTCCATAAAATCATCTCTCAATGCAAATCAAACCAGCTATTAGGCTAACTGAAATAAAACCATGCCAATCTCTAGGTATGGTGAAGGGTATGTGATGACGTGGGGCTATTTTAATTCCAAAGGCCAAGGGAACTTTATCAGGATGCATAGTATCCTGGATCCATGAAATAACTGGCCTTTAAAAATAAAAAATCTGCCTGCCTCTATGGGAATTTAACATAGGGGTGTACTTAGTTATTCCCCCTGTATGTTAAGGAAGAACATTTACTTATTTACGATACATTATTCATTCACAAAGAAAATTGGTGTCTTTAAAGGTTGGATTTTTCCTAATTTTTTTAATTAAGGCATTAAGATCAATTTCCAAAAAAGATTTTTTTACTCCTCTTTTTATTCAACTTTAGCATGGGTTCATAAACTTATGAGCACCACTGTATGTAAAAATAAATGTGACTTTCAGAGAAACACAAAAATTAGCTCTGTAGGTTTTTGAATTGGAACCAGTCGTGTTCTACTATTCATTATATACAAAAACAAATAATATTAACCAGTCATGTCTCACCTGGAAAAGCCAACCCAACACAGACACTATTAGTAGCTTGTTCAGGTAACACACTTCTCCACATCTGCCCAGCAACATTCTCCTATATGCAAACAAACGTGATATTTAACATAATATTTTTAAGAAGGGAACAAGAACAAACAACAAAAAGAAATAAAAACATGACATTGCGTTACATGCCATTGAGCTGACGCTTTTATCCAAAGCGACTTCCAATTAAGTGCTTTCAGAAAGAAAAGAAAGAAGTGTTTGTTTATATAAGGTTCTTTAGACAAGGTCAGGTTAGTTATTTTCAGTGTGAAAGTCTATTAAAAAGATATACTTTATATTTTCACATTCTAAAAGGGGAAAAAAACAACCTCAAGCTGTTTAACTGGAGCTTATAAGATAATCAACACTATTAATCAGAATCAATCAGAATCAGAAAAGGGTTACTTGCCACATTAAGTGAAGAATAGGCATAGAAAGGTATTAGTGGAGTTCTTCTGTATGTAAGTGAACTGTTTGTACCACCAAAAGTATGTTTATTTGACATTTTACAATGGCTGTCCCTTCTTTAACAAAACTGTCAGAAATGGAGACAGACCTGTACAGGAGAAGCAGTTTGCCCAATGCAGTTCTATAGCAGAGCAGCAGAGGACCAATAAAGTCCAGCATGGAGAGGAACTCCACCAGCCAGGGCACAGTCAGGATGGTGCGCCTCCTTTTCATACTATTACTCAGCACAGCACACACATCCAGCAATGGAACACTCTGAGGGGTCAAGAGATTGTTTTTATGAAATGAAATGCCTTGCAGCAAACATGGATATCCTTATTGAGATACAACTTGGAGGAAAACTATCCTTTAGTTTGCCTTTTACACAATAAGTAGTTTATACGTTTTTTTTAACCCCTCACCTTGCTGCGCAGGGCCAATGCAGTCTCCTGTATCTCTCTGGATGGTCTCTCAGATGTTTGGTAAGGCAGAAAGGAAATCAGTCCCAGAAACTTAGCCAGAAGACGAGCGAGGAGCAGAATGGAGGTGAACCGCTGCTTCTCATCCTGATGAGGTGGATGAACGGAGAGACAAAGGTTTACAGTATAAGATTAACAGCATGTCGGTCACATTTGCCTTTTCTGAATCTGACATGTTGTGATTTGACAGACTATCCATGCTAACATCTTTTGCCTACTGTAAAACTAGCTTGATCCAAACTGACACGGCACTTGAAGCAAAAATCAGTGACACTGACATTGCAATAACACCCCTTTGTCTGGCTCTGAGAGTATACCTGCTGCTCCATGTCCCCATCGCCCTCCTCCTCTACCTCCCCGATGGAAGCAGGAGGGCTCAGGATGGACACCTCGTCCAGCTGGAGGAGCTGCTGACACAGGCTGTCCTGCAAGTGCTGGTTTAGCTGGCAGCTGGTAAACAATATGGAAAACATGTTAGATCACAGACAGACAGCAGACACTAAAAGCTTTTAGCTTTTGTCAAAGAAAATGTTTAATTTGGTTAAAAAGGGACATGAAAAACTTAGAAAGTAAAAGTAATGCTATTATGAAAAGGACATAATTGGATATTATGAATGCAAATTTGGATTATTAATAATTAGGGGATAAAAAAAAAAAAACATCTTACAACATAGCCACACCTTTTATAAAACGTGAGATTGGACCCTAACTGGCTTGTCAGGTTAGGTAGCTCTGAAATAAATGTAATGTTTTAATGCTAGGTGTCAATTTTATATTTTTTTACATGAAATATTGTAATTGGTGGTATGTGCTTACCAGCTAGCTGTCTGCAGGAAACCCCTGAAGAACTCCTGGTGACCAGGGAAGGATGGAGGAGGGCAGGGGCCAACAACTCCATGAGGTTGAATGAGACGCTCCTCAAGACGCTTCAGACGCCCCAGGCTGTCAGCTCCCAGCATGCCTAGCAGGTCAGCATCGGGAGTATCCCCAGGAGAGCTGTTCACACTGGGGCCTTTACACATCTGGAGAAAAAAAAAAAAAAACATAGGCAGATTTATTGTGCCAACTGTGTGAAATATGCCACTCTTCTGTTTAAAGGAGAAATGTTATCACGGTCGATAAAAGTCCATATGACATGAATACAAAGTATTTGTTCAGATCTATAGCGTAGGTGTGGATGAGGTGTCACAGTCTACCTGAACAAGCTGCTTCAGGAACAGACGAGCAAAATGGGAATGGTTTCCTGCAGAGGTTAGTTGACTCATCATTCCTCTAAAAAAGAAAACGGGACAATGAAGTGCATAGAACAAAAGTAGGCCAGACAGGTGGATTAGATAGAAACTATGTTGATATTTAAATTACACCTGATCCACAAGCTAAAAAAATGTAAAAGTTAAATTGGACTTGCCTTATCCTACTGCCAAGAGCAGCATCAAAGTTCCACCCCGGTTCCTTGTGAAAGTCCTCCCATTCTCGTAACACCTCATAAAAAATATCTCTGAGAAAATAGCAAAAACATCAAATGCAAAAGTGATGATGAAGCCTAATTCAGCAGTTTCTTGAAGTGCAGTTTGTAATCATGAACCTTGAATCTAGAAGTTTTACTCCATCTGCTACACACGTCAACTTTCATACAGGTAGTTTTTACTGGACATGAAGCAAGAGGGCAGCTATGCAAAAAAAAAAAAAGAAACTGTTGTATACCTTTGTTTTTTAAAGGTGTGGAAGGCCTTGTCACTCCCGAAGTTGGACCGGTTGTCAGTAGCAGGCTGGAATGGGACTGAGTGGATGAAAGTGGAAACTGAAGGAGAGAGCTGGAATAGATGGAGTGATAAAAACCTATTAACCAAACAAGACGTAATATGGTAGAGAGTAGATTACAAACATTTTAGTGCTGACTTAAAACAAATGTTGTAATAAGTGAAGGAAGTGGAATCTACGATATATTTATTAAACGACATGGTGTATTGCTACCAATATTTAATTATATTCGATAACACTCAGGGATTAATAAGCATTTATAGCAGTACAATACAGTACATGTTTGTTACCTTGGCTGTGCTTCCGTCCTGTGCCTGAGTCAGATGGTCCCTGAGCTCCGGAGAGAAAGACACCACCCTTTCATTCTCTGCCAGCAGACGCAAGGTACACTTGTCCAAATGAGCTACCAACCTGACAAGAAAACATAGCTAGGAATTAACTCAGCAGTATCACTTTATTAGGTAGCTGTGTTTATATATTCTTCTTAGTAAAGAGGAGAAAATCAGGGAAAACCCGTGACACGAGATATAAAGCTACTCACTGAAACTGATTCTCCAGAACCTTCACTGCAAAATACACACAGTTGTGAATTTGTCTCAGGTAACATCTCTCCAGAACGTCTGAAAATGTGAAAAGAAGGGGCTCAATCCCATTTCCAATTTAAAACGAAAGTTGAAAAATCCTAATTTTTTATTTTTTTTTATGTTATAGGACTAAAGAGACATACAAACTAATTACACACCTGAATTCACCGCACACAAACTTTCCTGTTCATCATCATGATTGTGAGGAGACCGAGACGTTAGCAACTGCACCACAAAGAAAAGCTCCAGGAAAATGTTTGGCACAAGGTTTTCTGTAAGACATGATAACAAAAACAAACCCATTTTCTTAAAGTTTGGAGATATTTAAAATAACTTCTTACATACATTTGTCTACTTACTCTTAAAGCCATGTTAACTCCAAATATATTATTATGTTTATGTTTTAGGTCTGACTGCTTGATTATTTACTTTGTTTGATTTATTTTTGCTTTACTCTCTGTGAAATTATCTTAAGAAGTGATATTTCAAAATGCATTTAATTTAAAGTGCTTATATTATGCTTTTTGTCTTTTCCCCTTTCATTTATTGTGTCATACATCTTTTTTGTGCATGTTATAAGTTTACTAAGTGAAAAAGCCCAAAGTCCACCCGAAAGGGACTTACCATCTCCAACAGAAAACACTGTTCACAATCTGCTCCAAACAGCTCTGTTGTAGTCCAGCCTTTACTTCCCTGACAAACGTGCGTCACTTTGTAACACACGTTATAATGCTCACCTAGCTGCTAGCATGGCACTCCCTCATGCTCTGCAACTGACTAGCTAGCAGTACTTACTGCGCATGTGCGACTCCCAACAAAGATGGAACAGAAGTGAGATGCCTCACTCTGTAGCTAAAACAGAGAGCTCAACATACAGGGTGAAAAGAGGAGCTGCAGCAATGTGCAGTACAACAAATATATGGTGTTTTCTGAAAATTAAACCACATAAACCTATTCTGGTACAACCTCTAAATACAATTATGAACCTGAAAATGAGGATAATATGAGCACTTTAAACTTTTGTTCACATAGCACATAAGCACCACCTTGTGGTCACTTACCAGAAATGCAGGTACAGTACAGCTCTGCCAGGAGATCCAGTTCCAAAGAGAAGGTGACTTTAGATGGTTCAGGACAGGGTGTCTGCAGATCGGGTGTAACTTTAGATCCCATCCTATGACCAGACTTGGTGGGGGTGCAAGGGTCCAGAGAGGACGGTAGAGGAGAGCCGACCTGCTGAGCTCGCTTGGTCCTAAAAACAAGACATTTCTGATTGTGAAACAGCAGAGATCAACTGGGGTGAAGAGCAAGTGATGCTGCAGAGGAGCCAACAACAGCAGAGGCTATTATTAATAAAAAATGAGAAAATAAAGAAATTAGATATTCTTATTACTTCATATATGTAGAAATATGTTAAAGAATACCATTATCATAATGAGGGTATAAAATATTAATTACAAAATATAGTTTACATTTCTACAAATCCATGTGGAATACAGCAAGGCGTTACCCATCTACAATGTAGAATGGCAAACAGTAAAAGGCATGTACCACTGGCCAGGTCAAAAGTTAACATATGCAATTGTAGTGTGACCTTTTCTTTCACTCCACAAACAGGTATAGTAAAGGGAGCCACTTTTGTGTGAGAATAAGTAGAATTATTCTCCATGTGCACTTACTTTTCCCTCTTTAGTAGCTCCCTCTCTTCCTGCAGGCTTAGAGGACTGCCCACTGTCGTTGAGCCCTCAAGCGCCTCCACAACTAATGAGGGACCAGAAGATTCACTAAATGGGGTGGAGGTGAAGCAGGTCTTTGGTTTGGAGTGTGGCCGCTCTGCACCGACTGGTGTTGGGTTTATTCTTCTAGATGGTTTGGATGCCCTGAAGGATAATGAAAACTGTTAGACAAATCTAAAAATCAATGACAGAATCAGTGTTGACTTTTGTTAAACTAAGAGTTGTGTGGACTCACGCAGGTGAAATGGGTGATGACCCAACAGGAGGGAAGTCTTCCAAGTTGTTGAAGTTGAGCTGCCCCACAGATGGAGGCGACACCTGCTCGCTTATCCTACTGTTCCCTCCTCCTCCTCCTCCTCCTCCTCTACCTGACCTCCTCCCCCCGCTTTCCCAACGTCCAAACTCATCACTGTGATGTCCTCCACGCCATCCTCCATGTTTCCCTTGTCCCCCCACTGCCATGCTGCCACCACTTCTCCTGCGGCCCTTCTGTGACTGGGAGTTGGGGCTGTTGTGGAGGTCAGGAGGAGAAACCATGTAGTCCCCAAGACTGATCCTCTGGCCAGGCCGGCGCTCCGAGCCTGAAGGCCTGGAGGCAGGGCTCCATCCTGTAGGAAAGGAGGGGCTGTTGAAGGCAGACTGGGACCCTGACTGACCAGCAGCATCCCACTCAGATCCAGGTGACACTGAGGAAGCAGGAGAAAACAGCTGGACCCGGCTGGCACTCCGAGAACCAGCTCCACTACCAGCAGACCTGCAACCTCTCCTGTCACTGAAGCCCTGAGTCTGTACAGCAGGTCTGGGGCGGCTGGGGGTCTTGGCTGGCGTGGCAGGACCATGGGTAAGTGCTTGACTGCTCTGCTCTCTCAAAAAGTTTAAAAGAAATGGGACAAATTCTTGTTTGTGAACTGTCACCCCAAGTTCACTGAATGCCAGTCGGTCACCTTCCTGTTGAAAAGAGACATAACTAAAGAATTAACGGTTACAAATATAGGAATTTATAAAGCTGAAAGGACTCAGATGATCAACGCTATTTAATGCAAGATGAACCCAAGCTAGAGAGTAACTATGTCAATAAATGTTTTGCTGGACAGCTTCAGGACATTTCTGCAGAAGATAGCCTGTTAACCTAACTAGCTAACAACGCGCTGACAAACATTCGCAAAACTGCACAGCCCTCTTCAGATAGTAATAATAATAACTGTAGCAAACAGCTATGGTAAGCTGTGTTTTAACGCTACATTTGACAACGTAGCGTCCCTGCCAGTCCAGGCTACAGCTAACCTAGCTCGCTAGCTCTCCAGCTAACGTTAAAAGTTTTGTTTACAATCAGTGGTGAGCTATGTCATCTTATAAAACACATTATACAAGGGCAAGCGCGTATAAGACGTCTCACTCGTGTGGTTTATAATCTTTTCGCACCTACCTCAGCATTCTTTAGCCAGTCCAAGGCCGTTTTGATATCAACTTTCTGCAACAGAAGAGATTCCAAAAGAGCCGCCATTCTGGTGAGGAGCTACGGGAGCTACAGGGGACGGGGGCGGGGTCAGCGTATACGCAGGCGCGTAATGCGTATGACGTATGCCAAATACGTGTGCAGCTGACACAAGCTGACAGTCCACGATCCTTTGACTGAAGTGAAATGTCTGAAACTCAAAACATATGGGGACCACTGGCCAGGTTGTTCTCTCCTACAGGGGGGGGGTTCTACCTCTTGAATAGTTAGGTTTTTTTTTTTTTTTACCACCAATTTAAAGGTGCAGTAGGTAAGACTTTCTGTCATATTTGCTGAAAACTGACCCTATGTTTGAGTAGAACTACATGAAGCAGGTAATAAAAAATAAAATCTGGCTCCTCTGGCACCACCTACAGCCTGTAGTGTGATTTGCAAAAATCCACAGCTCCCTGTTCAGATGCACCAATCAGGGCCGGGGGGTCTAACTGCGTGTCAATCACTGCTCATGCACACGCATTCATTCTCCCTTGTGGGGGGAGGGGCTTAGGAGACCGTTTTGGGCTTTAGCAGAAAATGGGGGGGAGGGACTGAGAAGTTGTCAATGTTCAATTTTTCCAATTGTTCAAATAAGTCCTTGATCTTTGCAATCCTACCTACAGCACCTTTAATCTAAAAGTTTGGAATCACCTGTTATATTGATGTTTTTCGTCTTTCCTCCAATAATGGGTATTTTAACAAAAGATTAAAACAACAGTACCATTCAGACACCAAATGTATTATTTACAGTTGATTATTTACAGCTAAAGCAACACACCTGTTAATTCCAGCTTGTATTGATACTGAAACAGGAACCCTTTCCTATTTAAATCTGAACACATTTTGATGACAAGCCTCCAATTTCTTTAATTAATTAACCAATTAAATCTTAACTGCTGCTCACAGGTATCTTTGATTTTTTGTCCTTTCAATTATCAGTCTGGTTGAACCATTGTTGAACCATTGTACAGTGTTTTGTTCTCCATGTTAAAAACATTGCTTTTTTAGAAAAAAACATACAAAATATAGAAAATATAGAGTAGTCCTCTCAGCCATCTGACTGTACCCAATCAAGCATTTGTGGCAGGCGATTCCAAATGGTGGTGTATCTCTGAAGCAACCTCTTTCCCTATCTTCTCGCTCTTACCTGTCATTTTGCCCTTCATTATTTTAGTAGTGTAACGCTGCTGAGGTTGTATTTGCCATTGCAGATAAGTTAGGTAGCAGTCACATTTAACTTCATGGGGAAAATGCTCTCTGACTGTGCTTCAAAAAAACAAAATAAATGCATAAAATACAAGTTGTATTTCATGCATTATTTTGTGTTGCTTGCTTAGTAATCTATAAAATAAAAAAAATGGGAAAGATCAGTAGAGATTAAAAAAATAAATGATTTGTGGGGCGGATTTACCCAGGGGCATAGCACAAAATTCTGGGCCCTGTAGAAAGGCATTTTCTATGGGCCCCTCCCCGCATCCACAGCTATTCATTCTAGCATCTTTTTGGGCCCTCCTCACATTTCCCCCCAGTCCGACACCCCTGGACTTACCACAAAACATTTTGGGGGGCCAGATTGGCCCGCAGGCCGGTAGTTTGACGACCCTGCTTGAGGAATATTTAGGTGATTTAAATAACAGCATATTCACTTACTGTAAAGACACTGTTACTTACTTTCACTGCAATCTTCCTACTCCAAAAGATACAATTAATTTGATCTAATTCCACATACATAAATGAAACGTTTTTAAATCTTCCACAAATTTCATTTATTTTCTTCTTTTTTGCCAGTGTTACGTGGTATTTTGATTGTATCTTTTGTATTCATTTTGAATCTTAATCTGATATTTAATTCCCTTACTTTTTGTTCAGTCTGTGACGTCGGATTTATTATTTTTTTTTATTGAAGATGTTAAACAAAACAACAGTCCAGTGAATTGAAAAAAATCAGGATTAAAACAGAAACCTTTCACAAGATTCTGTCTGCATGCGGAATGAGTATTTTATTTATAACCAGTTTATAAAAATAAAATACAAAATAATTTAAAAACAAAAAAGAAGAAAAAACACTGTACAAGGCATTGATATGATACACATGATAGAATAAGCATAAATAATTACAGTTATATACAATGCAAAACTCCCACTTGTTACATTCTTTCCTTGAGACTGTACAGTTACATTTCAAAACCATGACATACATTACATATCAACCATTAAAAAAATCCTGACAATTGAAGTGAAATGATGGATGGGCAAATTAGCAAATGTCACGATAAATAATTTCTGTCAAGTATTTATAAGTTACTAACAAGTAATCCGATGTTATGATATGAGAAGTGTCCCAGTGCACACCAAAGCTTTCATAAGTTTTCATCTCACCTTTCAAAATAAAATAAAACAGCTGGGTTTGTTGTTATTGGCCTATGGGTATCTGTAAGGTCAGATACCCTGCAAGCTACTATAAATACCTTTTACTATACACCTTTCTATGAGTAGGCCACTTTAAAAAGTGACAAAGAAAATCTCACCTGGAAGGTAACACTAGTACTACAACGTCACACCAACTATGTGCAATAATAATTAAAAAAGAAACATGAGAAGAAATCTGATCATCTTTTAAAACCAGCAGCACTGTTTAGTGTCTGTTCCTCCCTTTCGCTGAAGCCCGTTAGCGTATAACTTATGGTATTACAATAATTATTTTGTTTAAATAATTACTCTATATTTTACAAGTATATATTAAAAGTCTGCACAACAGCGTTCTGTTCTTTGAAAGCTTGAAATATCTTGAAATCTGTGAGCCTGAAATAAAGAGTTGAAAGAGGGAGGATTCAAAGATTGATTCATGGCGACGTAGAAACTGCACGCCCCTGTTTGACAGCATACAGCTATCACATTAACAAACACATGAATGCTGCACCCTGAAATTCTTTCCATTTCCACCTTCATCGATAAATGGCCCCACGAATTCTCAGAGAAAAAGAGGGAGTTTTCCGGACGAAGCACAGCGTTATAAGCATGAGTCTGACAGCACTGATTTCAGTGGTGATATATTGACCATGCTGACAGGCATGGCAGCACATGCCATTTACACACAAGAGAGAAGTGACCGGAAGGCTTTGCTTGGTGGTATAGTCGAATGATCTCCAACACAGACAAGGCTCAGTCATCCCTCGCTATGCACAGAGGGACAGAGAGGAAACATTAAGGCGACTGACTGACTGAACGCTGTCTGCCTTCAGGATGAGTCATCATAGCTGCTCTGTGAGGCTAGCGCAGGTACAGTATCTGCAAGATCTGCATCAAACAGCACACTTTATATATCTACAAAGCAATGTGCCCATTCAATCTCCATATGCTCCCATATTCATCATCTATCAAAATCTATCAAAATATTTGGCAATGTGATTTTATTTCTTTGTCCATGTGTGCAGCCATGTCTTATTAGAGGCTATGACTGCCTTTCAACTCATGTTTTGTTTCCTACAAGCGTGTTAAAACACAGCAAAGTCTATTCCCCTTTGTTTATTTTTCTGGTTATTTCTTTTGTGCATTATGTCAGCTAGTTGCACTGATTAAAAAATGCAGTCTATCATATTCCAGCAACACAACCATCCCAAATCAGTGCAGGAAGCGCAGAAAACTAGACATACATCAGGTGGGAGGAGGAATAGTGAAAGAAAATATTTAGATTCAAAAAGTAATGAGGTCACTGCTGGGTTAAAATCTTCACAAGATAGATGGCGTGTGACGGTAAGTGGTAGGCAGCTTTTTACTCAGTAGTTGATTCTTTGTTTTCACTGTTAAGCATGCAAAGAGTAGCATTGGAAGGAAGCTGGAGCTATTTTACAGTATCGTACAAGCAGAGGAGTGGGAGGAGGTTGTGGAGAAGAGTTTCAGTGAGGAATCCTAACTAAATCAAACACAAACAATACTCTGATTCCTTTCCCTTGTGCACAAATATACTGTATGTCATTATATAAAAGACATTCTCCGGCGCAGGAGGAACAAAGAACATTTTTCTTGCACATGGAAGCATAGAACATCATTTTGGTGTGAGAAATATATGTACATATGGCCTCCATTTCTATTAGCAAGTGACAAAATGTTTTTGAGGTCTGAAATTCACATTTTATATCTCACTGACCTGATATATATATATATATATATATATATATATATATATATATATATATATATATATATATATATATACACACACATACAGGACAGCTAAGACTGGTTTTTACTTGAAATACTTCCTTTTTGTCATTACAAATAATAGCTACTTAAGTAAACTGTTGCTCAAATTATGTTTGATTTACAAACATTTGTGTTGCTACCTTTTCTTCATTAAAAGAATACTGGTGAAAAGGGCCGTCTTGTAACGGCTGGCACAGGTTTTTGGCTCCTTTTTTGTCTAATTACAAACAAAGCGAATCCTCAAGCTGCCCAAAGTGCCAAGGCACACGCTGAGACAAACATCTGTGTCTGAACATTACTCATCAGTAATGTACCTTGTGTTGCTTAAGCATACTACTGCTACTGAACAACTAACACTACCACAATTCTAACCTGTAATCAGTGTGATATTTTGATTCCCTCTTAGCAACACAGTAGGCACAAAAAGGTGTGTGTCCTCACGCACTTCACATGATTGATTGTATTAAAGGGTCACTTTGGAGTAATCCCTTCGATTTAAACAGTTAAAACTAATACGAGTGACACAAAACCATACATCCACTATCACACAGAAGAGGGTAGGAGTCGTAAGCATCGCTAAGCATCAAAATAAATATCTCAATAAATACAACTGTACACAAATTCTGGCTTTATGCATTCACATATAGTAAATAGTATACCCTGCCAGCAATCTCCGAATGCAGAGGAGATAACTGAGTCAACCCCAGGCCAATATTTACGTAAATTGTGATTAGCTTTACTGATATTCCATCAGTATAATCCAAGTGCATCATTACTGGGGATAAATAAGTTGTATTATACTGTGGTGCAGGATGCATGGCATGAAGATGAATAAACAGGAATATGATTTATTTATGTGCCCACTGGCCCAACTATCTATTGATTTACATATTATAGTACTCCCTTCATTGGGAAATCACCATTTCATTTTCGCAGCTAAACTATTTTGCGCTACAACATGATAATATAAATAAAATGAGGACCCTGACATGTCAACATCTAATAAGTTCTAATAAAGGGGCACTCCACAGATTTTACACACTTACTGTAGTTTACTCAGCTACATTCAGCCCGTGAGGCCTGAGACTTTTTAACAGAAAGCCTGCATTACAAACCGGAGGGGTTTGAAAAACGTGGGCACTTATGCTATTGAGTGGCATTGTGGGAAATGTGGAAATCAGTACTTTTCATGCTTAAAGGACTAAAAGTCCGGATATCTCAGCTTCTGCTGCACAGATTTCGATCATTCTATATCTCAAGTCTCTTAGGGCGTTTTCACACCTACCTCATTTGGTCCGGACTTTCGGACTTTTCAGTTTGATCTGAACCAAAATTACAGGTGTGAAACCTCCCCCGGACCACGGGTCCTGATCAAAAGACCAAATTTTGGTCCGATAAAAAGAGGTGGTCTCGGTCTGAACCAAACTGAACCACGGTCCGGTTCGTTTATAGTGTGGAAGCATTTTTTGCATGGTTCGGACTTTCGGACCAAATACAAGAAGCTCTGGCAGGCTCTCCTTGTGTTACAAGACCGGGGAAGCTCCTTTAAGGAATAGCTCGGTGCTTAGTGTGTAGGCTACATGAGAGAGTGTGTGACGGTGAATGCACTCAGAGCGGACAGCTGTTGGCTATCAGAGCAGAGAATACATCAGCAGTTTATTTGTTAAGTGGTAGTAAATGTACAGTGTAGGTTTCTGTTTGTCTCTGAATAAATGCTCCAGAAAGAAAGTTCCCGTGTCTTGCTTCTCAACATCACAACAAAACAAAAAGAGCCGCGGCAGTAGGGGAGAGCAGCAGTCAGTTAAAAAAACTCCGACACAGAGAGAGGATACGAGAGGACGGGGAAGCCTGTCTACAGACCAATCAATTATAAGTATCTGGAGACGCAATTCACGTATGTGATGACGGCAGGACGTAGTTTTGTCACGTATAGATCTTTAGTGCGCTTGCATAACTGCAGTGTGAAACCGAAACTTCCCGGATCAAATGTATACAATGTAACAAAAACATGAACCTTGGTCCAGACCTTGGTTCAGACTTTCAGGTGTGAAAACGCCCTGAGTCCAACAACTTTATGGAAGTGCAATACTAAATCGCTGGAGTACCCCTTTAAAGCTAGGCACATAAATGAATGTCAAACCCTGTGTGCAAATCGAAGGAGTGAAGAGAACAGTGGGAAACAGCGAGACAAGTTTCAGACTGATGGCGAAAAAAGGGAAACTTTTACAGGAAGACTCAGGCTTTTATCCTGACAGCGGTCTACCCTATCATAATAAGAATCTTCCCATCCTCTGCTATTGCAGCACAACCTGGTGGGCAACTATCTGCTCAGCTTGCTGGAGCACTTGCCCTCTCGGCTACAGCTTTTTCCCCTGGACAGGTGGAAGGGGACCGTGCGAGCTTGGCGGCTGCAGCACGTCTCCTGGTGGTGAGTGTAAAAGCGGCGGGGAGGCGGCGAGCCAGAGAAGCTTGGAGGCGAGCGGCTGCGGCCTAGGCAACCCCCTCCCCCGCCGCCACGGTGCTCGTGGCGGGAGGGCGAGGAGCTAACGGAGCGCTGCAGGGAGGAAGAGCTGCGCGGGGAAGCGCTGGAGCTGCGGTGGTGGTGCGGAGAGCTTGTCAGGCTGCAGATGCCCATCCTGGAGCCCGCGTGCTGGGCTGCGGAGCGATGGTGAAGGGGGGAGCCACGAGAACCATGCATCAGCTGAGCAAGGCATGTCAGGAGGTCTGAGTCACTGTTGCTGCCAGCTCGGATGCGGTAACGCCTTAGCCTGAATGGGTACAAAAAGCAGAGCAGGTTATGAATAACAGCCAAGTCATATATTCCAAAGCAAACCAGGAAACAGAGTGATAAATCAAACTGAGACCTAGATGAGAGGGTCAGTATCAGTCTCCTAAATTAAGCCAGCCAGTCGTTAGCTTAGCTTTAGCATAAAGACTGCATAGCATAAATGACTCCAGAAAGTCACTGCGCCCAACCAAGAAAAAGTTCCAGCATCGTTAAAATTAAACAAACAAGACAACGCGTTAATTCATAAAAATGTAGAGGTGCTGGTAGATGGATTTGTAGCTTTGGACAGAGCCAGGTAAGCTGTTTTCCCCTGCTTTCAGTCTTTATGCTAAGCTAAGCTAATCACCTGCTGGCTGGCTGTATCATATTTTATTTTTTATTTCACTATCTGCAAAAAAACCATAAATAAGCAAAAAATATCCAACGATTCCTTTAATCACAAGAATCAATCAGCAAAGGGAATTAAGTTGTAATGGGTTTTTATTTGGTTTTTTTCACATCTCAATGCTGTCTTTCATGCTTTTCATCAGAAATGTTTGAGAACAATAATGGTTTGGTTAACTATTAAAATTTGGATCCATGAAAAGCAAAAGATGCAGATCAACAAATTACCTGCCCTCCGCTGTGGGGCGGCAAGGTGGCTTTCCAGGGGGCGGGCGCGGCAGGAATTGGGCAGCCAGCTGCTCAGCGGAAGAAGCTGAATGAACAGGACGGGGGATCCTGCTCTTGCGGGACAGAGGGCTGGATGAAGAGGAGAGGGAAGGAGCATCATCTCCCTGGCGGTCAGAACGGGAGCCCATAAGAGAGTCCTCGTCCTGAGAACGGTCAGAGGTGGAGGACAGCGGGTCCCTAGCAAGGGAGGCCACCATGGGGCCACGCCTATCAGAGAGGGACGGCGAGGCAGTGGGAGAGGGGACCGGGCCCTGGTGGTTAGCTTTCTTCTGCAGGAGTTTCTCCTTAGCAGACCCTGCAGGCGGGAGCTCCAGCAGGCTGGAGGGCTCCAGGACTGGGATGCGACTTTGCCTCCGGCTAGGGTCCTTACGAGGGGCAGCCGGGGACGAGGAGGCTGGTCCATTGGTCTGATCTGGGGCATGGTCTACTGCTCTGCTCCCCTCCCCGCTTAGCTGAGGCTCTGTGGCACAGGGAGTCGGGCCAGAATCATTTTCAGGGTCTTTCAGCTTGGGGAAAATTCCATTAGTTAAATCCCTTTGGCTGTAAACAGGAGGGGAGAGGTGGCCATTGGCAAACACAGGGCTGCGAGGAGAGCGTGGAGAGCGTGGAGAGCCAGGAGAGCGTGGAGAGCCAGGAGAGCATGGAGAGGAAGGCGAGCGCCAAGGAGGCGTGTGTGGAGAACGGGGGGAGCGTGGGGAAGACACGCGGTTTGGCACAGGGTTTTGAGCTTTGATGTGGATGTCTCCGTTGACCAGCATCTCAGCCAGGGGGTCTGTGGGTGTCCCTGGATGGGTGGGCACATTGTCCTGGGGGGAGCTGATGTCCTCTGTGTGCTCCTGGACCTGCTGAGACTCAGCTTCAGCTTCACCACGCCTCTCCAGCAGGAGGCACTGTGGAGCACTGTCCGATCCTAACTGGGAGGACAGCCCAGAGGGACGCTGAGCTGTCAACTGGAGGGGAGGGGGAGGTGGAGACATGGGAGGAAGGAGAAAGACACACAGGTGTTATTTAAAAAATTAACCATACTAAAAATGGGAATAACATTCTAATTGTCAAAGGCATGTTGCTGATAGACTACAACATGTCGAGTTGTGCTGTAGTTCTGTAGCAAGAGCCTGATGCAGATGTGTGAAAGGAGAAGAATTTTATAATATGGGGTAATAAATGGTGATTAGTTTGGCAACAGCATGCAGTACCATAGCTACCATTATCAGACCGAAACACACAAGTGCTATGGCAGTGTCAGTCAAGCTGTGAGTACTAAACCAGCAAGTAGGACAGGAAACGTTCACGCAACTTCGCAGGGGGCTTCAGCGAAGAGAGGGTGAGGAACAAATACAGGGAGAGAGAGAGAAAGAGAAAGATAGAGAGGACAAAGACGATCTGAAACAAAAGAGACCATGCAACCTGAAGTCATGACTCGACATTCCAAACACACATGCCACAATCAGACAAACACACACCCCTATTCAGATCACAAGGACACATATCCAGACACATCTGACCCATGCTCTGTCTGGCCTGCACAATGCCCCATGGTTTCTGGAGAGAGCTGCCTGACAACAACACAATAAGCAAGCCAACTGAACAAAGAAGCCAAAAAAAAAATAAGCAACTTAAACAAAACAAAAAAGAAAGAACAAAAAAAAACGTTGACAGCCAGCCGGTGTATTGCTACTAACATAGAGGAAGCTCAATGGAGTTTTTTTTTTTTTTTTTACGAGATTGTGATGGGCTCATCACCTGCTGGAGCTGGGCACGAGTGATGCGTATGACAGAGGGAAACTTGGCGTTTGCAGCACCCGCCGGGATGGCCGGCAGTTTCCTGCGACTGGGTGAGCGGGTGCCGAGGGCAGGGTTTGGTGGCAGTGGTAGGGAGGCGTGGCAGGAGGAAGATGAGGAGGGGCGCTCCTGCTGCTGCTGGTCGGCCGACAGGCTGCGCCTCATGCTCGCCGGATGGCGCAGGTGCAACGGGTCCGACAAGGTGGTCAGGAGTGTGTGAGGGCTGGGAGAGCGCAGAGGGATGGGGCTGGATGTCCGGATTGCCACCTCCTCAGGCAGGGATGGAGGAGAGGTGGGGAGCTAAGAGAGGGGAAGGAGAGAAGTGGGAGGTGGAGAGAGGAGGGGTTGTGAGACTAGTGAGGAAGTGAGAAGATGGAGGAGGTATGGTGGAAGTGCTGTGAGGTAGGACAAGCAGGAGGGGAGCACGATGTCGAGTTGTTTTGAACGGGTAAAGCGACGAAAGGATTTTAGAAATAAGTGGATGATCTTAGGCTAGGGAAGAAATACAAAGGCTAGGTAGGGCGATTTTGGGAAGGCCATGTACATTATTTACTAGGAGGCAGTTGTTCTGGTTGTAAGAGAGAATGAGGGGACAGTTATTCCTCTTGTAGTGCAAAAAAACTGCGGTTTATGTTGAACTTGTAGCTTGAGCAGGATTTCGGTGGGCTGATTGAAAGTTATAAAAAGTAAAAGAGCAAAGAAGTAATTCAAACTAAGCAAAACAAAGTATATTTATTTAAACTAAGCAAACCGAAGCATATTAAGAATTTCATTTATGAAGTAAATAAAACCAACCAAACAGCAAATAAGATAAAATGATGCATATCTTACGCAAATCAAAGTGCATTTCAAAGCCATAAGCTCTCTTTCCCCCCCCATGCTGTGATCTGATAAAAAGCTCTGCATTTGTTACACAAATATCTTTTTATTCTAACAAATAAACACAAGCAAATAAGCGAGAAAACATAAAGCAGTAACATTTAGCTTCAAACTACAACAAGATGCAGCTGGTGGAACTCTGACTGTTGTATGGTATTAGCGTTGACGTTCTAAAGCTAGAACTCTGACTCTGTACAGCTTTTTAACTTTGTAAAATGCTGACTACAGTCAGTATCATGTATGCCATGTTGTGAGATGGCCTTCAAATGAAATGGCTTACCTGAGTGAGAACTCCCTCAGCCAGAGCTTCCGCTGGGCTGGTTGGAGTGACGGGGGGCAGAGCCCCTCCAGGGCCCACGCTAAGCTCCAACTTGTCCACTTTTGCACTTCCCTTGGAGGAAGCCATGCTTTCTTGTTGAGCTTTGCCAGAGTGAGGGCTTGGATTGCCCTTTTCCCATCCAGGAGACTGATCCCCTGGCTGGAGCACCTCTGGCTCCTCATCCTCCTCCGAGGGGCTGGTGGTAGCCTTGGCTCCTGGAGAGCCACTGGGCGGATCCACCATCACCCACTCCCTTGAATCAATGTCCTGCCTCCCAGAGCTCAGATTGAGGGCCACAAAGCCCCTGCAGCTGGCTGCCCCCTCTCCCTGCTCCAGAGATCCACAGGATGCTGGCTTGGGAGAACCACCACCAGACAAGAACTCCTCATCATAGTGCCAGATCCTGTCAGGACGCTCCCCGCCAGGTACAGCTGGACCCTGAGTTACTGGGATGATTGCAGCCCTGTCAGCCTCCTTCTCCTGGTGCTGGGTGCTAAGCTGCTGCTTCCCTGAGCTGTACAGACACAAGACAGTTGCAAACAATCTACTCTCTGCTCTATCCTCAGGAAAATTTAGGAAATACATGATATTAACATACCAGGCCTCCAGGAAGCACTCCGGACTGGGCTTGGACTCTAGGCCAAGCCTCCTCTCCAGCTCAAAACTGTGAATGTTGCGTAGCTTCCTCAGCAGGGGGGCATCACGGTCTGAAGCCACCACCTCAGAGTGCAGTTTGACTGGAGAACCCAGGCTTGGCCCAGCATAGGGGCTCTGGTGTCCGTGGTTGCCCTGGTTGTTGCTGTGTTCCTCCTCCGCCTATGGAAAGCAGTCGGTTTTGTTAGTGACTGATTACTGACAAAAAAAAAAGACAGGTGGAATTTAATTGAGGTATCAATTCTCAGTCTACCTTCCAGACTGCGGTCCTGATGCGGTTACGATTGCGGTCCAGCTCCTCCCAGACATCAGCCTCCTGGTTGCGGTGTGGGTGGAGGGGAGAGCCCGGCAGGCGCTCCGGAGCGGGGTTGTTCTCCACGTCGCTGAGCTGCTCGTCCTGCAGAACCTCGTCTGTGTTTTCCCTCAGCAGGTCGCCAGGGATCAGGGAGGCATTCGCCATACTGGGGAAGAGTACAAACATCATTTCATGTTTGAGGCTATAAAAGACATAGGCAAGTGTGATATTGTCAACCATAGTTATCTACAGTATTTAATACAAATGACTACATACATTTAATTCTAATACTTAAAGTGTTTGACGTACCCCATGTGTGCCGGAGTGAGGCGGGTGTGGTGTTGCGGTGTTGTGACACTGGCACTGATTGTCAAAGTGCCATCAGTGCAGGTCCGCTCCCAGTCATAAGGGTCATTCTCCACAACATTGTAGGTCTTCATGCTGTTGTCAAACACTGACATCAGCAGCTGTAACAACACAAAAATCCATTATTAATCTTTTTTCTGTGAGTTTTTATTCAGGGAGATTCCACAGGAATCCACAAAAAAAGGGTTTCGAACAACAGGCAGATGACACATATGGACTTGGGAATACCTTTCTAGATCATGCACTGCACACTTGTACTGACATATCAAACTATATCATCACTTGCCGAAACATGCTGCACTTCTATGTAACCAGACAACACTCTTTAATACTGTAAATCCAAATTAGAGCCATATGTCACCTGGTAGTCAGGCTTAGTGAAGTAGTCGAGGCTGGAGATGTGATCCAAGAACACACCAAACTCTGCCGGCAGGTGTTTGAGCATCAGACGATGGTCGTAACTATCCTTCAGCTTCCCCACATGTTCCTGGGAGTGAACAAACACACACACACACACACACACACACACACACACACACACACACACACACACACACACACACACACACACACACACACACACACACACACACACACACACACACATACATACACCTGTCACATCTCATTACTTACAGCTACCTGGACAGGGCTGTTTAGGTCCCGTGAAGGACAGCGATTACTGGTTGTACTTACTTTGTCCTTGATCTTTCTCCACGGCAACTGACCGACCAGAAACTCCACCAGCATGTAGAAGAGAGACCACAGATCATCGTGACGACCCATCTCCTGCAGGATTACACCAGGGTTGAGTTCATCTTAATCAATTATATTTGATCATCGACCACTCGTGACAAAAAAGAGAAAGTTGTGTAAAGCACATGAATAAACACGCGTGGGACAGCACATGAGCTGCAGTACAGGGAAGACAAATACTGACCTTATTCTTGTGCGCATTGACAGAAGCATAGCGGACTGTTCCCCTGAACCCTGCCACTGGACGGGGCTGAAAAACAAATACAGAAACAAACAATAAATGCTGATATAAATGTATTTTAATTAAAGATGTTCAGCTACAAATAACACAACACAAAAACTGAAAAGAATTTTCATCTAACCTCCATTAATCTGTTCCAGTTGCGAACAGCTCAACAAGCAGAACAATTTTGACATCTCACATCATATTACACCAAAAACAAAACTAGGCTATTATTCATTAATAATGATAAGTGTAGCTTTAAGCTCAGTATATACTGAGTAACAAAGGAGGGCTCTTACAGGTCGGACTTCCTGGCAAGAGTTGGTGAACTGACGAGCTAAACCAAAGTCCAGCATGTAGCAGGTTCGACAGGTACTTGGGAAGCGGCCCATTGCGAAATTGGACTGAAGCAGAAAAACAGGAGGCAATGGTTAAAAGAAGAATGAAATCACTGCAATATTTATGTAATAATGTATATTTATATTCTTGTAGCCCTGGCGGAAATAAATGTGTTCCTATGGAAGAATATAATTAAATATAGCAGCTCAGATGACAGAAGATGTTTACATTCAGCTATATTTTGGACGTTTAGCAAACACACACAGTGAGCCAGCTTACTGTAAGTGCAACAATATACTGAATCAGCAACAATACCAGCAGCCAGTTATTAAAAAAAAAATGCAAGATTCACAAACACTACCCAGACAGCAGAAATAAAAATATTCTCATCTGTCGGGAATATATACAGTAGAAGCTAGGTTATGAAATGAGAGCCAGCCAGAAAATGTCCGCTGCTTCACCCTGCTAACTGTGACTCACCGGTTTGATGTCACGGTGCAGGAAGCCGACAGAGTGGATGCTCTCAATGGCCTCCAGGATCTGCCGTCCCAGACGCAGGGTGGTGCTGATGCTGAAGGTTCCCCGGGTCATACTCCTCCTCAGGTCAGCCAGGTTACGACCCTGAGAGAGCACACGTACCAGATCAGTTAGTCTGATAAATCTCCCTTTAAGAACACAGCAGCTGTTGATTCCATGTGCAGAAAATGCCTTTTTTGGAGTATTATTTACATTACTAAATTACGGTCACTACAGGATGAAGGCCATGCGCAACACTGATTCTTCCTAAGTATACTTGAAATCATTTAAATGATATATGATCTATAGTGCCACTGCTTTGCATTCTCTATTGGTGTACCATTGTCTATGTGCTTTAAAGACAAGAAAGGGATTTTTCATTTCATTTTCCTTTGCTTTCTTATTTTATTTATTTGTGTTTATTTCTTCTTTCTTTTGTATATGTGCCTGAATGTATACATATGCACATATGTGCATACATGTGTCCTATATATTCATCTTATTGCATTATATGTACAGACATATGTGTGTACACAAATTCCCACTGTTGTTATACTTGCAAAAGTCTATGTGGGACCTGGGGTTGGGGTGACAACGTAAGGAAATAAGTCCTTTATGTTTATTGTAACATTTTCTGTGGAATCAATAAAAAGATTTAAAAAATATATATATATATATCTTGACACACATGTCATAAAAAACTAAAACTTATATATCTAGTTCTCTTTTGGAAGCAACACACAGTAATTGGAATAAAAATAAAATCACTATTACAAGTTTTACTGGCTGAAATGTTTTGACAGTGGCGAGTGACAGCCAAACATGTTGAGTGGACAGAAAACAAGCCAACAGCGAAACAAAATTCAGCTGCACCGATCATCTATAATTAAACACATGGTGCGGTCGGGAGTCGGTGCTGTACACGAAAACGTACCATTCCTGTGGGTATGGTTGTATAAATCAAAACCACACCACACTTTCAAAAGATTTAAAGCTCAGATAAAGTATTGGTTTATTTGTGCCCACACTGAAATGTCTGAAAATGATCTGAAAATTGTGAGAAATGCCAGTCACAATTTTTCAGAGCCCCAAGTAGTGTTTTTAAATTTCTCATTTTTTGACATGTATTATTGGCTTGAGGAGTTCCTGAACCGAACCTTATAAGTAATGGAAAAAGCAGCTTCCTTATTGGTATAACCAGATGGGGGTGGGAACGGCTTATGGGTGTCATTCCTTGACTCACAACCCACCTTCCTCCCTTCATAATTATAAAAATGTCTTCGCTGGACCTAGTACTCCAGTCTTGGTTCCATCATATCCCTTTCCGTTTAAGAATATTCGATTTAGAAAGAAGAATGTATCTGCGTTGAACAATGTGTGTGTGTGTGTGTATGTGTTGATGTCAAACCACCTCCATGTATGTGTTCCCGTGGTCACGTGTCAGACGGAAACACAGGCATGAAATAGCTTAAACACTGTAATTCCCCCCAGCCCCTCCTGTCACAAATGTGTAGCAATGTTGTTATGTCTTGGTTTGTCGTAGAAAATCTACAATAAAAATTGAAATCCTAAAAAAACATTTGAATGACCAACAGTCTAAACCCCAAACATATTCCATTCCCAATTATATGAAAACGGAGAATGTAGGGAATCCTAATTTTAGAAACTGGAACCAGCAAACGTTTGGCATTTGTTCTTACTAAATGACCTAAACAATTAATCATTTATCAAATTTGTTGGCAATAATTTATTAGTTTGATTTGTCACACTGGGCACGAAAATAATCTGTTAAAAGTGAGTGCTATTATGAGGCATCAAGTCCTCTGCATTTAGACCAACCTGAAGCTCCATCACCACGTAGTTAAAGCGGTCGTTGCGGCCACATCCCACAAAGCGACATACGTGGTCTTTACCTAAGAAATAAAGGAGGAGAAGCGGGTTTCAGGATACTTTTGGAGGAGAAGATGAGGTCACTTCAATAGTCACCTGACGCCGGCTGCATCATTTGATGGTAATACGCGGCGTGCTGCTGTGTGAATCATGATGACGTGCACGTTCATATTTCCTTGCCCTTGCCTCTCTACAGCTCACTGCCTACCCATCACCAGCGTCCCTGTATGACTACCCTGCTGATTTATAGGCTATAGCACACAACACCAGGTCTACTAATGTGCCTGAACTGTGTGTTTCTGCACATGTGTGCGTGTGAGCAAATGTGCTTGTGCTCTGGACTGGTCTCAAAAGGACATCGCTGCATTGGCAGCTAAACTGCAGCCACACCCCAAACCCTTCAGTACACAGTAAATGGAAACAAAACTAACAACTAACAAAACCTCCATGTTAAAAACACTACTTTTAAGATTCACCTGATTCTTATGAAATAAAATCAAAATAAGGATCCAAATCAAAAACAAAAGAAGGTATTATTATCTTGATGTGACCCATTGGTCTTCTTATAAGGCCGTGGGACGATGTTTACTCTTTACAGCTGGGCGGGTCAGCAATGTTTGGGGGGGTTGGGGCTGGAGTTCAGCCCGTCTCAAGTTACATGCTGGTTCCCTCAGGAAGCAACAAACCAATGATGCCTGAGGCCGCAGCTATTAGACAGCAAACATGATCTCAGCACATTGATTTTACTCTCAGAGGGGAGAGAGAGAGAAAAAGGCGTAGTGGTCAAAAGGCAGGAAGGGAGAGGTGAGGGAAAAAGATAAGATTAAAAACAGACAGAGAGGAGTAAAACTATACAACCCCCCTAAAGGAGCTTTCTTGTGTTGATCCTCCTGTGTCTGCTGTGAGACGATGGGAGTGTCCAGGCACACAAACATATACTTCCTCTCGAGCTAGTACTCTGTCGCTGCGGTTTCTGTCATCTTTTTACCTTTAAAACCACGATTAAAACGCATATGTGAAATGTAGAATGATTTATCTGCTGAAATGATCCATATCTGGTCTCAGAGAGGTAGATTGTTATACTATGCTAATCGATGCACAAAGGTTATCCCTGCATGACATTTCCTGTATTGCTCTGCTTCTTTTACATTTATTTTATCAATCCAGGAGAAATTATTGACAGACAATGTTTCACTTCTCTTAAGCATTTGCCTTTTTTTTTATTTTATTTTTTTATAAGAATGATACGCCCAGTGTCCTGTTTTCAATAGGTCACATGGTGCCAGGGAGGATCAATCAATTACAGAAATGTAACCAAATCCACTGAATCCATTTCGACTCACCCTGGAGCTTCTTGAGCACGGCGACCTCCATCTTGAGCACCTGTTTGGGCTGCTGGGCAGACTCCACCTTCAGGGCCACGCTGACCCGTGTCAGCAGGTCCACTGCCTCGTAGATCTCCCCAAACCCGCCACCCCCAATCTTCTTCACCTAGAGGAAGTCAATGAAATACTGCATAAGAACTTCATATGGAGAAAAAAAAAACAGATTTACAGTCTGTGCATGGACAGTGAGTGTATAAAACATTAAAAAAAAAATGTTGGGCATTTTAGGCCTTTATTGGATAGGACAGCTTAGACATAAAAGGGCAGAGAGAGGGGGAATGACATGCAGCAAAGGGCCGCAGATCGGAACCGAACCTGTGGTCACTGCGCACAGATGGTCTCCTTTGATGGCAACACTGTCACCATGGCAATGTGGGCATGAAGGGAAATTAAAAGCATGTGATGCCATTAATTTAGGCACTGTAATATGTATGATGCCCTATGTGATTATGTATGCATGCACTGTAAAACTAACTTTATTTTTAACCATCCACACTTATTTCAAGTTTTTTTTGGATCGTTTGTAGTTATAATAAACCAAAAATATCATATTTATATACAACTTAAATTGCTGCACTATAAACTACTGTATGTAGGCACTATGTAGAATACTAATAATATAATAATGGTATATCATAATATACTGATAGATTAGACTTGGACTTCAGATATTGTGGTCAATCATTTTCAAAAAGAACTGCCTGTTGTGATCCAAGTAAAAAACACAGGAGACTATTCAATTGAAAACCTTATAGTGTGTGCCAACCTTCAAAGCAGGCAGTCCAACAGTGTAATAAACCCTTAAAGTCATTATGTCCAAATTCATTACAAAGATCAAACAATCAAAAATAGCCGAGAAAATCAGAAGTGCTCTGTAAAGCAGTACAATTTAGTTGGGTGCTGGTCAAATGCAGGCAACGCAAACATTTTTATTGGTTGAGTCTTTTTTAGTGCACTGCATGTCAAACACAGTCCTTTTGTCATAATTTAGGCAGACCTACCTCTAAAGGGTGAAGAGTTTGTGCACGTGTGAAATCTAGAAACATTCTTGCAGTTTCTCATTGGGAATGCAGCTGAAATTGAAATGTTAAAAGAGGCTACTGCAAAATGACCTCAGTAATGTTTATCCTACGGTACTGCTTTGGCTTTGACTATATTCAACGGTGACATCAATATTTATTAATTAAACTACCTTTTTTGGTTGGTTGGGCTGCAACATAAGATTATTTTCATTACAGATTCACTTTGACAATTATATTCTCAACAAATCGTTCGGTCTGTAAAATGCCAGAAATGTGGTGAAAGATTAAAACCCGCGTATTCACATCGTGGGTTTTGTTCCACTAATAGTCCGAAACCCCAAAATATTCACTTTACTGTCACAAAAGAGAAAGTAGAAAAGAAGATTCTCAGTTCTGACAGGAATAAATGTGACTAGGTAATTAGCTCACTTGTGAATAGTTTCGTGTACCTGGTGCTGATAGCATTTGCACTGACAAAGGCCTAAAGCAGGGCAAAATGGTTGCAGACTTTTCTCAGTAAATATGACACCAAGAAGTACAGTATGTGATTCATTTCCCAATGCTCTCTTCTTTATTTCACTCTTTCAAATTTCCCCCAACAGTCTTACCGTTTCCCTCTCACCTCTCAGTACTAGTAGAGCTTTCATTTCTCCCACGTGTCTTTCACTGTCCTCCATGCACACTTGTGTCGCACTAGGAGCTAAAATCGTGGGATAAGCTGCAGCATTCTTATGTAACTCTGCTCCGTAGAAGACAGGAAGTGGTGCCAGGCTGCCAGTAAGGAATAACAGCCTCACATGGCACCCAGGCTGGCACAGCAGTGGGTCCTCAGGGAGCACTGCTGCTGCTGCCTATAGCACACTGCACTGCCACAAATAGCTTTACAGTCTATTTTTGGATCTCCCATACTGCAGCCCTACCTGGTCAGAGAGATACACGACCCCAAACTGTCCAAGCCACAGGTGAGTAAAAGGAAAGAAGGACTCATAGGCAGCGGAAAGCATTGTTTGATGAACAAACAGTTGTTGTTGATGGGTCAGAGGGTGAGCCAGGGACAGGCAGTGATGGGGCTGGACAAACACACTGCCTATTGTTTCTGAATAACACATCACTTACCACTTTCCATCGTTCCTTGACCAGGGAGAGCACGCTTAGGATGTCAACTTGCTCCACTCCCCCACTCATCCCGTCTGTGGACCAGGAACGCTGTCCTCACTGCTTCCCCCTCGACCAGCCGGCCTCAGACTGGGACGGGCATTTGAGCCTTGATGGAGAACCCTATGGAAGCCCAAGAGGCACACAACTGTCAGAAACTGAGGAATAAATGAGTTGAATTCTGGTTATTTAGGCTAATCTGCAGTAAAATGATAACTTCATCATCTTGAGATAATGTCCTTGGGTGTTTAAGAAGGATGTTTCATAGAGTTGAATATGAAAAAGGACTGGTTGAACTATATGTGAAGGTTTAAAAGTCTCCCCAGTTGAGAGACAAAGTTAAACCCCTGGCTTAATGGCTGGAGCTTTCTGATCCTCGGCCATCCCTGCAGCTGCCACACCTGCTGCCAGCAGCTGTCTTTCTAGCCAAACTCGCCCCACCAACTCGCAGACAAAAGTCCTGCATCTTAAATTACAAAAAGGCTTCATCTTAGTATCATTTTCCCAGCCATTTATCTTCCGTGCATGACAGCCAAGGAGCAGGTCTTATAAAGAAAGTACTTGTCAGATATAATGAGACTGTTTAATCTGCCTAATTTTGCATTAGCTCTGGTTGCATAATAGGGCAGACACAGTTTGCATCATGGTAAAAAGAAAGCATTATTTTGAACTAAAACAATATCTTATCACTCACACATACAGTAGCATATGTTTTGTGTTACATTGATGTTCATCATATTGAACTGTATAAAGTTGTATTAATTTGCTTCAGATAGCATTTTGTTGTACTTGTAGGCCTAATTTAAGGCTATAGAAATGTGTATCACAATAACTAAAATTCATCATAATATACTGTAATTATTTTAAGTGAGGTTACACTGTACAGGCAGATTTTAGATTTCTTTTTTTCAGATTGTGAAACCCAAAATTCACAGATGTAAATTAGTCAGTTATGCTAATGCCCCCGTATAAAAGGTTTGTAAGTTGGCTTACTGAGCTTTTTTAATTATTAATGGTTTATGAATAACTTACTTACAGTTTATAAATCAGTTATATATACACTACCGGTCAAATGTTTGGGGTCACTTAGAAATTTCCATTCCACTCCATTACAGACAGAATACCAGCTGATCTGAGTGGGTGGCTGATCTTTAATGCAATATCTACATTGCCCATTATCAGCAACCATTCATCCAATGTTCCAAAGGCACATTCTGTTTACTAATCTGATATCATTTTAAAAGGCTAACTGACAAAATATTGGAGAACCCTTTTGCAATTATGTAAACACATAATGCAACTGATCTCAGCTGGTATTCTGTCTGGAATGGAGTGGAATAGAAATTTCTAAGTGACCCCAAACTTTTGACCGGTAGTGTAGTTATTGGCCCCACTTTATATTTCTGAATTATTGTGTCCCCTAACCAGGGTGAGATCACTGAGATCTGGTGGCCTAAAACCAAAGGTGATGCTCCCACCCTCGGGTCTTTCCCTTGTTATAAAAAATGTAGAGTCTGTCGATGGTTTTAAGAAGCTGTTAAAAACTCATCTGTTTCGTATGCACTTTGTCCTGTAATGTGCCTTTCTGGATGCTTTCTATTGTTTAAGTGGTTCACTTTTGTGTGCCATTTAGTTTATAGTTTTTATTATTATCATTACTTTGTTTTTGTTTGTTTTTATATTGTTATCTCCCGCTTTTATAACTTTCTATTTTTAATAAATGTTGACCAGTACAGTACCTTGTAACCTTGGTTTTGAATGACGCTTTATAAATAAAGTTGACTTACTTACTTACTTATTTACTATAAGCAATGTTTGGGTTGCCAACATTGGGAAAAATCTTTCTTCCTATCCTCTAAGAAGCCACCAAGTCTGCAGTTATACACGTTGATAAGTTGTAAATACCATCATTTGCAGGTTTTTCCAAAATGTGAATAAATTAAAGAGATTAAAACAGTGTCCTGCTGGAGGGTTTCTTTGCTACCTGGACACCTAAAAGTTGTTCTTATTTATGGCTTATAACTGATTTACAAAACATTAGTAAATTGTTCATAATAAAGCCATCAGTGACAACTTGCAAAGCCTTTATAAAGGGTGACTTATCAGATTGTATGAATACATGTATTACCGTGTTGCACAAGCAAGCTGTCTGTATAGCAAGAATTAAATGGAGTAAATGGAGAAAAGCTGTGTATACACTCCTGTATTATACAACATCTATAGAGAGACGCTTTCCTCAGGAGAGCACACGCTGGTAACTTCCATCAGTGTGGCTTCAAACCAAAAAAAGCAAACCTCATTTAAATTCATAATTCTGCACACTGCGTGCAGGCGTCTACTGTTATGCAACGAGCCTTCAAAACACTATTTGGTTACGGGGCATGATCCTCACATCAAGGAGGCAATCAATCCCATCATGCACCAGGATGAGGTTGGAAGATGGAAGAGGGCAAAGCGTGATTAGACTTAGATAGCATTGAAATGACAAGCATGAAATGTGACCCAGGGTTGAGAGTCAGCAGTAGGGTGGACTCTAACACACTGACGACACTACTGGACGTCAGGTCTCAGGATTATAAATCTCTTCTTAACCCTTGTGTTGTCACCTGTTTATAAAGCATAAAGTAGCCTGTAAAGTCTCCCCCAGGTCTGGCTTATATCTTCTTAGCCAACTTGATTCCAACTTATTACTCGTTTTACACTTCTCTGGAATTTATGGTCACTGCACCTCATTTACATGAAATTATGCCTAATTTTCTATTTTGAGTAATACTCAAAAGGAACATATGTTTATGTATTGTCTACATAAAGAAATAAAGAAACCCATATTTCTGATATAAAAGGGGTCAGATTTGACCAGAGGACAACATGAGGGTTAAGACATATTATTATTCTAATAGCCTCTGAACTGTATTCTATTAGTATGTAGTTAATATGTATTGCCATACTAGCACAAAATAATGCTAACATGCTGATGTTTAGCAGGTAATGTTTGTTTACCATGGAGGCATGGACACTGTTTAGCGTGTTAGTGTGCTATCATTTGCAAATTCGCACGTTAACGTTTTTCACATTCCTAAACATTTTTGCACATCCCGCACTAAACCGTTCAGCCTCTTTCTTGTGTTAAACAGCTATCATGTATATATTTGTTTCTGTATTTATTGTTTATTTCATATTAATGCTTAATATGTTTATGTATGTACCAACCACCAAGGTAAATTCCTTCTAACTGTTACTTACTTGGCAATAAATCCTTTTCTGATTCTGAAACAGAAAGTACAGTTGAGGCTGAGGGGGATATCATTAGTTTTGTAGGTATTTTGGCAAATAAACCAAAGTACAATTATGACCTGATGGCACTTGATACAAAGTCAGGGGTCACCAAAGTTATTACAGGTCATCCTATGGGGAACGTGGTGGGTGGGGGGGGGGGGGGTTGTACCAAATGTCAGGGCAATCCATCAAACAGTTGTTGAGACACTTCACTCTGGACCAGACCAAGTGGTGGAGCGACCGACAGACATCGCCAGAGGAAACAAAAGGGAACAGTTGTATTGAATTAAGCTTTTGGGCCATGTTTTGTGCCTTTCTTTAAAGCCATACTGGCCAAAGCTGAACCAAACTATAACAGTCTCTTTCTGGCAACATAAACCCTGTATATTCTCCTCATGTGTAGCATCTGCAAATCTTTTTATACACACAGAAACCAAGTGAGAGCTGTCTTGTTAAAACACCAGTGGAATTCTTGATATTATGTACAAAACCCTTTGAACCACAGAGGGATGAGAGAGACTCGCTGTAAACACTGATTAAATAACCTCTGCTGTGAGTCTAGTGTCAGGACTGCAAGGTCACCCCACCTTCTAGTGTTTGCCTTCTTTCGTAGAGAGAATCACTTGTTCTATCACATCACAACTACCGTGCATGAGACATTTCTTTCTTTATAATCATAATAATAAAGTAGGATGAGTGAGTAATTTGGCAGAGATGGCTGACATTTAACCTTTACAGCTTAGAGTGTGAATGTGAGAAGCGTCTGACAGAAGCGTGGAAGATATAGGCCTAGAAGAAAGGATGGATGTTTTGGTAGTTCTCTGCTACCTAACATAACCTTTACAACCTAACCTATACTTTTAGGTGAAGAGTCTGGAGATGTCTGAGCCATCTTGTACCTTTTTTTTTTATCCCTCAAGAACAGCCCAGGTGTGTCAGAAAAGCAGGAAAGATACTGGGTCGCAGGGAGCACAGGGACACTACCTGCCAGTCAGTCCCATAGACTGCATATAACAAGCCACTTCGCCAACACACATCACTCTAAGACATGTTCGTACACACATTGCATAAGCACACACACTTATGCACACTAGGAAGGCTGCCTCCCGCTGTGACTAATCTCACACCTCATATGGCTCTGCTCTTCCTCCTCCTCCTCCATACAAACCACCATCAATGAATTACAAAAAAAACAGCCCAGGAGGAGACTTCGGACCAAAAATTAAACCAATCTGTGACAACCTGCTCCCGTCTCATCATGAATCACACTTACTGACCCCCGCATCTCCACGGAGACGATGGTGCAGTGCCATTTTCATTTGCTGACTGCAGCTTGTCTCGCCTCTGTCCTTTTGGTCTGCTGGAAAGCTGCAAGTTTTTACGGCTTCATAAAGAATCATGACACGTCAATGAGTGATCCCACCCACAGAGGATTTCTCCTGCTCCTCCATTTCAAACTAAATTGCGGATATGTTTTGTTGGTAAATATTGGCAAAAAGCAGTAATCTATGTGTACATGTGCAACACACATGACTGGAGTGAGAATAACTTGACTCAAAATCAAACATCTGCTTAATTTTCTGTCTAATCTGAGTGTGGCCTGGATCAGTATAGCAAGACAGGGAGACTGTCTGGTCAACTGTGCAGGACAAGCCCTGGAGAGGAGCCAGCATGGGGAGGCCCTCCACACTCAATCACAGCATGGATGCAACTGATCCAGTCTGAAGAAACAGTAAAGGATGAGTGTGTGTTTATATGGCATAATGGCTCCACTGAAGCCATCAAGAATGCACTCACCTAAAGAGCAGTTTGGGTTTCTTGCTTTAATGAACAGTGCCTCAAATCCTTCATTTTAAGAGCAATTTGTGCAAAACAAAAGCCAAAACACAAACCTCGGGTAAGTTGTTTTTAATGGGATGTGACAGGTAGCAAGCTGCAGCAATGTCCCAACACATTTGTCAAGCCAGCTGTCATGCTGGTCTCCAGAAATCAACCCACCAACCTCCCCGCAGTGGACTGGCTGACTGATTGACTGACTGGCTTTGCTGTGGAGAGCTGTTGCATAGCGAGTTGGTTGCCACAGCAGATTTACTCAGGCGCGTCCACGCACATTGGCCGTCCACACAGGCCACGCAACCTCATCTTGCCTGGCGTGTGGGAGGTTATACTGTAAACTCTGACAACATGCAGAATAACAAACTCAACGCATGCAGCGGCACGCGACAACGATTTGGGTGTTTAGGGGTGGTAGAAAAGGGGCGAAACCGGAGAGGGAGAAGCATAGTACGGCCTCTTGATTTCTGAATCCTCTTACCTCGGGTCTTTTGCTGCCAATCCTTGATCCAAAGAAGAGCCGGGTGTGGTTACAAAAAATCCTCTACGTTTGGAGGCGGCGGGAACGACAATGAGCGGAATCCCATAGCGAGCAAACCGTCCATAAAGAAAAGGTGGCGGCGGTGGTTAGAAATAAACGAGCGGAGGGTGAAATATGTGTGAGCGTGATCGTCGCTTTTCTCCTTCTGCCTGTCACCTCAGCATCTCTATCGGTCGCTGCGGATCCGTGACGTGACGAGTCTCTGTGATGATCATCAGCCTTCCTGCGCGCGCGGTCCCGATTCGATCGCCCCTCGCAACAAGCTCGGGCGCGTGCACCGGGGTCTTTAAAAGCTCGTTCGCGGTAACAGTCGACGCGCGCGCTGTACACAATCACAGATCAGTGTTTTATTTTTTTAACAGCTTTCACATTTTGTCGAGTATTATACGATATACACGTCGTATATACTACATACACACGTCGTGCAACAAAAAAACCCAAATGTTTTAGATATCAAATTAAGCTAAAAATCTAAAAACAAACAAGTAATCTCTGTTGTGTTTGAGGATACATGTTTGGAACACGGCCACTGAGGGAAAAAAAGACACTTTTCGCAAAGACCACTGGGAGGCGACATTAAGTCAAAGATGACGTATGACTAATGGTTATAGTTAATGCAGCCATTCCTACACAGCGATTAAAAAAACAATCCCCCCACTTTGCAGTGTACATTTTCTATTCCTCAGTCAATTTTAAAATGTTAAAATAACAAATGCATAACATATTTTAACTATGGGTGTTGAAACTGTTTCAACTTGGATAGTTTTTCAAAATCTACTAAGTAGTAGCCTAACAATCTCACCACTTTCCCATTAGCACCAATATATTGACATGACATTGACATTAATGGCTGAAATATGTTCAAAACCACAAAGCTAAGAAAACGTGTCTATCTCCCATTTGATAAAAAGCAGTTTCTGACAGACACATTGTAAGACTCAATTTCCTAATAATGCTGATTTGTTTTTGGAGCAGACATCTATAATCAGAATCACCTTTATTGTTAAGCAGGCTATGTGTCACATACAAGTAAGTTTTTTTTTGTTGCTCTCAATGTACTTACACAGAAACAGACATACAGCTAAAAAACAAGGACATCAAAGCTGGACAAGGCAAACATTTGACTACTATGTACATATATAAATATAATACCTATATAAAAAAAGAAAGTATCTATATATATTTTAAAAACAACAACACAATGACATTTGTAAACAGTACGACATTAGTGCAATGGTGCAGTGTGCAAAGGGTGCTGGAATAAATATGGAATGATTAATGTAACAGGTTGCTTTATATACATGATGTAGGTTAATATGACAGTGTATACAGCATGCTTAGATATATATTGATATGCCAAGTTCTTTGGGAGTTTGTTTCAGATACGTGGTGCATATAAATTGTGTGCTGCATCTCCATATTGCTAATAATAATAATATATTAATCATTAAAAAACAGAAATTACTTAGAAACCCACCACTCCTCACGTTATTCCCAAAAATCATCGTGATGACAGGTGCAGAAATATTGCGGTCGATTCTGCGGTACTCGCAAAACAGTGGGAGCTCGATATCTTTCTCTACACACTCTATCGGTGACGTTTCCACATCCAACCATTCAGAGTATTTTTTTCCCCCGAAAAAGCTCTGGTCCTGCCCTACTCTGTCTTACTCTGCCTCTGATTGGCTTACGCTAACATTCTCAGTATCCGTGTTGGTAGCTGGTAGGTTGCTAGCTAACCTGCTGAGCTTCCGCCTCTGAAGGCAGCTGAGCCGAGCCGTGAATGAACCCCGTACCTCAATGTATCTCCCGTGGCCGCGATGGCAGCGACAGAAACGGTCTGAGTCTGAGAGCTTAGCTATGTAGCTAAATGGTTCATACTATCTGTAGTTAATGTCAGTGGGATTCGTGTCCTTAGCTATTTCCACCAGTAGCTAGATTTTTTCTGTCCGGGACACACGGAGGCAGCTAGCCCCCTCTCTCGCCACTACAGGAGGATGCTGAAGCTGTTCGGTGCACTGGTTATCCTCGGACTGGCCCTGGCGTGCATCACCTCCTGGGTGCTGGACAGCTATGACACGGCTTGGCACCCGAAACGGAGCGTTCAGCACCCGACTGTCCGTGATGGGGATGACTCTAAGGGGAGTTCTCCACCATTTCCCGGCGGCGAGTTGAACAATATATTCTGGTTTATACAGGTAGGCTTTATTTCATCTCGCTAGCTAGCTTTGTTTGGTCTTTGGTCAAAGGAATGATAAATTCCAAATTCAACCAATATCTACATTTTTAATATTACTTACATTTAACATGAATGTAGAATACCTACCTTTGGCTTTGCAGTGTTGTCATAGGAAGCTAGCGGCGGTAGTTAACCCAGTGAACTCTCTCTGATGATTGACAGAAAGAGGTCACTGACCACAGAAGTGTGTAAATTATAAGGAGATAAACGTGGTTCAGCAACACAGTAAGTTGTAGTCAGACGTCGTACCTTTTGTGTTTTACAACTCTCATATTAATGAAATAAAAAGGCAGATTTAAGACCCTTTTTACCCCCTTTTTTATTTTTATAAATCTATCCCTGATTCAGTTTTTTATGTCTGGTTTAAGGTGTCCGACATTCACATTAGCCGATTTCATGACCCAAGACGTATTCCAGATTTTGAAAACTTCTGCACTGACACAATTGAAGTGATTAAGCCAGTTCTAGTGCTTGCAACAGGTACAGTAATCCCCCCCATCTTTAACTAAAGCTATTATTATGTATGGTATGTTGTACGACCGGGTGTGTGTGTGTGTGTGTGTGTGTGTGTGTGTGCGTGCGTGTGTGTGTGTGTGCGCGCACACCATGTTTTCTTTTTTGTATTTTCAGTCTGTACTGTATGTTTCCAAGACAATTTTCCAATGAAGGCTATCTTATCTTAAAGTTACCGGGAAAGTCTTGTAATTGAGGCCGACTGGCTGTCGCCATGTTGTTTCTCAGATGTATCTTTTCCAAATCCACAGGGGATCTGACAGATGCTAAAACAGAGAGTAAGGTGGGTTCCCTCCAGCATGAGGTGGAGTGGCAGGCTTACCACAACATCCTGAAGAGGTCACGTGTGATGGAGCGCACTAGGTGGATAGACATCCGTGGAAATCATGGTGATTAACCACAGCACTTTGTTATCTCAATGCTCTCTTCATGCTTAGTGGTTCAATGGAAACATCCCAAAGTGCAATTATCAATTTTCTGAAGACTCCATTAACTGTGGTTCGCGTTCCCCTCTGTTATTGGATTGTAAGCTATTAGATGTGAAAGAAGATATCTTTAATTTGTAACTGTCAAAAAAAGAGGAGTGCTAATGTTTGGATCTAGAGTTCCTCTGACCGCAATCATTGATGTGTGTCTTATCAGTTTATCTGGTTCTATGGCAACAAAATATTTTGTTCGATATCTTGCAGAAACATTAGCAAATCTGATTCGTGGATTGAATATGTGTTGTTCCTTTGGGAATTTCTCCATTAGACATTCTACTCCTTAGCAGTACATTTTAAAGCTATGGACTTGCCTTTTCTAGTTTTATATTCTGCCAAATCTCACCATTATTTCATTTCTTCTGACAGATGCCTTCAATATTATTTCGTTGGACAGCGTCAACAATTATTACCGGTCAGTATGATTTACATTCAGTCACAGTCTACTGCATGTCTTATACTGTAGCAGCAAGCTGAGTGTGAAGTCGATCAGAGCACACAGAAACATGAGTAGTTGCAGACCTATTTATTGACAATAATCCAAGCTGTCTGAGCTTCCTGAGGACTAAAATAGAAGCAGAATCTGCATGAACAGAGACTGACTCTCTTGTCTTCTGACACAAATTATGTTTTATATGACATTGCGGCTTCTGTTAATGCTTACTGATCTTTTATCTCCTTAATGTTCTTAATGTTGTGGTCATCCTCTGCCAGACAAAGTCTGTCTCCTATGCAAGCCTAATTTATTTATTTAAAATGCATCAAATTATCTCAGGACACTATTAGGATTGGAGTGGCTGGCTCCATCCCAGACCACCGTATCTTGTTGCTCACGGTGAATTTGTTCATTCCCTAGGAAATACTCGGCCAATCAGAAAGTAGGCTCTTTCCACTATGTTCACAAAACTCCCTTTGGCAACTACTCCTTTGTCTGTGCGGATGCCACTCTGACTCCAGGACCCAAGAGGCCGTACAATTTCTTTGGTATTCTCAACCAGGTACAACTGGCGAGCACCTTCTCTTCACCGAACATAAACATTCGCTGACTATCGTGACAAACTTCCGAAAGCAGAGACATTTTGAATACTGCAAGCACTCTTTCTTTTATTACACTTGAAGATTAGAGAAGACAAATTATTTAAGGTTGCATTCTTTTATAAGACAATGCATTGAATAGTAAACGGAAAAACAAAATGTGTTTATTTAAGTAATAGGCAACGAGAAGGTTGTACTAACACACATTACAACGAATACAGATTCCTCGTACTTTAAATGGTCTACAGTGCTGTAAATGTGAATCCTTTAAATTAAGCACTCATACACAGTAGATAATGGTTAACATATAGTCATATATTTTATTTCTCAATATATGACAGACTCAAATGGACTTGCTGGACACGTTCAGAGCTGAGAGTCTGAAAAGCAACCAGTCGATCTGGTTTGGCCACTACACCACCTCAACTGTCGTCTCCCCGTCTCCAGGAGTTCGGGACATGATGAGGTAAGAAAATGCTGTTGCTGTTAGATGCTAACAGGGTGTATAAATACATATTGTCATGCCATGCCATGACATAGTCTGCAAACATTCAATAGCCTGCTGTTTCGACATACAAACTAACTAGACATTTATATAGGGATGCACTGAATCCAGATTTATGGGGTTCGGCCGAATACCGAATCCACTGGTTAAGATTCTGCCGAATCCTAATACCGAATCCTACTCCCATCCTCAGTCCATTAACACAGTAAACACATTAATTAAGTTAACAACGTCCACAGCAGTGTATTTTTTAACTTGACTTGAATGGCCTTCTGTACTGCCAAAGACTTTTTCTGCTCACGAGTTCCATTTTCACTCTCTCACAGCCTACTGCATTGAACGTTCCTCCTATGTAAACACCTTCCCGTAATCAACGGCGGCGTCATTACATCGATCAGCGTAGCGCGCGTAGTGCAAGCGTAGGGTTCGGTGGAAAAAAATTCTAAGGTTCGGCAGAAACCGAAGCCAAACCCTGGATTCGGTGCATCCGTGCATTTATAACACAATTTCAGAATGATGAACCCAAAGGTTAGCAGCGTTTGACTGGCAGCTGGTTTTAATTTCCTCTTATTAATCATATTCAAATGCAAGTGATGGGCCATTTCTCTTTTTTTTTAGAGTCCTTTTATTTTCAGGAATATTCTAAATATTTATTTTTTTATGACAAAGTTCTTACAGTTCTTACATTTGGACCTCTTGTGTTTAGATCTGCAGTTGCATATCTGTGCGGCCACCTGCACACACTCGGCGGCCTGATGCCTGTCCTCCACAGCCGACATCCCCAAGGCACCCTGGAGCTGGAGCTGGGTGACTGGATGGACAACCGCAGGTACGGAAAACAAAAAAGGGCCTTAGAAGGTATTAAAAAAAGGTCTTGAATTCAATTTACAAAAGTCTAAAAGATTTTCTCTCGGTGGCCATAGGCCCAATAAATAAATAAAACAATAGTGGATTATGCACATAGAAAGTTGTTGAATCAGAAAGTTTCAGTCAGAGCCCAACCAAAAAGTCACTGCTGCTCACTACAGTAGCTAGGAAGCTCATCCACTCATAATGGGCAAGTGTCAGTTTTAGCAAAAAATTAAATTTACTTAAATGAATTCATCATTTTCAATTCAGTCATTATGCTGTTTATTCGGGTCCAGGTTGCCCTAATTTAATTAATTGTATCAGTAGAAATTATTGTTATATACTGTTGGGAAGAACTGAAAAAAAGTGTCATAATAATAAGTCATTCTAGGCTATATTGTCCCTGGTTTTCCATTTTATTTTCATATTGTGAAACAGGTATTAAATAGCACTATATGTGGTATTAAAAAGGTTTGGAAAGTCTAATGGCGTTTTTCCACTACATGGTACTTGCTCGACTCAGCTCGGCTGCGGTGCCCCGTCCTCCTTTTCTCCATTGCAGATTTAGTACCGCCTCATGTGTGAGGCGAGCGTGGCTATTGCCACAGCCAGAAAAAGAAGCTGGAGGCAGCAAAAAAACAAACGCCGCTGGCTATACTATTTAAAAATGGCGGGTTTGTTCAGGACACCCCCGTCTGTTGCTAGCAATGACGACGCAGTAATTAGTGACGATTCTCTCCGACCAGTCAGTGGTCTGCAGGTTTTCACGTCACCTTTTGGTATCGCCTCAGCTCGCTTGGAACCTCGACGAAGGTGATACTAAAAAAAGTACCTGTTGGCAGGTACCAGGGACTTTTTTTCATAATGGAAAACCAAAAAAGGCGAGTAGAGTCCAGCTGAGTCGAGCAGGTACCATGCAGTGGAAAAACGCCATAAGTTTAGCTTGGTGAAGCTTGCAGAAACCCCATCTCACATCTGTCTCCAGGTACAGGGTTCTGGCCTTTGACCACGACCTGCTGAGTTTCTCTGACCTGAGGTTTGAGCAGTGGCCTGCAGTGCTCATCACCAACCCTAAGGACGCGCAGTATCTGCATCCCGGAGTGGAGCCGCTGGCTCGAATACGGAGATCGACACACATCAGGTGTCTGTTCCGTGTGTGTTGAACCATAAAGCCCTCACTAGCTCTACTACACATGCTTCCACAACAAACATTTTTACAGAGCACCTGCCCCTGTTACGTAATATACCCAGCTTGCAGTGTGGGTTATTAAATCACCGTTAAATAAACTGTAGTTACCTCTGCCTAGGAGGTTTTGGTTTTGTTACTAGCAGTATTGTATGTGTCAAAATCTGGTGACAGTTTTCGATGCCATTTGGTAGACAGTTAGGTCATGGCCCAGGGAACAAGTTAGTTGGTAAGTTAATATTTTAAAGGACAAGTTAACGGGGCGACCTCTAGCTCACCCAGTCAGAGAGTGCGCCCCATGTAGGCTGAGGCCTTTGCAGCGGCCCAGGTTCGAATCCGACCTGCTGCCCTTTGCTGCGTGTCATCCCCCATCTCTCTCCCACCGTTCCTGTCTATCCACTGTCACTCTGAAATAAAGGGAAAAAAGCCCCAAAAAAATAATCTTAAAAAAAAAAAAAAAAGACAAGTTAACATTACGAGACAATGTGTCTCATGAATTAGTACACTTTAAATGAAAATAACAAGCATGTACACCCTGTAATTGTCAATCGTTTAATGTACCATGGTGCAAATCTGGATGGAGATTGTAACATGTTTGCAACATCAGCAGAGGTTCATCATAAAGTGTTTTTCACTAAGCGACAAGTAAGCATGATAACACAGCCTTTATCTTATTTTCAATATTAAAAATGTTAATTTTCTTTGTTCTCAATAGGATCTTGGCCTTCTCAGAGGCCCCAATCAAAGCGGTGCATGTAAGCGTAGATGGGAAACCTCTGGGGAAAGGTCACGCAGCTGGAGGGCCTCTCTATGTTCTGCTGTGGGATCCATCTCTCTACCTCACTGGACTGCACACTATCAGAGTTAAAGTGGAGGTCAGTACTAGGGCTGCACAATATACAGTCCCTCCAGAAAAACGTGATCATGCGATCGCATAATTCAATGCATAATCAGCCAAAGTCCGCATATTCATGCGGGGGCCGCATTATTTCAAATACGCCGCACTTTCGCCGCATAAATTGCCGATTTCCGCGCAAAATATACGGGGCTTGCATGATTTCATAATCAAAGTCACATATATCTTAGCAGAAAGTTGAAAAATGTTGCGTTTACTTCACACAAGAGCAGCCATTTGTTGCGATGGGAACGTTATGAAGTGACGTAATTACGCGACGTGAACATCATCCAAAAGCTGCAAACCCCGCGATGAAGCCGTGATGACACCACAGTTTTTGCAAGTTCCCGCAATTTCATCGCATAAAATTGCATAAATATCCCGCATATTCCATCGCATTTTTTAAGAAAACGTGCCGCATAATCAAGGATTTTTGCCCGCAACAATCACAAAAAAACTCAACTGGCGCAATAAACGCATCCTGAAAGGCTGCGACATATCCCAAAAGACACTCCTGAGTTAGTTGAAAGAGAGTGTCAGTAGAAAACTACACTTTAAAATGTAACTGTCATTCTTTAGTGGTGCCTTTTATGTTCAATTCGTTCAATATAATAATGTTGGAATATTTTTTTTTAAATTCATCAAGCAATTTGCTGTATATTAGAATACTGAAAGTAGCAGAACTGTGCAATCTTTAATGTCATTAATGTTTATTTAATGCGAGTAATATCGTTATCGCATAGTGCATATTTTCCTCATATCATGCCTCCCTTAGTCAGTACAGCATTCATTTATTTTCCACCTATAGCGTTCTCAGACTTTTAAATATTTCATAGGTCTTCGGGATTTTCTTCTTCCGGAAATTCGGGAGGTTTGTTTGCTTTGAGTTGAATTAGGATTCAGTTGATGTCGATCGGCTGTCTGGGCACTGTGGCTTTTAATGTCGCGTTTCTCATAGAACTTATACGTTTTATAAGACTTATGGAATTAACAATTACCTCCTTTCTTATCTTTGTGTGTGTGCGTGTCAGGACTCGGCAGGCCGATCGTCAGTGCGGGAGCAGCACTTTACTCTGGAGGACGACCTGACTCCCAGCTTTGGTTTCGTGCAGTCCTTCATCCTCCTCACAGACCACTACATCCTGGCCCGAGTGGCCTTCATTTTTATCACGCTGCTGAATGTCGGGGTGCTGCTGGCCTTCAGATTCCTGCGTGTTCCATCTGGAAGAGGTTAACTGTCACTAAATACCATTCATATATAAATATATCATCATCATCGTCATCATCATCATCATCATCATAATAATTTCATGTTGATTAGAGGCAAGTGAAGTGCAATTAACTGATGTTAGGATCTGCAGAGTTTGATTGTGAACAGAAGGTGACACGCGTGCGCACGTTCGTGCGTGGCTGACCGTACAGATGTTTTTTATGTTTGTGTTTTTAAATGTTATCTGTTGATTGTTGGAGCAGACGATGCAAGAAAATGTTCTGTGTGAACAGACAAAAAAGTTCTATCTTATCTTAACATGTAGACTAAATGTTAGTGTATCATGTTAATAAATATAGGCTTAAGTAATTATTTAAATAACAATTGTTCTTGATATATTGATCCATTTTTGTTTTGTCTATCATCGCCAGGATTGACCTCTCAAGCCTGTATGTCCCTCCATCTGGTCAGCACAATGGACACCTTCTACTACTCTCTGCTGCTGTTTAACCTGTGTACAGCCTTAGGTGGGTCAACTGCTTTGTCTCATTCCCTCTTTGTCTGGCGCGTGACATAGTTCTTTCAAAATTCTGCTTTGCTTCACAAGCTTTCCTTGTAATCTTGCATCTGTTCCTGTATAAATAACTCCTGGCTGTGCGGCTTCCCTCAGGTCCGTGGTTCATAGGAGAGATGATAGATGGCCATAGCGGTGCCTGCTTCGCCTTTGGGGTGTTCGTCGATGGACACTTCCTGGAGGGCAGTCTCACTTATGTTATTGGAGTCGTTCAAGTAAGTAAATCAATTTTATTCAGCGCTTCTACATCTCAGTAATGTGTGTACATTAGCAAAAGGTCATATGACTACTTGTATGTAGTTGGCTCGTAGTGATGAACCCACAGAGGATTATTACCCGGCTTAGCTCTACAGAGCTTTATAATGATTTCAGTTCATTGTTTTGGTTTTTTGGCCCACAATTGTACTGTTTTTGGTTAAGTCTCACCGCTCTCATAGCATTTTCTGCCACAGCAGGCAGGCTATTTTCTTTTTTTTTATCACAGAATCCTTTAAAACCAACATGCATGCTATCTGCCCAGCACCAAATGGCAGACAGATGCATTTAGCGACTAGCTGGTGAACACAGTGCAGCATTTAGCAGCTAAAGAGGCAGATGTTTTCCTCAGGAGTTAGTAGAGACCAAAAACAGAGCTAAAAGAGAGTGAATGTTGAACTTGCATTCATCAGGTGAAACACAACCCCAAATAAGTGTTAATGTTTCCCCAAATCTGTATTGTAAGGCAACTGTTAAAAAGTTTGTAATATGTAAAAAATAAAAAATAAATGCACTTACATGTGGCTCTCTGTAGTTGGGCTTATTAGAAGCTAATGTACTTCTATATGATTCTTGCTGTTCTGAGTTTGTCCCTTCATGGTTGAATGCACCTATTGGAAGTCGTTGGATAAAAAGCGTCGGCTAAATGTAATGTCAAGGAGGTAATATGTCAGTGTTGTGTTCACAGCTTGTTTCCGCTGACCCCAAGTGGCCAAAAAAGAAGTTCTTAGAGTTTTAACTTTTTGAGTTTCTGGCATATTAATCATAACATAAATTAAAAAATCTTAGCGTTTTCTTGTAAAATGCTGAATACTTTTCAGCCTATACAACTCACTGTTTGTATGAGCTGCTTATAAGTCATATTTACTAATTATTATATTAATTATATATATATATATATATATAAAAATTAATTAATTATTATTATATTTAAATATGTCTTCATTTTCAGGGGTCACAAGCCATACAGGTTGTGAACCAACTTGCACTTAACATGGTCTGTCCCCTTGCTGTATTAGTACTTCCTTGTACTGAGAACCTACAGTGATAATCAAGAACTAATCACATCTAACTGGACTCATTTCCTCTCTGCCAGCTGCTATTCTTCAACATGCCCCTCACCTGTTATCTCTGCTGGTGTCTCCATCACCGTTGCCGCGGCAACACCTTCCGATCCCACTTCTTGGGGCCGGGCTGCCGCTGGCGGACTCTGGCAGTTCACCTCTTAATGCTGCTGCTGCTCACCTGGCAGGTTAACTCCTGCTACTTTCTCTTTGAGACCTACGGCCTTGTGGCATTTTTCCTGTCTCCAGTCCGCACATGGGCGTTAGGGCTCAGTCTGCTATTGGTCTACCGCGCCTGGACAGGCCCCACCCCTCTTGTTCGCGACAACAGCAAGAGCGTCTCTCCCTCTTGACAGTAATTGTGCCGCCACGATTTCCATCAAGTCTGACTCAGATATATTCTGCTGTCTCTATCCAACCTGAAAGCCCCCCCCCCCCCCCCCCTCCTCCTTTCTTTCTCTCTCTCTCTCCTCCTTCCAAAAGCCAATTCACAGTACATCACTCAATATCCTGTTTAATGATAGTATTGTTTACTTAATATGCATGTTATTGTAAAGCACCGGTGAGCAAATTTCTGGCCATATTCATAGCAATGTGTGCAAAATAGCCAAGTAAAATAGCCTTTTTGAGAGGCCTCGTCCAATGTGTGCCGCAGTTAACAGTATATTCTGCTGTGATTTAAGCTGACTCATTTACTTGAGCATTAGCACTTTTTTGGAAGTGTTGCCTAGGTCTAATGCCACTTCACCACTGCCAAAGGATGAATAAGCAAGATTTCACCTTTTATTCTTCCCTCTGAAAATCATTTTCACTCAGTAATATAGGCTGGACGTGCCAAACCGATCCTCATGTTTACCTTCCGACACAAATTGGGTGGATAAGAAAGCTTAATTTTGTATACTGTAAGCTTTCCTATTCCCCCCCCCCCCATGGCTGACAGAGCGTGGTAGTGACAATACCTCTGGTGAAGATAACCCAGGTAATGCATGCTAAACGATCACATTTTCAAGTTTATTCTACACAATTACAGGAAATCAAATTAGGGAAATTACAGATTAATCAAATACTGTAGTTGATCTGTGTACAAGTAGTTATTGACTACACGTGTTTTTAATTCAAATGAATCTGTTGAAAATGAATGAAACCATTGCACACAACTGCCACTTAAAAATTGTCTCAATATTCGCATTGAATAGTTACATCAAAAACTTAAATGCCAGTTGCCACCAAAACACGACAACAAGTTGGCCTGACTCTCCGTGCTCCTTCAAAAGTGACTACAGAAGCAGCTGTTTGTTTCTCAGGAATGTGAGCACTTTAACAAAAGGCTGGTCCCAGTAGTATTTCAGGACAGTGTTTTTATACTCCGTAGTAGCTCAGTGAACTAAAACCCATGTTAAACAATCGAGCTGTGTGGTGGCTAAAAAACAAAATGAATGTGTTATAGATGTGGTGAAATAAGATGAACCAGTACTATGCTGTTTTAATTTATTCTTTCTGATTGTATCGAGTGATTTCTTTTTATAGTCCCTTCATGTTATATATCTGCACAGGAAATGGGTATTTCTTGCATTAGAAGTTAATTGGACCGCTCTGTGTTTGTCTGTATTGTTCCAATTTCCTTTTTTGTGAAGGTGTGAGAGCAGCAAACTGTGTCATTTAATCCTTTCTAGGCAGTAGTATCAGGTGCCTAGATTCCACAAGAACAAACTAATCTTAAAACAAAAAGGGTGAAGACCACATGTATCAAGTCTTTTAATGGAAGCAATGTTCCAACAGAGTTAAATCGTGGTTGTTTTTTAAGCCATACCCAGTGTGTGTGCAATATAATTGTTCAGTGCTGTAATAAGACATGCAGTTTAATATTAGAACAGCTGCTAGACACTGAGAAAACTAAATTATGTGCACTCTTGATGGCAATGTTTTTACTAACTTTTCCTCCCCCTTCTCTGCAAAAACAAGTATTTTTGTACAGGAGCACTACCAAATGTATAATTCCAGCATAAAGATGGATATTAAAAATTGATGGATTTTTGTTATTATCTCCAATGACGCTTAGTACCTCTCACAAGCTATGTAATCTGTCCACAAGGAGGCGGAATTGTGTTGCATTTCACTCCCACCCTTCCAATCATGCATGGAATTATTTTATTTATTTTTTTGTTTTTGCAGAAAAGCACCAAAACCATATCTTGAGACAATTGTGATAGTGCTCACTGAATATGTTGATACTGGTACTGTTGTTCACTTATTGACCTATTCTGCATCCCCTCCTATGTTCAAACACTGAGGTGTATGAATGAAAAGATGATTTTACACCGGCCACATATTTTTCTTGTGACTACTGAAATTGGAGCCAACCACAATTTTATTTTATTAATGGTTTATAGTGCTGTGGAATAAAATGTTCATTACAGTAAATCATATACATTGTGTTTGTCTTCACGTTATTGTCACACAGGAGTGTACAACAAAAATATGGAGCCCAACACTGACAAAAGATGGTAAAAAATATAAGATGAGTTAAAAAAAAAGAAGTGATTTTGTCAGTAATACTGTTAAATAAAATGGAATGCAAAATAAAAAAATATATTTCTCCTTTAAAGTCCAATCAGCTGCACTCTTACTTTTTCCTATTTGTTTGATCTTGGTACACATTTAATAATTTATCCACATCTAACATTTCCTACTTCTTCATGCTTATATGATAATTATATTGGCATTGGTATGTAGCTTTACTGAAAACTTTGGCAGGGAAATAAATACAATAAGCACCAGCATTGTCAGCTAGTTATATAGCTCTTCATGAAACTAAACCAGCTAATGAATGTACTATTTATCATCTATACTGCTAAAGCATCAGTCTTATCGTCTTTGTTGCTGAAGCACTTTAGTTGAAAAGCTTGTGCAAACAAAATTAGTTAGCTAATGCTACTTTAAAATCTTTAGTTAAAACAGTGTAAGAAAGAAGACATTAAATCACATCTACACAATGTCGAAGATAACCCAATACAGTCCAGTTTTCTTCTTAAAACTAAGCCACCCATAATGTTAATTGTGTTTATGCTGTATTCTGCTGGCGTCACTGTATTAACTCTTGCACTTTTTTGTAGCTAAAGCACTTTAGCTAGCAAGCTGCAAAGTTAGCTAGCTAAAATATCTTTTATTTAGTTTAACATTATGAGAGACAATAAATCACATATATGCAGTAAAGTCCAAAGTTTCCATTGTGGTCCAGGAGACGTGACAATAATGCTATGAAGACAGAAGCTACTTTCAAATAGTTTTTGCAAACTAACTTTTGTTATTAGCTTGCCAGCCTTTTGCTGTGTATTTATTTAGACAGTAATGCTAACGCAATATGCAGTATATGGATGATTAACCTTAAGCCTACATATACATAGTTTTATGATGCAAGTTTAGGCTAGGTAGCTAGCTGAGAAGGCTGGTAATTTGTGTGTTCATTAAGCTAGCAGTGTTTTCAGCTAAGCTAACTAGGCAGTGTTCTTGATTGCTTCAGTGACTTAGTTATTTTACCTCCAATCAGATATTTTTTCAACTGATTGGAAGTAAAAGAAGAAGAAAAACTTCTGAATTATTGTACTAAAAGATTTTGTCTTTGTCCTTTTACTGCCTTTTGTCAAGTTTCGGGGCTCCATACAAGAAGACATCTGCTGATTTCATATTATGGTACTGGTACAGTATGGGCAGTGCTTTTGTATATTATTATCATTAGGCAGTACTGGAATATTGTACTATACATGTATTACTGCTACAACAATTTCCAAAAGTCTAAATCAATAAGTATTACATTCAAGACTTAGATCTAACTTTTAAATTTCAGTTATTTTTTCTCAAGAACACAATTTCAAAGAACATTGTGTAATTTTTCATTCATGGTTTATAAATGTAATCAACTAACGTCCGCTAATCAATGCAATATCTTACTACAGTTCATTAAGTTAGCGTTAATGGTGATAGAAAGGCAACTGTAAGTTAATTTCCCAAGGCGTCCGTCTCGTCAGAGCAGCTACAGTGATTTTCTTCACTCTGATATCTTTATAATTTGCTTACCAATGTTTCCCCCTTTCATCATAGAGCAAAATGCATCTGCAAGAAAATGAAAAGAATGATTCAACTCCTGTCAAGTTAACAAAAAAGTCATACAAAATGCAAAAATTAAAACCTACATACCGCCCATATTTTGGATGCCATTAACCACAGTTTCCAGCACCTGCAGAGTGAAAGCAGAATTACTAAAGGATGTGAAGAGACAGACGGGGAAGAGGCATGCATTTTGCAAACGAACAAGGACACCCACACATTCAACTACACATCATCACCATTTCCTCCTTACATTGATTTGGCCTGATTTAACTCGCTGGCTCAGTTCACAGAGGGCAGCTTCTGCTTTGTGCATGTAGTTAAGCACCATAAATCGCTCCCGGGTGATGTTCTTCCTTCGCAGGGTTTCGTGTATCTCCTCGCTCAGGGGCGGAGGATACGGCACGTCCTTGTTGTACTGCGAGATCTGCCCACACAGGATCACATGGCTGTCTTTGTTCATCTGGAGGTAAGAAGAGTTGGAGAGGTCAATGTGTGAGATTGAATTTATAAGACACAAAACACTCATTGTTGAAGATCAGGAGGAAGCATTTCAGAATCACACTTCTAATTTGCTAATGTTGGTAGTACAATACGGTGAAGAAAACCAACTAACACTTTAAGATTCACATATTTTCCAGCCAGATAAACCACAAACGAAAGTACAACATACACTACATTATTCTCTGCACACGCAGACACAACTCAAGCAGTACCTGTGCGATTACAGTATCACTGATGGCACCTCCCACGTTATCAAAGTAAACATCTATCCCATCAGGGCAGTGCTCCTTGAGCCTTGTAGGGACATCCTCTTGGCGGTAGTTGATGGCTGCAGAAAAGCCCAGGTCATCCACTAAAGCTCTGCACTTCTCATCAGAACCGCAAATCCCAACCACTCTCACACAGCCATCCAGCCTGCCAAACTGGAAAAATGGAAGCAGGGTGAAATGATACAATCAGGTTTTGAGTTCCTTTTCTTTGTGATCTAATCTCTGTTTATGTTAGCATGTGGTTAGCTGGATTAGATCTGCTATCCTGAGTGTAGTTTTTGAAATATAACGGTTATATCTCCCACCAACCATCTTGACTTTATCTTCCTTACATTTAAACATTTAAAAATCAGAAATATTCTTACCTACTCTAAGAAAACTTGGTGTACGACAAAGTAAACACGTAGAAACCCTACAATTTTAAGAATGCTGTTTCTATGCATTTGGCCAGTATCTCAGATAGCTACAACTGTATATAAGACACTTATTGGACCCGAATGTGAAATTTGCTGTAGTTACCTGTCCAGCTATGGAGCCACAGGCCCCAGCTGCACCGCTCACCACCATGGTCTGATTGGCCCCTTGGATCACATTACCCTTCTCCCTTACGCCCAACAGTGCAGTGAGGCCTGTCATGCCAACTGCACCCAAAAGGTAGGACAAGTGCCCATCAACCAACTGTGGGTTAACCTGCAATAGACAGAAGGTAATATCACAAGCGTTGGTATTAATTATGTCAGTATTCATAGACGGCTTGCTGGTCACATGCAGGTAACTTTTAGTTCATGCATGCATTTTAAACTCATTCTCTTTTTTTTTTGCTAAATATTAACTATGGACTATGCCCCAATGTTAACGAACATCAATATGCCACACCTTCTGTAAGACACTTCCTTTCATAACAGCATAGGTCTGCCAAGGCCAGTTGAATGAAGTGACCACACCTCCCTCACTGCAAGTACTGCAGCGGCTGGACTCAACCACGCCGACACCTCCACCATCCACACTCTCAGACAGCTGCCATGGAGCCACATAATCAACACCGGTGTCTTCATTCATTCTGCATCGCTGAGAAGCAAAAACAGATAGATACGTAGAAATGATGGAGATGGGAAGCTTTGCATGTGGTTTTTTGCTTGAGTTTTGCCTTAACCTTTCTAGAGATAACACATATAGACTAGTTGATTTTATGACATAACTTTGTTTGTTTCATTGCAGTGACAAAAAGAAGCTTGACTTAACTTTAATGTATTGACTTAACTTTAATTTATACCAGACAGTCCTTAATATGCATAAGCAGATACAATAACTTAAAATGTATGTCCATTCCAATACCATGTAAGGGTCGACAGAGAGGCAAAGCGTCCGAACAAGAACCTCCCCATCTTTCAGGTCAGGTACCAAAGTCGTCTCCTCCAGACGGAAATTTTCAGGAACTGGCGCCCCGTTTTTACCTTAATGTATAAATAAGTAGTTAGAGTGAACGTTAGCCACACGGTTGCAGTAATGTTGCAGCACACACAGGGACACAAGACAACAGGTCATCTTCTGTTATGAAAAGTTTCCTACCTGGCCGTGAGTTGAGAACGACTCTCTGCATCTGCATCTTTGAAAAGTGACGTTACTCTTAATACGTAGCTAACGTTACGCCGAGTGGTACCTAACCAGACCTGGCAACAAACGTCAGGCTTAACGTCAGGCTTTTATGTGCGTAAAGGTCACAGCGTAAAACAATTGTTAAAAAGGTGTGTGCAACACGATCAAATTACCAACTAACTACAAAACCTTGTCTAAATACTGTGTTTACATTACCGGACGGGTTGCTTTTGTTGTCTGTATGGTCTGTAGGCTAACGTAGTCTCATTAAGTGCAAAGCGAGAGGCTTCCCTGTTACCAACTTCCGTCTTCGTTTAAATCCCGTTAGGTAGTTGGACCATGGATGATGTCGATATATTTAGATATTAAGAGAACATATCGGCAGGCAGCCGTTTCATTTAGCGCATGCGTAATATGCCATACGTCGAATTAATGGCCAGCGTTAGCTACATTTCTAAGATCTAAATGCTATTTATAGTAAAGTGCGACATGATATTCCCGATGTTCTAGTGTAGGGGGTATTTACTATCTTGCCGGTACTAGTTGGTCTTTTCCTATGTGCAGTTGAGCCGTTAAGGCAGCAAATCAGAAACGGTACGCGTCCTCAACCTTTTTTTTTTATTAATTCAGCTCATCGACACTGCAGCTATGGAAGTACATTTAGCAGTGAATTTGACTACATTTACAATCGATGTTGCCAATGCAATCGATCCGTTTCTCATCAAAGATTGTAAACGTGGGTAGGTCCGAATAGATTGCAATATTGATTGCTAGCTGAAAGTGTTTCAAAGTGGGAAGTGACGCTTTGTGGAGGAATCTGAGAAAAAAAAAAAAAAGTTGATGGTTTCATTAGTAAATCGCTGCCGTTACACTAGCTTACCGTCAACTTTAGCTGCAGCAGGACACCGTCAAAACGGGGAAATGAAGGCGCATGTGCCATGGAGGAACAGAGTTTAATGTAAGTACTGTGAAGGTATTCGCTTATGCATGCCACCTCTATGCTAAGTGTTTCTGATGGTTTAGTACGCTGTCATTAGCCACATTAATGTGTTGTTCCTACACAGCTAGCTCTAGACAGAATATAGCGTTAGCTAGCTTCGCACCTGATCTGATCTTCTCCCCCCCCCCCCCATCACACACACGAAATGTCAAGTTCCAAGAAGGTCCCAGAGGAAAGACACCCATTCATAATCACCAGTAACGTTAGCTAAGTTTGTATTATATATATTTTGATCTTTGCTGTGCAGAAAAAAACCCTCCTACAAAAACTATGTCATCAACATGATCAGCATGATCAGCTTAGTTTGTAAGTCAGTTCTAAAAACCAGTACAAGTATTGGTCCAGTATTATTTTACTGCTAATCAATATTAACCGTGAGCTTTAATTCCTTCAAAAATTGCATGTCTAAAATGTTGTGTACACTTGATTTTGTAGCAAGATTTTTGAAAATGCATTTCAATATGAGTGGGGGAAAATACAGGATATTTGGCTCTAGGGCTTCAGATGTTGCCAATGCAATCGATCCGTTTATCATCAAAGATTGTAAACGTGGGTAGGTCCCAATAGATTGCAGATTCTTTTATTAAAAAAAAAAAAATCAGCCAATTAATTTCTCAATCAATCAAGGGTTTGAACTATAAAATGTCGTGGTCCCTCACGTATCCTTTGCATTGCTTGTTTTGTCTTAACAGTAGAACAATCCAAAGATATTATCTTTACAATGAAATAAAACAGAAAAGGGTAGCAAACCTATACTTTCAAGGATATGCAAATGTCAATTATTTGGCATTTTTGCTTGAAAAATAAGGATTATTTGATTATTACCAGTTTCTGAATGATTGTCTGTCAGTTGACTTTTAAACACTATTGGCATCAGCTTCGAAAAAGCATGCAGCCAAGAGAAAAGGCTGTTTGACACAAACACATACACCACAATTCCCAGTGCAGTGGCAGTGTCATCAGTGGCAGACATGTCAGTCTGACTCGACTTCTTGTCAATGGCATCTGTGAATATTTTCAGGCTTTGCACGTTATTTTAAGGGTCACAGAGAAGAGAGAAAGTCTGGGAGTGCCAGACTGCAGTCCTGCAGAGTCTGGATGACACATGCCTGGTCGTGTCCAATGCCATGATATTGTAACATTTCCAACATCTTCCCATTTATACGTGCTTGTTTTCACAGCAGACACTTCACCTTGTCGTGGTAGGAAAAGCACAAGTGTCACTAATGACAGTATGTGTCCCAGTAAGCTGTGGCAGTGTGACAGTAGTAGCATGACCCTTACACTGAAATGGCTAAATGAAATTCACCAGTGGCATCAATCATTTTGTTATTTACACCTGTGCTTTTCCTTTTGTGACGCGTCAGAATGTCTGCAGTGAAAAAGACCTATGCAGTCTTGTGATGATCACCTACATGAATTTAACAGCTAATCAATACATCAACTAATTGTTTAAGCCAGGGGTCTTCAAGGTTTTTTAGGCCAAGGACCCCTTAGCTAAAAGAGAGACAGAGCTGGGACCTCCTCCTACATATATTGTATTAAACTGAGCTGCATATTAAACTGGGTGGATGGATGGATGGATATTCACACATTATTTATACATCATATTTTAATGTCAAACGTACATGGGGAAAGGCACAGTGTTTCATGTTAATATAATATTTTCAGACATTTTAATAAAAAAAAAAAAAGATCAAACAATAATTTGGCGGCCCCCTGGAGTTACTCTGAGGACCCTTTTAAGTGTTGCGGACCCCCTGTTGAAGAGCTCTGGTTTAAGCTCTAGACTAAATTATCAATATTGATTATTTTGTTTGGCTGACTTGGCTTTATACAGATGGTTGTTTGCCTCACGATGACCAGGGTCACTTTATGTAGGCTACATTACATCACTGAGTAGTCCACAGATCGCCTTGCAACATTTAGGCCTGGTTAAGGATTCATCAGGTATGATTTCATTCATCCTGAAACTCACACAGGTTAAGGCCAGTTAAACACTAAGATAATACTGTTTGTAACTATCCTAAGTTAGACATTATGTCTTTCTTCTTGTAATTTAACAATATCTTGTATTTTGATATCTATCAATAGATATCTATTGATCTATTTTATTTATTTTTTTTAAATCAAGCAAAAATGCCAGACACTATCTGGTATATTGTGAGGATTTGCTGCTTATCTCTGGTTTCTATCATTTTAAGTAAACATTTGAAGGCATTAGACCTTAGGCATTTTTCACAATTTTCTGACATTTTCAATACCAAAAGATAAATTGAGAAAATAATCAGCAGATTAATTGGTAATGAAAATAATTGTTTGTTGCAGCCCCAATGTATTCGTTGTGTACGACATGACCAAACTAGCTTCTTCTTTTTCTGTCTCAATATACAGTATAGAGTACCTTTTAGGTTTAGGGCTGCAGGTAAGACTAAAAAAAGTAAACATTTAAAATCAATTCGGGATTTGATGTGTGAAGTATATATATATATATATATATATATATATATATATATATATATATATATATATATACACTCATTTCATACTGAAAATATCACCAGCAGCTTTAACATAAACAAAATGTGTTTTCATAGTTTCTCCCACACCCTCATGGGGCCTTTCTGCCGCCGCTGCTGCTTGCTGTGTCATGTGCATAAACCACGCATGCATTTCAAGAGAAAGTTCGTCTGTATAAAGAAGTGTGTGACTTTGACAGAAAAGTCAATGTAAAACTGTACTGTGCCGGGTGCGTCCTTTCCCCTTCATCCCCCGCGGTCCTCCCATATGTGTTGGAATTTCCCGCATGGACTGAGAGGGATCTTGCTCCGTAAATTACAGCGCCTTGCGTGTCAGAGGAATGCCTTTTATGGGCATGGAAGTAGGTGTGGCCAGCGAGCTGGTGGGGGGGCGGGGGGGGAAATCACAAGACAAGCAAGCAGAGACACGGGGAGAATCGATGTGCAGCAAAAGGCCGCATTGCCAGTGTGAGTTTTTCTGTGCAATCCTATTGCAATAACGTGCAACAGACAGCGGCGGCATTGCGCCCCACGTTTCTGCAGATTGGCGCTGCGTTTCCGACCGGGAAGGACTCTGTTTATGCATCGACCCCGTTTTCCTGTTGACTTTATTGCAAAGGGGAAGGGGGGGGAGCGGTAAGTTGAAGGAAAAAAGTACCAGTGAGTGAGGTCAGCAGCATAGCATGAGTCAACCTTGGGGATGTGTGCAGTCATCATCGGAGGTCTGTATTGTGCAGGCCTGCTGCCGCTGCTGGCCGCACAGAGCTGCCAGTGTGCGATCCTGCGTGCTGGGCTGCCCTTAGTAGCAGCTTTCATCACAAACACAGTAAGTATTGGGACAGACAGTGCTGCAGCTGCGGTGTCGATGACTGTGGCGTTGTTGTCGTTATTGTTGTTGTTGTTGTTGTGGTGGTGGTCGGCAGTTCATGTTATTGTTGCCACATCTCGCTGACAAAGTTTTGTTTACCTCGCTGAGACGCACTGCTGTTGACCGAGCGTCTGTAGGATGTTTTTAATGTCTCGATCAAGGCGGATTGACTGCACAGAAAGAGACATGTGACGTATTAACCACCTTTTTGACAAGTTGAATCCACCCACGGTATTTGTTAGTTTGCTATGCCATCACACTTTTATCACGCAGGCTGCATTGTTGGCTCGGTTTGTTGCAATGGGACATGGCATTAGTGACTGGATAATCCGTTTTGTGCAACAAAGGGTTTCTCGTAAATAGCGCTGAGCTGGCTGGCCACAGAAAGTGATGTGGAGGGACGGGGGGCAGCAGGAAGAGTCCTGTTGTGGAAGGACTCGGCATGTCTTTCTTCTCATATTTTCTTTATTTGTCGTCTCTTGCACGCTGCAGGCCTAACATGCCCGCTGATGTGCGAGCAGTGCAACACGGGCTGATTTAAATTAGGAAACAGCGATGGATTAGGGCGGCTAATTTCGCTTGACATGTATCTTTAGCCAATTTGACCTGTTACTTTGTTTATTGGCTAAACCCCAGGCTTGTGTAAGGTTGCACTTGTGATGCGTCACGATGATCCTTTACCTCGGATGGAGTCTGTTTTGATGCACAGAGACTGCTCACACAGCATGGTCGCTCAGTGAGCACCACTTGTGTTTTTGCTCATTCTGCAAATAAATTGTGATATTTCTTGTGTGTGTGTGTGTGTGTGTGTGTGTGTGTGTGTGCACCTTTTTCATAGAGGATGTTTCATAGGATTTGACAGCATGGCTTTAGGCATGTGTAACATCACATGGCATTGCTGGTGCACCCACACACTGTTTGTTAGCAACATAGCATGGTCATTCAGTTTCCTCAGTCAGTGGTGCCCCTGAGCCAGTGCAGGATCTGAACAGCTGCAGCTGTCTATTTTAAGAAGTGTGTGTTTTACTAGGCCACCAGAGTAAAGGGTGACTTTTATCAGTCACTTCCTCGGTTGCTCGGACATGTCCGTGTTGTAGAGATTCTAGTATTAATTTACATAATCAGCATGACAATTTTAAACATGAGTGCTGCAGGTTAAAGAGAAAACGCCTTAATGGTTGTCTGTTTATGCATTTGACTGCTGCACAAGAGTGGCAAGATTTCTATCTCATACAGATGGAGCAAGGATTGAAATTTTAACAGACACAGTCGGGATCTGTGTGCAAATTTGGCAGACTGCACCGTGTCAAAAATCTGCTCCAAAACCTTGCCATCAGATAATATTTTTGATAATCACCACGGGTTACCATGGCAATTGTCAAGAAGCAAGCTATGAAACCCTGCAAGGCCATTTTGACTTTTTCCTTCACAGAAATCGTATCCCTATGACTCACGCTTGCTCACTTTCAGTTGACCTTCTTTTTTGAGTCTGCAGCCGCGGTTCAAAGGGCACAGGTTCCCTTTTTTCACCCCAGATGAGTCACAGTTGTACAAAGATGTTGATATCATGTTCAACCTGCTGTCTGTCCTGTAGTTTGGCGGGAAAGAGAGCTCCTGTTGAAGTTCAGTTGATTGAGCCATGAGGGGGTTTTCTTTGTTAAGTTGGAGACTTCAATGCTTTTCATTTTTTCAGTGTTTGTATGTCATCCATTGCTGATTTCAGGGCCCATCATCAAACATGGTGCAGTAATATCTTGTAATGACATTTCCAGGAACCATTTATTAAGCTATCTCTACCAACTCCCTTCCAATAATATTATGCAGGTCAGTTATACGTGTTAGCCTGCATGCAGGAACTTATCCCTGTCATGTGAGCTTAGCGCATAATGACACAGTTTAGGCTTTCCCCTCCCTTCCTCTACTCTCACACCCAATACCTTTCAGTAGAGGTCTATTGTTGAAAAAGCAAACAGAAGGGTTTTTACATGGTTGAGGCTGGGGTGATAATGAGACGCCCCCTGTTGGGACCCCTTTAGCCTGTGGCTCAGTGCATGACCTCTCATTTTCTCTATACAGGGTGTTGTCCATGAATGAGAAAAACACACAGACTTCTTCAGATCTGCTCACCCCAGGCCGGTGCCCTCTGAGTGGGTCACGAAGAACTTCAGAGGGGAAGAGAAGATTATCCTGGTTGACCTTATTACTGCCAACTCTGATGTCAATGTAGTTTTACAGCCTTATTTCACTGATATTTGGATTTGATATATCCAAGTGATCCAGTGGAGCATTACTAGCTGGTTTGGTTGAAAATATTCACCGGGCTCGGCTTCTTCATGCCCGTCATGAGTGTACCAGCCCAGCAGAAACCCAGCGCCAAGAGAACAGGCAAACGCATAACGTTTTTCAACGATCAAAGCCTAGCAATGAAGGAGACTTCTCAACACCCTGAGGGGTCCTATTATGGCCCGGGTGGCACTGCCTCAGATCCCGGACAGAGCGAGGCTGCAAGAACTGTGACTTCCAATCCAGAGGCCCCTCACATGTACCTCAACTCTGTCATCTTCAGCCCAGATAAGGGTGACCAGAGCAGGGGTCATTATCAGCAGACCGTGCCTATGAAATGGGCCCACCAGGAGCCCAGTCAACAGCAGCCATCTCTGTCCCAGCAGCACAGAGCTGCCTCCTGGAATACCATGACTAACTGGGGACAAAACTTTGCCAGTTACATCGGAGGAGTTAATGTACCAGACTCAAGGACCCAGAATGCATTTGTGAAGTCGATGCATGAGACTTCTGGCTTACAGCCACATCAGCAGCCCCCCACCAGAGCTGCAGACAAGCAGCCTCTGGGGCCTAACCCTGCAGTTGAAGTGTACAGCGATGCTGTTAAGGCTCGGGGACTGGATTGGGATCAGCAGCAGCAGTCCCAGGCCTTTCAGGAGACCTTGAAACCTGGGGCGCTGAACACCCAACAGCACAGCACATCCCATTCAGGAGGAAGCTCGGTCTTGCAGCCCTTCCAATTGGCCTTTGGTCAGCCCAAGCAGCACCTGCCAGCATACTACCAGACCTTTCAAGGCAACAGGACAACCCTACCTAACCCACCTAACTACTCAACACAAGCAAAACCCCCACACCAGTTGCAGCAGAAGCAAGAGCAAATCCAACGCCAGCAACAACATCATCACATAATCCAGCAGCAAATTCAGCAGCAGCACCATCAACAAATGCAGCAGCAACAAATCATTCAGCATCAACAGCATGTACAGCAACAGCTTCAGCAACAAGTACAGCACGAGCAGCAACAACAAAAGATCCAACAGCAGCAGCAGCAGCTTCAAATTCAGCAGCAAATGCAACATCAGCAGTTGCAACAACAAAACCCTCATGTGCTTGACTATTACCCCGGTGCACAAAATGCCCACCCCCACCCGCATCCCCAGCCTGTGGTGGTACACTCCCAGGAGTCCTCTGCTCCAGCTGCCCCAAAGATCCAGGAACCAATTATCCAGGACATCACCCCAGAACCCCAGCAGCCTTCAGATCCGCTGCTGCCCCCACTCCAGTCTGAGCCCCTGTCCCAGTCACAACCCCAGACACAATCCCAAACGCAGCTCCGCAGATCACGACGGCTCTCAAAGGAAGGCGGGGCGCCGTCCGACAACCCTTTCCTCTCTGTCTCTTCGGACCAGGCTTCCCCGGGGCCGCAGGGCTCCCAGAACGGGGGCCTTGACATCCAGGCAGCCCCAACAGGCGTCATCCAGAGCACGCGGAGGAAACGCAGGGTCTCCCAGGAGGTCAACCTGGAGACCCTTGCTCAGAAGGCCTCGGAAATGGAGTCTCTACCATCACAAGTGTTAAAGGTAAGTGCTCAGTTCAATTTTGACACTGTCAAAATGATTGACCATTCTTTGACTCTTTCTTTGTTTTGGTTTCTTTTTACTTTGCCTCCGTGCTGGCGACAGCCGTGGCCGAATATATGTTTGTTTGTTTTTTTTATCGTCATCGCGATATCAGCTAACTAAGGCGAAAGAAAGACACACTTGGTTGAAAGAAAATATCAGTAGAAAATGTTTTACTTCATTTAGTGAAGCCCTTTTATATTCAATTCAATCTTCAATTTGTTCTATAAAAGAACGTTGGAAATGATTTCCTTACATTTGTTTTGAATTCAACAAGCTATTTGTTGTATTTTAGCAGAATACTGAAAGCAGCAGAAAGGCAGAACTGAGTACACTTTAAGTACACTGTTTATGTATCGCAAGTAATGTCGTTATCGCAATATTCAACAACGTTAACGCATATTTTCCTCATATCGTGCAGCCTTAGAAAGCATTATGTATTTGGGTTGTCCATCCGTACGTACGTACGTCCCATTCTCGTAAACACAACATCTCAAACGCCTTGAGGGAGTTAATTCAAATTTTGCACAAACGTCAACTTGGACTCAAGGATGAACTGATTGGATTTTGATGTTCAAAGGTCGCCGTGCGTCACTGTGACCTCACACAACACATTTTTGGTTATAACTCAATTATTCATATGCTAATTATGACAACATTTTACACAAATGTCTCATAGGGAAAAACACTGGAGTGATGACATTTTATATCCAAAAGGTCAGAGGTCAACTTCACTGTGACGTCGTAATGTTCTGTAAAACACTTTTCTGGCCTTTACACAACACCATACATCAGGAACAGGAACAGGGGCGATTGTGACATATTTCCACATTTGGTCAGATACCGACTTGGTGAAGCTTATCTTGGGTGTCCACCTTGAAAGTGGTGATTGTAGCGATCATCTGTGCTGCCGGGTTTAAAAAAAAAAAGTGTGGGAAGCGTCCATGTTTTAGTATTTTTAGCTTCTTTGCAGCAACATCCTTATTTGAAGCGTTACTTTCATGGCTATAACCTTCTGTTTTATCGGAATCAGCTTTATTGGTCAAGCATGTGAACACATACTAGGAATTTGACTCTGTTTTTGTTGACAGAACAAGAACAGCAAAAAGTCAAATCACAAATCTGGATTCACTATGTCAATAGAGTGATAACTTCCATGTCATAAAAAGATTCACTTATTCCCTTTTTTATTTAACTCCTGTCAAAGCCTTCACCACAAACATCATATGAGCCTGGATGGACATGGATGTAAACTGCAACTTGACATGTTTGCAGAGGCATATAACCGCGAGGCAGTAATTCTAGTTTCTTGTCTTTTCTGTCTTTCTGTTTTCCTTGTTCTTTCTGTTTCTTAGCTGGTGTTGGACTGCATGTTCTAAATCCCTAGGATCACATATCAGTTTAATATCTAAGGCTGTAAGCCTTAATTGTGAATATCTCGGCGAGAGCTAAAAATCATTTTTTCTAGTGTTATCCCAGGGTATAATTGCAGTGGGATTTTAGCTCCCTGAACAAGAGCGGGAACTGGAACAAACTGCCTAATGCAACTGCCAGGAAAACTGTGCCAAAACTTGTGTTGTTTGTGATTAACGTGTTGCTGGAAGAGATGCTGAATTTAATCAACGCCCAACAAAGTTTACACCACAGAACTGGGCTGCTCAGCTCTGCCTTGTGAGGAAAATCTGTAGCTAAAACAAGAACTTGCATTGTGAATTTTGTCACAAGGTAAATATATACTTCACAAATATGTGCTTTTCGGCTCTCACTAGATGAATCAATGAAGTCATACACTTATCTATGTTTATGTGCTGAATATCTTGGTTGTGCAACAAGTTCTGTTGCCAAACAGCACTGCGTCAGTAGGTCTGCAGTTCAACATGGCTGTGCCCTGGATTCGCCTCACGGGTAGCTGATCATACAGAGAGTGTGTTTGGTTACATGCCTGCACACCCCCCCCATCCCATCAAAGGAGAGAAACTCCAGCCTGGCCTCGACTGCCCTCCCCCCCTCTGTACAGGGAGGGGTGCAGGGTTGCCCTGCCTGCAGTGCTCAGCAGAATATCTCTCCACCGCTGTGGCGTAGGGGCTGGAGTTTTCCACCCGCAATAATGAGCACAGATCCAGCATAGCCACACTGCTGCATGCCTCCCTGCCCATGAAGAAGCCGTGTGCAGTGACAGAATGCATCTGTCTTCAATGATGTGGTGGTTTAGATGGCTTTAAAGTTGCACACAAGCTGCCCATGCCCACTCATTATGGCTTCTCATAGAAAAAATTTGGAGAATGCTTTTAGGGATAGTTCCTTTGGCATGTATCTAAAGTCTGTCACTTAAGTGCTGCACCTAACAGTACTGTATCAAGGTGCAGACGTACAACATTCTTGTTTGGTAACTAAGGCTTTTGCTGAAACACCCAAGGTCATATTTTAAATTCCAAAATCCTTTTTTTGAAATGTTTATTCTTAACAGCAGTTCATTGTTTGTGTTTGGATTCTGTCCCTTTTAGAAATACATCTCAGGCTTGTTCAATGCTGTATTCACCCATCTTTTACACTCCATTTGAGTATTGACATGAGTGTCTCTTCCGATTTGTTTTTGTGCGAGGTAAGGAACAAGGTTTCAGGGAAACCCCATTTACTGTTTAATATCTATTCATTGTGCTGGTGCTAAGCTACAATTACTTACCTAAGTGGTTATTCTTTGCACCTGTCGCGTAGTGCTCTGTATCCACTACACAAGTTGGTGTGTTTTGAAAATGTGTCACCTGAAATACTTAATGTGATGAGCTTTTAAGAAGCTGCAATGTCAAGTATTGCAAGCAACACCAGGAGGAAACTTCCTTTTTGTCTTTGATTTTTTGCTTCAAATCAGTCTTTTTTTATCTGTCACAGCAGCCCAGCTTGATGAGTCGTTGTTTTGTCTGACCAATAGTCCAAAACCCCAAGGTATTCAGTTTTGAATAATAGAAGGCCGCACATATTTACATTTAAGAAGATCGAACTAGGTGAATTTTCAAATCAAAATTGCTGCCGATAAATGTTCTGTGCAACGACTTAATTGATCAATTGAAACTTGTGGTTTCAGCTGCGTTTACTGTATAGAACTTTTGCAGTTAATGCATTTGCATATCCTCTTTGATATTTTATATTAAGGAGAAATCAATTAATAAGTAGCATTGTAAACTTTTTTCCTCATTCGCTGTCTTTCTCAGGAGCCCCACAGGCCGTGGAGTCCCTCTGAAACAGGGGGTCTGAACGCCAAGCGGCCTCGAGACGACAGCCTCCTCCCGCTCGTCATCCCTGTGTCTGTTCCAGTGCGAAGGCAGGAACCCTACTCTCCGGACAGAGATGAAGCAGCCCTGTCCTCCAACTGGCCCCCCAGGCCTTTAAACCCCCACGACCTCGTCTGCGCCGACCACAAGCCCTCGGTCATCGTCACCCGGAGACGCTCACTCAGGAACTCGTTGTCGGAGAGCTCAGAGCAGGTACATACTTATATCTTGATGCTTTTTGTTTTCTTTACTTTTTTGGAGTTGGTGTACTTTAATGCCATTTTTAACGGCTACATTTTTTTATTTTTTTGTTTACATACATTATTTGTTATCTGTCAGAATTGATGTTGGTGGCGGTGAAGTAGTAGGTTGGTTATCCACTGTCTTTCTTCGTCTGTTTTCAGTCTGTCTAAACTCCGGCTATTAAGTCCTTGCATTTATGTCAACACAACGCTCCCTTCCCCCCATCATGCTCCATGTCTCCCCTGCCCCCATTCCAGTCCTCCACAATTTGCTCCCTTTCCCTGTTTTATTTGGGGGGGATTTAGTGAACTGATTGCCGCGTCCCAGATCAGGCAGATTATCAGGGTTTAGCACTGCCATACTGTACATTATGTACCATACAGTCGAGGGTTGGGGTGCCTTGTGGTGCGTTCCATTTGAACATGGAAGTCGGAATTTACAAATTGACACTCAGAAATTTCAACTAGAATTCCCCCTGAAGTCGGATATCCGACTCGGAAAATGTCTGCTCTGCATCAACAGTAGTGAAAGCTGTAGTGATATACTGTTTATTAGCACATCTGTCGTATATGTGTCTCATTAAATTAGTTGTACACACAGTACTGTCCAACTTCTATCTGGGGATGTTGCTATGGTGTTTGTTTGAAACAAAATACAGCGTAATGCGTTGTTATCAACTGGTATTGCTAACAATTGCTAACCTGGCTAGAGCAAACCCCACTGTGAAATAATGGTTAATTCTGACTTGTGCTGCAACGCGGTCAACTCGGGTGTGACGTCTTTCCCAGCTCTGACAATTTTCCGAGTCGGAAATTGAACGCAGCATTGCCCTTTCTCTTTAGGATTTCTCAGGATGAATGCGCAAAACGCTAACTAAATGAGCGTGCGTGCATATCTATCATTGTGAGTTGTGTATGTGTTCTTGCGTGTTTCACAATGCACTGTGATAAATCTACCTTTTAAAATAATTTCTCCTCACCAGAATGGAAGAACTGAAGGGGAGAAAGATGATGACGGCAAAAAGTCTAAACGGCGTCCCCGGCCTGAGCCTCTTTTCATCCCGCCGCCTAAACCTGGTTTATTCATCGCCCCTCCGGTCTACTCCAGCATCACACCCTACCAGAGCCACCTACGTTCCCCAGTTCGCCTCACCGAAAACCCCCTCTCCATTCCGCCCTACACGCCTCCGCCAATCCTTAGCCCTGTCCGTGAGGGCTCTGGCCTTTACTTCTCCACTTTCCTGTCGTCTGCTGCAGCCAGCGGCCAGGGCCTGCCACCCCCTGCAACACCCAAGTCAGCAACACGCAGCCTGTTACGCTCCAGTAAGTAAAAAAAAAACTCCCTGTATTATCCACAGGACATCTAAACTGTAGGAATTCAAACATGAATCTCTGGACACGTGTAATAAGCATCTGGCAATGATTTCCCATAAACAATCTGATATCAGACTATATGTATGTTAGTTGCATAGTTATGTGATAGTTGCTGTATAAATATTAGCGTTAAGCCTGATTGATTTGTGCATTAGATAGTCTTGCTATCTTTGCTCTAACCCTAACCCTTGTACTGTATATCAAAATATATCCCAAAACTCAGCAAAAAACTAACCTTTGATAATATCACTGAGTGGATTTTTGTTTTGCTGCTCTTTTAGACAGCTGCGACATCACGCCACCAGTTCTGTCTGCGATGGGCGAGGCCACTCCAGTCAGCATAGAGCCGTGAGTATTATTTCCCCCTCAACATCCCCAATTCATATCTTCCATTGTGGAACAGTTTTTGGGGTTTGTGTGTCATATTACCAAAGCTGGAATAGTAGCTCTGCAGTCAATTATTCAAACCTCAACACTGGGCTGCATCATGAAATGTCTTGAAAGAGAAATACTTCTTCTTCTTGAAATGCTAAACCTATCCTTTAAGGCGGCGCTGCTCTCCGCCACTGTTACCACTGGAATCTTTTGCCCTGTCATCCACAGCTAGCCTTAGCGGTAGCGATTGCCTTCTCATCTGACTTTGCAGTCTAATGTCTCTCTCAATAAAAGTGCATCCTGTCATAACAGCTCCATAGTAACTGTCAAATGAAAGCCTTTAAACCTTTTGAAAAGTAGTGGCAGTAAGTACATCAGAGGCCTGTGCTCTTAACGTATGCACAGAGAATGTTGTTTTGGTTATATGTTCTGGAGTTTAACAGTACAGTACAGTACTTTGGTTACTGCCATTCAATATAACAACAAATGCAGGTTGAGCAGCTGCTTTGTCAGAAATACAGATGTGCAACTGGTGTATCTGTTAGTGTTTGCAGTGCAACCATACAGACCCACATTGTTTTAATAAAGAAGTCAGTAATAACTTCAATCTGATACCTGTTACACTGCTGAGTGGCTGCTTCACAGTAAAAGCCACCCTGTGTTTCACATGTTGAATACTTTTAATGTGAAGCAGCGGCAGAAGGACGTTCTGTTTGCATGAGCAGTGACACTGTGTAAAGAGTAAACAGCGATGCTGTTATCAGTGAGATACAATTACGCTGCATTACATGCTGCGTGGTCTCCTGTGAATCTCTCATACTTGCATTGGTTGTCGCTTTGACAATAATAATTACATTAAGAGGAGATTGCTGAATGTAAATACATATGGATACAAAATAAAATACATAAACATACTGATCATAAATAGTATCAGAAATTGGGTTTGATTTCATGAAAAATGGATTATAACTTTAAACTTGCAGGGTATCAACGGTGCATGTAAACAACTTGAACCAAACAAGACCTTTTAGTAGAACATACTCCATACCATCGGTCAGGGGTTATGTTTTGTATTTTTTTTTTTTTTTTGTAGTTGCATCAACAGTTGCAGTTTATAAGATGCATTGAGCTGTTTCCCCGACCGGTGCCAGCTGCTGAGCAGTTAGTCAGGGACGAGGCAGTGAGGCTTCCCATAAATAATGCTTTCAGCTGGGCCTGTTGCACTCCCAAACACACTAGAGCCATCGCAGTTCAACTTTTAGCAGCCCACCTTCCCTGGGGGAGACTGCCAGAATACACACGCACACGCTCAACTGGAAATACTGCAGGCCTACTGGAAATGCCGGGGTGGGAGGGGGCATGCTGGAACAGGATTGTCTGTTAATATAAAGCGGCATGATTTTCACAGCTATAGCACTGATATATCTGGTTTCAGTTTACATGTAAGCCCATAGAGATACATGCAATTTTGGGATTTTGAGTCTGTTTTCCTACTTGAACATAACCTTTGTCCCACACAAGGATGAAGATCCATTTACTTTCAATTCAGTGAATTCAAGAAGTGCACTCTGTTTCAAATACAAATTTCGAAAGAAATTTGCATTTTATTCCCTATGCTGAGAGAACAAAGGAGAAGCTGTATAACAGGCTGGAATTCAAAACAGTGCAAGGATTGCAGTTCTCAGAGCCACAGTGCCTCAACAGTCTTCCTGTGACTATTTAAAGATCACGGCAGAAAGAAAAGCCAAGAAATCCATATGTGATCTCAGAAATAAAACAAGCTTTACTCTGAGTTACTGATATATGATGTCTTGACTGAAATGTATATATAACAACAAAGGCGCTTGATGAATTTTGAATGGATCAAGTTCAAGGCCTTGTCGCTCACACCGATGTCTTGTTCCCAGACGGATAAATATTGGGTCGCGGTACCAGGCCGAGGTGCCAGAGCTAAGGCAGCGGACAGCTGTCGAGCTGGATCATCATCGAGCTGAGCTGGTCTGGGCTCCACTGAATGAACTGGAGGAAAAACCTGACTTCCAGCAGAAAGGTAAAAGACAGTAGTATTTCACAGTTGTCACATCACCTGAAACTGATTTATTCATTGTGAAAGTGACCTCCTGTTCCCAGAACTTATTATGATCTTTTTGTATAAAAATAATCAGGAACAGACTGACTTTTTCTTTCTTTTTTTCTTAAAACAAATGAGTTTGTATTGAGTCATTTCCTTGTTTGTGAAATATAGAAAGAACTTTCTGTTATCACCTTTTTAAAGAGAGTGTGTTCAATTAGTCACCCTAAAGCTGTGGCAACCTTAATATGTCTCAAGCAGCAAATTGCTTTTTAATGTTGGCTGTATTACATTTGTACACTTGCATTTTCAGTGAGAAGCTGCAGGCAGTTTTCTGGGTATATGATGCAGTTTAATATGGTAAAACAGACTTAATTGTCACTGTGGGGAGATTTGTTTTGGACTTGGAGCACCGCTGACCCTGCATAATTAAAGACAACAACAGACGTTTCACATTTTAATCAATTATCTTCTAATTACAGGGTTTTTCAGATTTTCCTTCTCTCACTCACAAGAAGAAATATATCGTCACCACTGTATGCAAAATAATAACTAACTTAACTTTTTTTTTTTTCTATGTCTTTCAGTGGAAGACCTCATGCACCTGGCCTGCTCCAGTGCTTTGTGTGGAGGAGGCACCAACCAGGAGTTAGCCCACCATTGTCTGTACGAGTGCAAAGGGGACATAATGGTGAGCACAAAAGAACAATTCACAAGTCACGGACTTCCATTATTGAATAGAATAGAAACATGACCGACAGCTGTGTTCAGCACTTTACAGACACAAGTCAGGTTCTAACTCACGTGAGCACACCAAGCTGTTTTACCCTTAAAGACTGACTTTGACATTTGAAAAATGACTTAAAGGCCCTGAAAACTCTTATTTTCTCAGAGTAATGGGAATACTTGTATCTTGAACACAGTATTTGGGATTGTTTGTTATGAGAGAAATCGCTGTATCTGCGTTTTCCTCTGTGCTCTTCTCACTGGTTAGAAGTGAGAAGGGCTCAGTGGGAGAAAAAAGGTGACGTCACATACTTCTGTGTACCAATCAGGATTTAGCAACGTGCGTTGTTTGGGCGCTGTCGATCAAATTATACTTTATCAGTACTGATAAAACAGATTAAAAAAAATAATAAAAATTGGTGAAATGCATAATATATAACAAGCAAATATGTTTTATATAGTCATTCATATTTAAGGTTCTAGAGCAGAGATCTTCAACAGGGGGTCCTCAGAGTCACTGCAGGGGGTGGCCTCCAAATTATTGTTAATTTTTGAAAAGTTTTTTTCAAAAATTAAAATGTCTTAACATGAATTCAACATATTATTTGCAAATATAAATGCCCACTGAAGATATAGGTAAGACAGTCGCTAAGGTAGCCATCCAAAGATATAGTATATCCTAAGGATTCACTGTGCCACATGTATGTTTAACATTAAAAGATGATTTATAAATCATGCCAACAATTATTATTTTAATAGCATTCCTGTCATGAATGGAAGAAATTGTAAAGCCTCATGCACATTATTATTATTATTATTATTATTATTATTATTATTATTATTATGACCAGTCGTTGTTAGTGCACAGAAGCAGATTACAGCAGATCGTTTGTATGCACTTAAGTAACAGGGTTATTACTAACCTGACTTTTTCGTCATATAAACAAGAAGCCTAGTTCCCTTAATTGGGGTTAGGGAATAATAAAATCTGAGTAACACAGCTTTATTCTGCAGGTGAATCCTGATTTCTTGGTCTTGTAAACCCTTAACGTTGTTCTATCAGGGTTTTTATATACGGGAGTCATGGTTGTGCGTCCTTGTATCCGAAATAATTAAATCCAAAGCCCAACCAGGACAGAAACGTGTCCTGGTAAGTGTAGCTTAAAATCTCCCTAATGCACTGAAAGTATGCCAGGTTTAGTTAAAAACATAGTCATAATCAGATTACTGACAAGCTGAATGCAAACATTAAAGTAATCCGGTTGTTGCAATGCACGTATGTGTGTCCTCCGACTTCCTGCCCTAACCTGATATCTTCCACTAACCCTGTTTCTTGTGTGCATGCAACGGTAGTGATTGAATGCCTTTTTATCTTAGCTGTCAATGATTTCTGAACGGAAGTGACTGATCTGTAGACTTTCATTATGCTATGTACTGAAAGTGGTGTGGTGGCCCGAGATGACTGAGATAGTGAAACAATTTGGTTATATAGCCCGAGGTGTGGAGGGATGCCACTATGTAGAGAAAAAGAGCAGCACATGCTGTCAGTGAGGTGTGATGCACAGCGTGGAGCAGAGATAAGTAGAAGATTAATCGATAGACGGAAAATTAAACGGCGACTTTCTTGATAATGCATAATGTGCCCATATGTAGAGGTTTACTCCTCGACGCGGCAGGCCCGGGTTCGACTCCGACCTGCAGCCCTTTTGCTGCATGTCATTCCACCATCTCTCCCCTTTCACATCTTCAGCTGTCCTGTTAAAAATAAAGGCCAAAAATGCCCCCCAAAAAAAAAATCTTAAAGGGTTTGTCATTTTTTTTAAGCCAAAAATGCCAAGAATTCTCTAGTTCCAGCTTCTCAAATCTGCTTTTCTTTGTCTTCTGTGATAATAAACTGAATATCTTTGGGTTTTTGGCTGATTGTCAGACAAAACAAGACCTTGGAAGATGTCACCCCAGGCTTTAGGAAACTATGATGGGTATTTCTTGCTATTTTTTTTACATTTGAAGATTATTCGATTTAATCAGAAAAAATAACCATCAGATTAATTGATGATGGTGAAAATAGATGTTATTTGCAGCCCTAGTTAAGTGGTACTGTGTTGTAGCCATGTGGTGGTAAAATGGCCAGCATTATACAGTATATTGCCCTTAACTAATGAATGTAATTCTATTAGGTTTGCATGCACATATTTCTTAGCTGTACTTGAAAGCAACTTGGGCAACCAGACAAAACATCTAAGTCATAAATATGCTTGCGGAAGGTTGGAAAAAAGTCATACATTTTTATGAGCTTGCAATCACTCATTGTGTCACCAAGAACTCTGATTGGTCAGATGGGTGCTCCACCTATACTGCAGCAATGATGCACCCTGTGTCTCATACTGTTCCTATTGCATCACCGCCAGACCACTAATAACATCAGGGCTCATCATCAGGGCAGAGTGCCTTGACCTCGAGTATAAAAGCGCTATTTCAAGCACATTGCCATGCTCAAATAAAACGCACTTTATAATAATAAATCTGCCGTTCCACTGATTACATTTAACATAAAAAAGGAACAACGTGCTGTTTGTGGTAATGAGGCCAAATAGCGGTCACTGTTAAACGTTATGCGGCATCTCGAGTGGCACTTTCCTGGTCACATTATATTTATCATTATCTGAGAGAAGCAGACGGACGCTGGGATAATAAAAAAAACAGGAAAAATGGAAGCTTAGCATCTCAGATTAGCCTTGCTACATGGGACCAGCTTGTGTCTTATGATTTTAATAATTAGGGCTGCGACTAACAGTTATTTTCATAATCGATCTGCCAGTTTTCTTCTGGATTAATCAATTAAACATTTTGTGTTTCGGGGCGGCCTCTAGCTCACCCAGTAAGCTCGTGCTCCCCATGTAGGCTGAGTCCTGCAGTGGCGCAGGTTCCAATCCAACCTGCTGCCCTTTGCTGCGTGTCATCCCCTATCTCTCTCCCCCTTTCCTGTCTATCCACTGTCACTATGTAATAAAGGGAAAACATTTTGTGTTTCAAATGGTGAAAAATACATTTTCCTAGAGCCCAAAGAGATGTCTTCACATGTCTTGTTTTGTCCGACTCAACAGTCCAACAACCCAAAGATATTGAATTTATTGTAATGTTAAGACAATACAAAGCATTTAAAAATCTAAATTTGGGCCTTTTTTATAAAGTCTTAAATTTGATGAAGTATTGGGTTCTAGGTCTTAAATCATTTTAAACGGGTCTTAATTTCCCTACGTCCATGTAACGTTACCTCTAATGCTTATTGAAATGTTTTTTTTATTTTTTTTTATTCTATGGTGTTGTAGTTCTTTCTTTCGCCCGTCCAAATATAGTTAGCTCTAATGTATAGATTAATATTACTCTGTGTTGCTTTTATTCAATTTGAATACATTTATTCACTTTGCAAGTACTTTTGTGACTCTGCATTCCATTGTACTTTTATGTCGTGATATAGGTCTTAAATTTCATTCATAAAGTTCTTAAGTCTTAAATTTGACATGGTGAAACCTGCAGAAACCCTGTTTATATTTTGTTAATCAACTTATTGATTAATTGACTAATCGTTGCAGCTAAAGGTTACAAAGTGCTTAACAATATGAATCCAAATAGCAATATAAAGCGATATTGGAACAAAATTATGAAGTGCTTTTAACATGATTGTGTAAAACAAAAGAAAAGAAAGAAACATGTTTAGATAACTAAGGGACCTAATCTTTCTGAGTATCAAAGTCACATTTTTAAATCACATTTGTAACCCATACAGTATTTGTGTGTGTTTTGTAAAGAAGACCTGTTTCGTAACGCTAAGTTATGGTTTATCTAATAGATGAATTATTTGACAGTGATCAATAAGAAAAGGCCCTTTTAAGTTCACAGAGAAAACAAATCTTTACAATGTACATTACTTTGTTTTTACAGTGTCTTGATCCGAGGCGGTGATCCTAAATCAATATTTCCATTGTTGAAGATGTGCAAGTTGCCTCGCAGAGTAACAGCAGAGCTGTAGTGATTTGGGGTACTGGTGGAGATGTTGAAGCACCCACTCTCTACAGCAGTCCGGCTAAAACAAACTGCCGTCTTTCAACATTCGTGCACAGTCAAGACTTTTTCCTTCTTAAAGTGCATAAAGTTGATTCTTATTTTGACCATGCCAGAGAGAGTATAATCATGATATGATGCACTCAGGTACCTGATACATGCAGGAAAAATGAGAACGATGGTTCTCTCGCTCCATGGTTACCTGTAAGCTGTGGTTCATTGTTTGGCTTTTTTGTGTTTTCATAGGTTTAGAAAGCGCAACTGGAGCGCCTAAAGGAGCCATGAGTCAGCTGGTTTGGCAGGAGCGACCTGCTCTGTAGAGGCTGATAACAAACGCCGCTGTGCAGCTAATGTTTGTTCCCTTTCAAGCATTGTTAAAATGTTTTTGTTTCTCAGGCTGCTCTGTCCCTCCTGATGCTGAGGAATCCAATTTTCCCCAAGTCTCATCCTATTGCGAACTACCACTACTCAGGTAAGTCATATACAAATAGCATTTATTCTGCATTTATTGTTTATTATATAAACTTTATTTTTTTTTTTCCTGCAATATTAAATGGCTGTTTACTTAGAGATGAAACAATGAGGTCACGAGTTGTTTGACAGCGAGTCATCTATTTGGGTCATCGATGAATCGTTTCTGTCATTCTTCAGCTCCTCAGTTGTGAGGATTTTCTGTTATTCTTTCTCTTATGTGATTATAAACTGACCATATTTGGGTTTTAGACTGTTGAGCGGACAAAACAAGTTATTTGAAGATATCAACTGTCATTTTTTTTCTGGACAAAACAATTCATTGATTAATTGAGAAAAAAGCAATAGGTCAGTTGATAAAAAAAACAAAACATCATCAACAGTGACAAGTACATTACCAGTTACAGAAAGATGACTTAATTGATTCTGATATAATTGTCATCATTTTTTGGCGGCAAACAATTTTCTGGCGTCCATTTTTGCCTTATCTGATAAACCCCACCCAGCTGGCATTCAAATGCTCAAAACAAATGCTCATCATTAGTTTCAAAATCCTAATTTCAGATGAGATGTATTCTGAACGTGTATGTTTTGGTTCATAATAATTGGAGTGTTTTCCTCCCGCTTTTTCTTTTAACCATCTATCAGGGACTTTCTAAGGCCTTGCCTCAAAGCAATGGCAGCTGCAGTAGTGAGAGTGTCAGGGTGGTGGTGGGTGGGAGGAGTGTGTGACTGTGTGGAGGATTGTCAGGGTCAACAGCATGAGGGAAGGAGAGGAGCAGGGAGGGGGTTTACAGCATGTGGCTAATCCCAAACAGAAGACAGGAGAGCCATTGTTTATCGAGGTGTGTGTGTGTGTGTGTGTGTGTGTAAGGGTGGGGGGTGGGATTAAATATAGTCTGGAAGCAGATACTTGCTGATTGTTTTTAAACCGCTGCATCCCTCTCTTTTTAAATGTCTCTCCCTCAGGATCAGACAACTGGACCACAGCGGAGAGACGCCAGTTCAACAAAGGCATCACTGCATACAAGAAGGACTTCTTCATGGTACAGAAACAGGTAAATTGTGGTTTCAAACACAAGATGGGAAGGGAAAATAGAAACTCTTTGTTTTAGTGTAGGCCACACATTAGATGTGGGCTGATAAGCCTTCCCAAAACAAACTGTGCTTGCACAATACTGAATTTTTCCTGAGACTGGGTGGACGGGGAGAAGGAAATACAGTCATTCTGGAACAATGTTTCCTTCTAGTTTAATCTTTTGCAATGTCTCAGTCAATGATTGTTTTTCCACTGGACTGCAAAACTATTTGTTGTGTTGATCAGTGATCAAGAAGGAGGCCAAATCATGTTCAGTGTTCAGTGGCCAAATTACCACTGACTTTTAAAATTTGATTTTTGAATGTGCTTTAGGCTTTCGTAGTTGTCTTTGCAATAGCGAGTAGCTGCAATAAAGCTTCTCCAAAACAAATCTCATTTTATCGTATTATCTAAAAAAGGACATTTATTCGTCAGGGCTACAAAAAGAAACCACGGAAAACAATGTAAAATATACAGAGTAAAAACAGACAATACATATAAAAGCTGCACATCATCTGAGGTTGCTCTGTTTGACTCCACACTAGCACAGGTGTTTTTTTTCTACTTAGCAGCTTTAAAATGACCTGGAAAAATGATTGTATGTGCTCAATAACATGTAGTGCCATTTAAAACAAAAAACAAAAAAAAACAAAAAAAAAAACAGAGAAATTAAAATGTGTGCATCTTGGTTTACAGGTGAACACTAAGTCAGTGGCACAGTGTGTGGAGTTTTACTACACGTACAAGAAACATGTCAAGATCGGGCGCAACGGGATGCTGATCTACGGTGAGGCGGAGCCGCTTGAGAGCAAGACCTCTGAGGAGGAGACGGATCACAAGGTTAGTTAGTGCGTTTACATGCACAGCAGTAACCAGGGTATGGTCTTACCCCGGTTAAAGCAACACTAGGTAACTTTTCCCGCTTCGGTCCCCCTACAGGTTGGAAGTGGAATTGTCCATTTCTTTACATTGTCCAGTTCATTCGAACTAGAGATCCGCTACCCAATCTGGCAAACTTGCAATTTAATAATGTAATGTAATGGACAATTCCGCTTCCAACCTGTAGGGGGACCGAAGTGGGGAACGTTACATAGTGTTGCTTTAAGTGAATAACCAGGTTATATAGTCCTTCCAGAAAACTTTTTTTGTGATTGTCACGTAATTACGTCACTCCATAACGTTCCCATGGGGAACAGGGGGAAATGGCTGCTCTTGTGTGAAGTAAACGCAACATTTTTAAACTTTCTGCTAAGATATATGTGACTTTTCTTGCAACGAAAATGCGGGGATTATGAAATCATGCAAGCCCCGCATATTTTTGTGCGGAAATCGGCAATTTATGCGCCGAAAGTGCGGCATATTTGAAAAAATGTGGGCCCCGCATAAATATGCGGACTTTGGCTGATTATGCGATCGCATAATCACGTTTTTCTGGAGGGACTGGTTATTCCTGTTCCCCCCCATATACATGAGCGGGGAAGAATGGAAAGAATTTTTTTTTGTGGGGCTTTTCTGCCTTTAATGGACAGGACAGCTAGGTGAGAAAGGGGAGAGAGAGGGGGAAGACATGCAGGAAATTGTCACAGGTCAGACTCGAACCCTGGACTTCTGCGTCGATGCATGTAAATGTGCGCCTGCTCTACCAACTGAGCCAACCCGGCCACAAGAATGGGAAGAATGACAGGAGTAACTCCACCTCCGGTACAGTAGGTGGCGAACAGATGGGCCGTAGGCTCTTTGCTGCCCATGGCCCGCCGCTGATTCGGCCAACGCTGTTTTGTATTATTTCCTGGTCAAAAGAAAAACCACTCCAGTGGGGCACCTAGGTAGCCCACATTGTAGAGCGCGCACCCATATACAGAGGCTCAGTCCTGGGTGCACCGGCCGCGGGTTCGGTTCTGACCTGCGGCACTTTGCTGCATGTCATTCCCCCTCTCTCTGCCCTTTCATGTATAAGCTGCCCTGTCACAGATAAAGGCCTACCGAAAAATACTTTGCATATCTACAACGTGAGACATGTGCGTCGGAGGGGGACAAGCAGGTCTACCTTGCAAAAATATATTAAGTTTAATAGTAGGCAACGTTTCGCTACTAGACCATCTTCAGGCAAAAATGGTTTTGCATTGAAGATTGTCTAGTACTGAAACGTTGCCCATTATAACAAATAAAGGCCTAAAATGCCAAAACAAAATAAAAAAAAAACAAACACTCCAGCAGAGTTGGGAGGGGCAGTTGGAGCATGCGCAGACGTTTAACCCGATCTTAAGCTAGGTTTACGGTAGCTGTGGTGTCGCGTGCGAGCATAACCAAAGCTTTACTCTGGTTAAGGTGTATACATGCAGGACTACTCCGGTTACTAAAAGAAATCTCTAGGTCTGTTAACCGGGTTATGAGAACTCCGATTTGAACCCGAGTAACATTAGTGACATGCCATGTTTAAAATCTGTAACAGATGTGTGTTGTTGCTAATGTATAGACGAGCTAAAATGTCATTTTGGAGAACCAAGACCCTGACATTAAGCAGAACAAACCTGTTACAAACGTCTGTGCCCCAGAAAAAAACAATAGCATACAAAATATTCATTTGAAATAATTTTCCTGAAAACGGTGTACAAGCTTCTGCGAAAGTGATTTCAGGAGCAGGAGTTTGACTGCAGGGTGAACAGCAGAGGTTTGATTTAGATGTGAAACTTCAGTGTGTCGGTTCAAAAATAACGCAGCTCAGAATATCTACGTTGACCACCTGATTCTTAAAATAAAGTGTGCAAAACGGCTGCAGCTCACTCCAGCTATGTCACCATAGCGCCCTCAGCAGAACCATTACAGGTACAGGTTGGGTGGTTGGCATGGTGACTGTGCAAAGCTACGTGCATGCATGGAAACATAGGGCTGCAACTAACTGTTCTTTTCATTGTCGATTTAATCTGCTGATTATTTTCATGATTCATCGATTAGGTGTTTGGTCTATAAAATGTCAGGTTTTTCCAAAACCCAAGATGACGTCCTCAAATGTCTTGTTTTATCCACAACTCAAAGATGTTCACTTTACTGTCAGATAGAAGAAACTAGAAAAGAAATGACTCAAACCAGTTCATCACGTATCAAAATAGTTGGCGATTAAATGAATAGTTGACAACTAATCCATTAATGGATTGATCTTTGCAGCTCTAATGGAAACTAATGTTCAAGAGATGCAGTTTGACACTTCTCATGTAATATCACTCCACTGCAGAGCTTTCTAAACCGGCATCGAGCTGTAAATGTGTCTCCTTGTGTCTTACACTCGTCTTCTTTGGGGCCAGCAGGGCTCTCACAGATTGGAGCCACAGAGGGAGGAGGACAGCAGGAAATGGGAAGGGTCAGCTGACAGGAAACAGGATGTCGGCCCCACCAGGGTGACACACACGCTGCAGGCCGCTGAGAATGTGAGTGTGAAATAAATGATGTGCTCTGCATGGTAAAGGAAGGTATAATAAAATCAAAGTAGATCAAAGGATGAATGGTCGCAATGCGTCTTTGTCCTCAACGATAAAATGAAAAAGGTTAAAGGATATGATTTCATTCTGCAAATCACTGTTTTTTTTGTTTTTTTTTAAACCTTTCCAACATGAACCAACTCCCAGTGTGTAAGCATTGTCATGGGCAGAGACATTTATTTTGATCAATTTTTACGATCAGTTTTTGCTTTGAAACCCTCATTTTGCTTCTTGCATTTACAGCTAAGGAAGTGTCTTCTAAAGTCTTTTTAAATATCATTAATATTTGACTGAATTGGCCCCATATTTAAGATGAATCCCCCTTTTCCAACACCTGTTTTGAAAAAAACTCTCTTTCAGACGTTGTTGATGAAGTCCCCCCGAGATACTGACAGTTTAAGGATAACATCTTTATCAATCACATACTCACACGCCCTCTCCTGTCAGGCTCTTGGAAGTAATCGGAATGGTTTTCTCTCGCTCTCGTTAGCGTTTTTCGAAACTGTCTTGTTTTTTGAACTCCTCATCGTGACATTCCGTGACGGCGGTAATTCCCGGCAGCTTGACAGATTATTTGGTTTCTATTTTGGTTTCTGCAGTAAAGATTACAGTAAAGTAAATCTGAATTTCCTCCGTGGCCGCAGAACATGTTTACACTTTGCCATCACAAACTCCAGAAGATTCAGCTGGGCTTCCTGAACACTTTCAGGGCTGACCAAACTTGCCAGCCTAGCTCCTTTTTATGGCTACAAACAACCCATAATGCAACACTCTCTGTAGTTGCACTGTGTTTCAAAATAATATCTAGTAGGGGTGTGCAAAAAAATCGATTCACACTCGAATCGCGATTCAAAATCGATTCATAGAATTCCAAAAATCGATTCATATTTTTTTATTATATATATTTTTTATTGTATGTCTACTGCAATCACACGGGAAAAATAACTACATTTACAGACTTTTAATCGATTTATTTATTTTTTAATCGAGAATCGTTTTTGAATCGAATCTTGAGCCTGAAAATCAATATCAAATCGTGACCTTTTCTGAATCGTGCATCCCTAATATCTAGTGTGGCAAATACGTAAATGTCTAGTCCTTAGATACAGCCACTGCTTTTTCAATTTTTTTAATTTCCGGAATAAATAATGTTGACAATGATAATAAAAAAAACACAACATGGAAAATCATAATAAACTACAGAAGTAGGTCAGTACTCCAGAGGGATTACTGTCACTGTGTTAAATTGATTAATACTGTGGTGGTGGTGGTTATAGTCTAATTACCATACCATGTTGTCTCTTATTTACGCAAATGTGCAATTTCTCAAAGCCAAGCCTCAAAATGTGTTTGTTTTCACATACATATAGACACACTTTAAAGTGAACGAACCCCTGTGCAGGAGAGAGAGCGGTAGAAAGCTGAAAGCTGTGAGTTGGTGTTTAGAAACCTCAGTTGGCCTCATCACACTTTGAACTCTTCCTGTGTTGCCTGGGCGGCTGGGTGTTGGATTTGCTTCCCCCTGCTGGATATTTGAGAGGAGAGAACTTGGCTGATGTCCACCTCTCTGGATTGTGTAACCCCATTTTGTCTGTCAGCAAACAATGACTCGACAAGAAACCTTTGTCATTTGCAGTGCATTTAACCGTTTAGCACGCATAATAAGTTGTCGATAAAAGTGCCGGGCTATGTGTAATTTAGTTTTCTTAAACTGTGTGTACATATACATGTTAACGGGCACACGTGTGCATGCCATTGTAATGCTATCCGACATGAAAGGTTCTCATGAGGTGGCTTCAGGCTCATTATTTATATTCTAATTGCTCCCAGTGACCGTGTTAAACATCTTTTTGGAGCTTTCATGTTAACAACCCCTCTCACTTTTATTGTGTGTGTGCAGCCTGGGACCGTCCTGATCATGAAAGGCCAGGAGGACGTGGTGAAGGAGCAGCAGCCGCCGTCCTGGGTCATCCACCCCCCTCAGCCACCCCCTCCCAGCTCCAAAGCTCGCAACGACAGCAACGCACGCAAGACCAGCCCTCCAACTGCCAACAAAGGCTCAGCTGGTCAGGAGGGCGAGTTCCCCTGCAAGAAATGTGGCAGGTCAGTGATCTTACAGTAAATATCCCATCAGTCACTGCTGTTGTGTTGGAGACGTTGGCATGGCTCTGGTTACTTATGCAAAGCTGACAGCAGCAATTACATGGGTGGCGTTCCACTGAACTAGCTGGATATAAAATACCAAATTTCTGCAGGAAATGTTGCTACTGCTGTTGCCCACTTGGACTATGCATTGGTAAATAGAGGCAAGTGGCTCATGGTGTTTGAAGAAATCAACCCCTCCTGTAAAGCTTTGATTCAATAACAGCCCGTACTCTGACAAGACCGGGGCCCGTTGTTATTGCCAACTGTGTCCTAGCAACCGAAACACAGAGTAGATATACGGCACATTGCGCCTCTCGTCAGTGCAACTCTACCCAGTGACATGACAAGAGCTTCACTCGCCCCTTTAAGTTCTCACACTGTTTAAAGTGTGCTCATTATAGATGATCCACCACTTCAGAGTCTCATGTTTACTGGATATCCAACCAGGCTGAGTAGCCATTTTACAGTTGTTGTATCACATGGATGCACATTTCATGCAGCTGCAGACCACTGCTGTGAGATCTATTGTTCTGGTATAGCCTATTATTACTCAGCCTTAATTTCCATACATCATACTGCACTTTGATCACAGTCTTTATGAAGAGAGACTAAGACAGTGATAACTATTATTTAAGGCTGCACAATATATCGTTTTTTTAATCGTCATCGTAATATCAACTTATACACATTGCAAAAGGCTGCAACGTATCGCAATAGACACACAGAAAACTGCACATTCAAATGTAACTGTCAATTCTTTTTTTAAGTGGTGCCTTTTATATTTAGCAGAACATGAAAGCAGCAGAAATGCAGAACTAAGTACACTTTAATATCGGTTAATTTATAGCAAGTTATATTATCGCCATATTCAACATTGTTATTGCATATCGCATATTTTCCTCATATCGTGCAGCGCTACTATTATTACAAAATCACTGGCTTTTAGAAACAGAATATGTGTAAGAACCTTGTACTTAGTCGAACTATAAGCACATTTTGCCAGTTTTAGCACCCAACTAAGCCCCAAGTATTATTGCTATATATCATAAACAAACATGATGAGGGGGCTCCCAGTTAGTGTTTTCCAGTCATTTGTTTTGTACTTTCCATCCGTCTTTCAGAACACTAAATTAGTCACCCTGTCAAGAATTCGCTGTTACCATTTCTAAGTCTGGCTGATGGATGATGTTGATGTTGGCAAGCCAACATTAGGCCAAATGTTTTCCCTCTTGTGTTACGGGGCAAATGACATGACCCTAATAATAATATAATATCTCATCCATGAGTACTGCATGAAATAAACTGATATCCAATCAAATGGTACAGGGAGTAAAAATGAATAATGTGAGAGTCCCAACTTAACACCATGTCATTTTATGCTTCTGCGTTGTTTGACATTGTCAAATAGGCGGCATGATACTTTATCATAGAAATGATTCACCGGTGGGAAGTAGGGAAAGCTTCATGCGCACCCACAGTGGTTATTAATGAATTATTAATTTCCCAACGGCTTTAAAATCTTCCATCATTGATGCAGCGTGTGTGAGAGAACAGAGACCACCTCCTTGATGTTGTTACTATTGCGCTTCCTCTGGGCCACCAGGTGAAAGATGCAGTGTGAGCATTGCGGCTCGGACACAAACGTCTCAGTGACCAAAAAAGGCCACGACTTCACCAGCCTGATAAGCCTGTAAAGTTGCGTATTCCAGGTCTGAAAAGAGCTGCAGCAATAAGCTCTTCCCTCTTTTCCCGCAGGGTTTTCTACAAGGTGAAGAGCCGCAGCGCCCACATGAAGAGCCACGCCGAGCAGGAGAAGAAGGCGGCAGCGCTGCGGCAGAAAGAGGCTGAGGAACGAGCCGCCGCCGAGGCCGCCGCCGCCCTCGCCGCACGGCAGCAGAACGGGACGCGACAGTTGGGCGGAGACAGCACCAACGACGATTCGTCGGACGCGGAGGACGTGGACGATGAGGACTGGCAGTAAGAGAAAGGCCGCAAACACTGACTGCACCATGCAGCGTGGCTTTACTCTCTGGGACGGAAGGAGGGAAATTTAAAAAAGAAAAGAAAAGAAGAATCCCCTTCTGTGAACTCTGTGTATTTTGTGGAACAAGACTTCCGTTGCTTGGCACATTCAGGGACAGATTTACTCCTGTGTGTGTGTGTGTGTGTGTGTGTGTGTGTGTGTGTGTGTGTGAGAGACAAAGAGTGTGTATGTGCTTTCCAAAACTCACCAACGCCCCCTTTACTCTGCTTGAAAAGCTTTTCAAGAGTTACCTCTCTTGGTCACAGGGCTCGGTAAAAATCAAAGCCATGATCTCGACGCTCTCCATGCCAGGCCGCGGCCTTTCTCAGCACTTCGAGTCTCGCCCTGCTTCTTTCGACGGGCAAAGAACTTGTTGGATCCCTTTTTTTTCCCTCTCTCTCTCGATGAGCCACAGCACGCGCTTGCTTAAGCTGCATCCCAACTGGATGAAGTTTTGGCGATATGATCACTGAAATCTGACAGCTGGGGGAGTGCTGCGAGGCGACCAAACGGAGGGCCATGCTGTTAGTTTCTCTGGTCTAAGACGGACGGACTGACGGACGGATGGTTTGATAGATGGCATGTGCGCTTTGTTCCGTCGCTCTTCTGCACTCAAGGCTGCCAAAAGCTTTCTCAGACGCATGATGTGCACCAAATGGGTTCCCTCTCTCTCTCTGTGAGCGTTGTTCATTTGGGCTTTAGTTCTGTGAATCCCCCCCCTCAGCCCTCGTCACTTTTTATAGTTCCCAGTTTGTTCCTCACTGTTGATGCCTTGGATGTTTTGATGCTTTTTATCTTGAAATGACAATCAATTTTACACTGTTGTTGTTTTTGTTTTTTATAAATATATATACAGGTAAACGTTACTTTTTCTGCCTGTGTCGCTATATATGGTTATTGTTGTTTTTGTGAATATTCTTGTTGATGATTATTATTATTGTTATTAATTATAATATCCTGGTTTTGGCTGCAATTTAATTGAGCGCTTTTCTGTACTTTTTATTTAAACGAAAAACAAAAATAATGCTACTTGCTGCCTGTTTTTAACTGTGAGATTCTTTTGGAAGCCAGAAATGAAGAAAAGGCAGAAACGTATGTGCAATAGAACAAGTTGACCCCCTGTTACCAGAGCGTCCAAGTCCTCCACCCCCCCTCTTCTGCTTACGATTGGCTGCTCTGGATGCCTCGTTGTCAACCCTGTAACTGATAGGAGGTACTGACTCAGACTGTTGAAAACCGCAGGTCTCTATAGATACACACAGCGAAGTGGGAAAGACAACAAACAGCACAAACAAATTCAAGACATGTTTTGACAACAGATGTCAGTGTTTATGACATGCTTACTACCATGACATTTTAACCAGAGGGAATCATTTGCTGATACAGGCATTAAAGGTGCAGTAGGTAAGACTTATAAAACTAACTTTGTCATATTTTCTGAAACTGCCCCTATGTTCGAGCTCTGGCACCACCTACAGTCTGTAGTGTGATTTGCAAAAATCCACAGCTCCCTGTTCAGATGCACCAATCGGGGCCGGGGGGGGGGGGTGTCTAATTGCGTGTCAATCACTGCTCATGCACACGCATTCATTCTCCCTTGTGGGAGGAGGGGCTTAGGAGACAGTTTTGGGCTTTAGCAGAAAGGGGGGGGGGACTGAGAAGTTGTCGATTTTCAAATTCTTTTTCCTGGATCTACACAATCCTACCTACAGCACCTTTAAAGGCCCTGCCACACCAACCAGACGGGCCGACCGTCGGCAGAAAAGGCAGTCGGACTGATCAGTCGGGTCCCCGAGGTCCAAAAAGTGCCTCAGAACACACTGAGGACGACGCCGACTTGAGCGTACGCTCTGCGCATGCGCGAAACGTAATACGTCTCCATAGCAGCAGGCGGCGCTGCTCTGTATTGTTTCCATTAACAGTCTGATTATTTCCCAGAAAATGAAAACCGGCAGCTGATTGGACGAACGCGTCACGTGGTTCTTTTTGTCTCCAGAAATTCACAGCCAGACTGTCATGGCGGCTTGTTCAGAATACGATCTCATATTGTACTAAAATAGTTCACCGAAACGTGTTTCTGAAAACATTTTAAGTGAGAAATAGGCCATGCAGTTGCTGAATCTGTCTTCATTTCAGATCCACAAAGGTCAGTTTAAAAGATTTTCGTCAGATTTTGAGAGGCTCATCCGCTCGCCATTTCCGGGCGAGTCCCGACTGCCCTGTCTCCGACTGAACATGTCGGGTCGGCCCAAATGAATTAATTTGGGCCGACGGCTCCTCGGACGGCCGACGGCACGGAACACACCGAACAGACTCGAGTCACCGACCTTGCCAGACTGTCCGACGGCCGGTTATCGGGCTGGTGTGTCTCCTCTATAAGAGAGGCAGAAACATTCTTTACTGTAAACCAAACTTAACCCAGATTTTGCAGGTTTTAAACAGGAGATTTTAAATGCAGACATTAAAGACTTTGCTTTTTAAAACCAGAATATCAAATCTCACAAAATTATTTACTGTCATCGACAAACGGACATTAAGAGAAGCAAAAGCACTCTTTACTGTAAACCAAACTTAACCCATATTTTGAAGGTTTTAACAAGAGATTTTGAGTGCAGACACAAGACATACATGTTCTTTGCTTTTTAGAACCATATATCTACATCTATAATATATGTTCCCTACTTACACATTTCAGCTTGAATTTTTTACACTTTCCCTCGGACTGTGAATGTGTCAGTAAATGATTTAGTCTCATCAACAAACATGAATTAAGAGAAGCGGAAGGATTTAATATATACTTTAAATCTGAATATTGCAGGTTTTTACAGGGGATTCTAAGGGCTGTCGTGAGACTCCCACTAAAACCCCCGTTTGAAAATTCTGGAGAATGGATTCTGTCTTGCGTCTCAAAGTGTGTTAAGGTTGTTGTGACACTAACGCGCTCTGTTGAAACCTTGATTATGTGTGTCAGCAGTTTACTGAAGAACAGCGTGACACATTTTCTAAAAACACATTGGGAAAACTATTGAATGATTTAATGGAAAAAGATGTGTACATATATTAAAATGTAAATGCAGATAGGGGCGGTGAGGAAAAAATTCACAACATCTTGAGGTGGACAAACTGCCTGGCTGTTAATATCAGCTCAATATTTCCAGGTCTAACCCTAACGTGTATCTGTAGTTGACTTTATTTCTGTTTACCTTGTTGCTGATAGCAGGCACTGAATTGGACTATGGAGAGGGCATGTTTTGATCGGTCTATCTCTACATATCTTGACGTTAAGCCCTTCGGCCTGGAGACAGCTTATGTTGCCGTAGCAACAAATGGGTTAAAGGGTTATTTTCCTTTAAAGGACAAACCACAGTGGGGAATTTAGGGACGAAACTGCTCCAATTACCAGTTACTCCACAAGTTTAACCTGGGTCTATGCACAGACTGTGTGTGTGTGTGTGTGTGTGTGTGTGTGTGTGTGTGTACACATACTGTTAAAAGTGTGTGTGTGTGAGTGCTGTGTGAGAAAGGGCAAATGTTAAACTGTACTCTAGTCAATGAAGAAGAAAAGAAGGTTTTGCAGACTGTTCACGTTTGGTATGTTAATTTATATTTCTTCTTTATTTGGGCTTGTCTTGAGGTTCTGAAGTTATCGCCACGAAAAAGGTTTTTAAGCTGTTTAAAAAAGAAAAGAAGCAGAATTATGGATGAAATCGAGGCCGTCGACAACCACACAGCTGTAAACTTTCCTCATTTCATCCAGTCGGTTAAGGGAATTTTAAGGGGACAAAAGGTTTATTTAGCTAAAGATTAGAAAAATATATATGAATGAAATTCTATGTTTGCATACTTTCTATGCTATTTTCATATATGGGGTTCACACTAATGACGAAAAACGGAAAGGAATCTCAAGTGCTTTTTACTACAGTGTAACTTATTTGTTTCGATTTGATTTTTACCACCTGTGTTTTTAGTAATGATTTACGAAGCACTGTATATTAAAGTTTTAAAATATTCATGACGCTTTTGAATGTGTTATTTATTTCTTTTAATTCTCAAACATCATCTTAAGCCCTTTCTTAAAATCAGGTTGATGTCGGTGTTGTTGATGCACAAGGGGGCAGCATTGTTGTAGCAGTTGAGGCACTCGAGTACCTCCGAAGAGCAGAGGAGGACGCTGCTGTAAGACCAGCTGAGAGCCAAGCTGTGCTGGATTTATTTGGTGGAGACTTAAACTTCTTTTGGTTTGTCATATGGGGGTTTGATGGGTTAAAAGTGTCATCTTACATTTATTTCTGTATTTTTTTTTTTTTTTAACAAAGGCTGTGCATCTGTTTCGTTACATTTGTTTTTTTTTTTATAAGAAACGACACACTAATTAACATTTCTGTTACTGTGGCGGTGTTAGCCAGCCAACTAATTCTCTTTCCTGTCCTTTTTATGTATTTGTTGTATCTACAGTATGTTGCGGCCCAGTATCGTCATGTAAATCATTTACACTGTTCAAGGCAAGATTGTATCTGAGACACACCCATCACATCGGCTTAAATCAAAAATATGGAGCTGCAAGAGAGAAAAGCATCCCATCTGCCCTAGTTGAGACCTGATACAGAGGCTTGCAAAAGTATTCATACCCCTTGAACTTTTCCACATTTTGTCACGTTACAACCACAAATGTAAATGTATTTCATCGGTATTTTAAGCGATAGACCAACACGAAGCGGCTCATAATTGTGAAGTGGAAGGAAAATGATATATGGGTTTTCAGTTTTTTTTTTTACCCTAAACATACAGCCAGAGCTACAATGGAATGGTTTAGATCAAAGCATATTCATGTATTAGAATGGCCCAGTCAAAGTCCAGCCCTAAATCCAATTGAGAATCTCTGGCAAGACTTGAAAAGTGCTGTTCACAGACGCTTTCCATCCAATCTGACTGAGCTTGAGCTATTTTTCAAAGAAGAATGGGCAATAATTTGATAGATGTGCAAAGCTGGTAGAGACATACCCCGAAAGACTTGCAGCTGTAATTGCAGCAAAAGGTGATTCTACAAAGTATTGACTCAGGGGGGCTGAATACTTTTGCACCCCACACTTTTCAGTTTTTTTATTTGTAAACATTTTTTAAAACCATGTATCATTTTCCTTCCACTTCACAATGATGCCACTTTGTGTTGGTCTATCACATAAAATCCCAATAAAATACATTTACGTTTGTGGTTGTAACGTGACCAAATGTGGAAAAGTTCAAGGGGTATGAATACTTTTGCAGACTACATTTGCTCTTTTTGCCCAAAAGAATATCTGGCATTAGGAGCATATAAAGCTGAGCAATCATTCTATATTATCATGTTACCCGTAAACTGAATTATGTTGCCCAAATGCTAGCACAAAGTTCTTGTTTTACATACAGGTCATTGCACTGAACATTAAGTTTATTATTTTATGTGAATATGCCAATTTTCTTTTGCCCTTATATGTTACTTATAAATGTTGGTAAAAATATTTGTATTAATGTTGTGATAATGATTTCAACCCCCAGAAAGTGAAATATGGAAACTGTAGAACACATTTTTAAGTCACAACTTGGTATCCTTTAAAGCATGAAGCAATCATTTAATATCTGGCTCATCGTAAGCTAGATGTGCATTTTTCTTTAATTTCAAGATACATATTTCTGGTAACTGAATATTAAATTGAAGCTGTTAACATGAAAAGTTGCCTAGAACATTCTACAAGCAATTCTGCATTCTCACTGTAAGGTTATTCAGTTTCTTTTATTTAGTCCTTTCACCATATTTTTTACTCCGTGTTGTGTTTTTACCTGCTTGATGAAGCAGTTACGGTGTGGAAAATGTAAAATAACTGCCATATCTGTGTGACCGTGTAGGATGATTAGGAGATAACTGTAGTGCAGTAGGATCTGACAGTGGAGATACAATGATGAGGGGAACTGCCAACTCCCACCAACACCAGCAGCAGGGCAATCTGGGCAAGGCAAACAAGCACAGCATGCGGCTCAGATGTCGCCTGGCGTCCTCTTTTTGTTCCAAATCGTGGGAGGAGGAGGACAAATAGGAGGGATGAGGAGTCGAGGAATCCTGAGTGCAAGAACTTTATCTGACTTATCTTACAGCTGGAGAGAATCAGACAGAGTGAGGTCTTTGAGGGTTTCGGTGGGAAACACTGAATCACAAAATTGCACGAAAGCTCATTCGCATCCATCTGTCCGTGTCATTTGAGTTTGAAAAATTGCACTCATCTTTTACATTCAGAAACACACTTCTGAGAAATTCCTCCAGCTTAATGATAACTTATATTTGCACTGGTATTGCAGAGCATCCATCACACGGACACACAGAGAAAACCACAGGTTATTTATCACAGCCATCGTACTATTAAACTGTCTACAAATCCCTCAGAGCTCAGACAACGTGTCAAGAGAAAACTTGATGATCGTGGCCAGGTGCTGTGAGGAACAAGAGTTTGTGTAGGAGGCAGAGAGAGAGGAAATGAATGTGGAGGGTTTTTTTATGCCCCTTTTACACATGCAAAACACTCATGACGGGTTGATGAGTGTTTTGCATTGAGCACATGCTCAACCATGGAAATGATACCGTGTATGCCTGGACATCAGATCTGAGCCCAACAGGAGGTGTGATATGAGGACTCTCAGCCTGAGGCTAAGATCCTGCCAAACCCAGGAGGTGGGATCTGCCATAAGGAGTTTAGTTTATAAAATGTCAGAAACAAGCGGACAACACCTATTACAATTTCCCAGACCCCAAGGTTTTTGTTTTGACAGTCGAAAAACTGAAAGCTATTCAATTTAAAATAACATGAAACTGAGAAAACCGGTGTTCGTCTGAGCAGTTGAATTATCATTCAAATTTGATTTCTGTCAATCCGCCAATCACTTCAGCACTGGTTTTAGTAGTAGGCCTAGTGTATAAATGTAGCATTTAATAGGACTATCTCACACTAACAACTATTAATTGCAATGAAATTTGATACACACATTCGTCTTCCTCACAGGATGCCTTGTAATAACTCTGGTGATTATTTCACCCTTTATCTAGCGCCACACTCAGGTCAAAAATTGTAATACTTTGTTTTATGACCAAATACCTACAAACTAATTAACATCCCCTTCAGCCTCAGCTGTACTTTGTGTTTAGTGCTAATTATCAAATGTTAGCATGCTAACAGGCTAAGCTAAGATGGTGAACAGCACCGCTGGCTGTAGCCTCTTCAAGCCAAGAGACTTATCGTCTGAGCAGTTGATTTATCATTCAAATTTGATTTCTGTCAATCCGCCAATCACTTCAGCACTGGTTTTAGTAGTAGGCCTAGTGTATATTTATATATTATAGTGTAATTAGACATCTCTTATAGACACTGGGAGAAGAGGGTGTTCACAACAGCCTGAGCTAACGGTGGTGTTTAATTGCACTCTAATAGGGAGACGCTTGTTATTGAAGCTGGAAGCCTAATTGGAGGAGAGGAGAGTTTACCTCTCCTACCCTTTGGCTTAGGAGGGTAAAAAACAAACATGATTGATGCGCCAAGATGTTTTTCAGAGATCCGGGCCCAGGCTCAGAGGCCTTGCTACCTCATTATCTACTATTTGTATGGCTGCTTATGGCGGCAGCTCTTTTTTCTGCACACACACTGGCTCCTTATTAGCAATTACAATGCCAAAGGGCCTATTTATACACATGTGCTGAGACGGGGCGCTGCAGTGGAAACAGATACATCCAGCAGCACTAATCAACTACAGCCCAGTAATGGTTAATGAGATGGGAGGTAGTATGGAAGGAGGTAGGGAGTAATGGGAAGAGGGAAGGTGAGAATACAAAAACAAAGGAGGTGGAGCGATGGAAGGGGAAAGGAGGAAAGGAAGGATAAGAAGGAAAGAATTAAAGAGAGGATAGGGATGAACAGAGGGAGTATCTGAGACAGCCATGCACATTCAATCACAGAACTGAGAACCAGATTCTGCTCAGTAACCGCCACAAGGCCTGACTGGTCTTCTGCTACAAATATAACTCTGCTGGAGCCTCTGGATTGATACGTTCAGCCAGACTCCAACAGGACGCTGGGGTGTGCTGCACAGGCCTGAAGGCGCTCCCTGCATTACCATTTCTCAAGACGAGGTTGTTTCCGAATTCCACACACTGGATTTTATTTGGCCAGTGTTGATGACAGGAGAGACGTGTTACAGCAGAGTCAGGGGTTTCCAATATTAGCTGACTTTTTGTAAAATAAAATATTGTTGCAGTGTTTGATGCATAATGTGTCCTGATGCCACTCTTACGAACTGGATCATGGTCATTTTTAAGGATAGTCTTTTACGTGAGTGAAAAGTGTATGGTGGATTTCCTGTTCACATCTTACTTTAACACTCTGAAATCACATTAACAGGGTTTTGGGAGTGGAAACACTTAAAGTGAACCACATGTGCACATACTGGTGAATGTAAAGATTATTTTCACAAATAAACTCTATTATTTTAAGTGGTCTACTTTAGAAAATTCAATCTTGTAGAAATGACAGATGTTCTAAATAACAGCCTGTTGGCAGAGACACGTGTGTGTCCATATTAAAACTGGCAGGCCTTTTATGACTTCCACAGTTTAACACGTGTTCCAGTTTAAAGTTCTCACTGTCGGGCTGGAGGGTATGAATATTCTTTCCTGTACTTCAGTCTCACTTCTTGTTTGTTAGAAAAGCAGAAAGACCTGACATGCTGTGGAACTCTCTTAAAGGGCCTGTAGATCCTCTTTTACAAGACTTTGAGTGGCTTTGGGGGTAGAATACACACAAATTCATTTATAACCAGCAATAAAAACAGCAAACTACTTGTTGCAATAACTCTGGCATGCAGATTTGAACCTGTAGTTCCAGATGTGAACACAAATATGCAGGTGAACACTAAAATGGGTATTTGGTCTATTAGGGTGTATTTAATTAGGTGTATCAGTGTATCTTTTTAAAAACTACCACTAGGAGTCGCCAAAGTCAGATAGTTTCCAATCCTGTTTGTTGTTTATTCTTGTATATTTGATATGATGTTATTGTATTTTATGATAAAATAGATGTATATAATTGAATTGGTTTGCTGGCCACTTTTTACTGTGTATAAGTACCACAACAAAAATAAGTCTCTGAATAAATCGTATCATCCTTCACATCTGTAGATGTGCAATATTTTACTCATAAAAGATAAAATAAACAACACCCTTACTGTATACTGGACTAATTTAATTGATCTATTTCTTAAGCTTGCCTTAAGGAATCAAGGCCACCCATGTCTGCATGAACACATGAGTAATAAAAGCCGTGAGACACTTCTGCACTTATGTTCCAGTCCTCGATAGGTTTATGAGTCGAGATTTTACAGTTTAATGACTGAGGGCCTGATTCATTCTGACACAGAAGGTTTTTGGCTTCCCGCTCCTCCTGCTTGGCAGAAAAAAAAACTCTGGTAACACTTCACTATAAGGGCCGTGTAAGTCACCTTAAGTGCTTTGTAAATGTGCTTATTGCCTGTACGATGCTTTCAATATGATCATGTCAATAAATTATCCTCATTAGGCCTCAACATTGTGAACCAAGTATGTGCTGTGAGACTATTAAGAGCCAGAAATATATCTTGATTATATTTATATATATATATGCGGACATTTAATTTACTTCCCTGTTTTTTGGTTGTTTTTAACATACATATTAACTGCACATCAGTCGACTGTGTTTTTGTGCATTTCTACTCATATTCTTTCCTTTTAAAATTGCAAAAGTATTGTTGGAGTCCTGTTAGCATTTTTACTGTATTTTAGTTGATATTTGTTTCTGTCTTTAAGGTAAAAGCCCAAGTTTATGAACAGCCACAAAATAATGAATAAATGTACAGTATATATGTTATGCCATATGCCTCTCTCACAACACACATTTTAACAAGCTACATTTGTGTTTCATTTTACAAACAATTTAGAGAAAAGGTTCAAAAATGCTTAATTGCAAAAATCCTCTGCATGTTTTCATCAGTTGCCTCAGTGTCTGTGGCCTTGGTCGACATTTTCTTGTGACAGTGAGCGTCTTTGTTGCAGACAAAAAAAAAAGGGTAACTGCTAGACGACTGAAGGGCACACTGGCTGTCTGTTAGGTCTTGTTTGTGTCTGTTGCCATAGCAACTGTCAGGCTGGGATGGTGGAGGCATGGTGGAGGGTGTTGGCTGCTACGTGATCCATGGACAGCAAGGGTGGCCGTGCAGAGCAAAGATTTGGCAACAGAGCCCAAAAGAACCAAAGAGGAAGCATTTGGTGGATCTGCAAAGACTCAGCCGCTCCGGCTTCCCACAATGCACCAGCATGGGCAGGGTTAACATTTAGATTTCTCTAAACATATGCATTGATTCAAAAAAGAATGTGTAAGATGTTTAGATCAGAATCAACAAAATTAAACTTTCCTGCTACTGAGATTTATAGTTTATTCCTGACTTTTTGGAAATAGTTGGTGAAACAAAACCACACCACAAGGTCCATTTAGTAGGCAAGCTGTTCTGGAGCTTTCAATCACATCACACATTCTTCCTCAGCAGATGGAGTTCACCCAGTTGTCATAGAGTTGTAGATGTCCAAAATCCAAAATAAACTTTAAATCTCCATACTCAACATGGTCATAACTTCAGGGCCTGTATGTGCGGTGCCTCAAGTTAATTATATATTTTTTCGTACTGGTGAAATGCTGGTGTCATTAAGTGTCATTCTACTTACATTCTACTTGTGCTATTACTCTGTATTTGTTGTATTTAGGTGTATTGATGTGGCAAATTGATGTAGTTTTGGTTTTCTGTTGTCGCATGTTGTAGGTGTGTGAACATCATGGGACCGTGTTGAAAAGTGTTCTCACTTTAACTTGTTATCTTCTGTATTTAATTTATTTTTGTAGATTATTAAATAAATTAAATGAAAAAGAAATAAAAAGGGGTGTCCTGGTTATGTCATCACCCCCTCACTCGTCCTGTGTTTCCTGTCTCTCTAAACTATCGTACTTCTAATTATATTTTGGGGCATTTTATGCCTTTATCAATACCTGACTACAGTAAGACAACAGGACCAGGTCACCACCTTAACCCCAAGGCCACTAGGGCCCCCCATTATACCTCTTACACCCACCTGATACTTAATATAGGCAGGATCACGGACCTTAAAAAGATCCAGAAAATGGGAATTTGAATATCTACAATTCCATCATGAATGGGGAAGCTCCACTTTTATTGTCCTCTAAGTTAAAAAAAATGTTTCATGGTTATCAAGTTCCAAACTCACTATGTTACAGCAAAAAAAAAACTTTCATCTAATGTGATCAAGTATTAAAGCTGTAGTGCGTAGTTTCTGTTGCCCCCATGAGGAATTCTAAGTAATGTCAACAACTTCACCATTTTGTAAACACAGACATGCTGAGGAAATACAGAGAGACTTGTGTGGAGCTGATAGGCTTAATAAGCTTTGTATCAACTCATTTGGCAATGGCTTGAATGTAAGAAATTTTCATTAACATAAAATAGTCGTGCACTATAGCTTTAAGTATTACGTAACCAGTCCACCATGAGTTGAAGGGTCTAAAAACTTGGAGCGGTCTTATTTATGATGATGTTTTTTAGCAGATGTTGTGCTTGAAATTCCCATATGTCACAGGTTGAAACGCAGATTCCATTACACATTGCCACTAAATGCAAGTCACTTGAATGTTATCGGCAAAGAATTGCTCTAATGCAAGAGTGTTTCATACAAAGACTCTGCAAAATACAAAAAAATGACGACTGACACAACTTTAAAAAGGATTTAATCATTATGTCCACCTTAAGAACAGGAAGAAACTAGGGGACAACCACTTGGAATACACAATCATCTTCAAAAACCAGAGCTCAAAAACTCAAACTTTTTCTTCTGAATGAGAATGAGTTTGTTTGCTGGTTTTTATTGAGACTCGTGAGCAATGCTGGCTTCTTCGATTTGGTGTCCAGGCAACATTGAACCTGATGATGAAGCAGAGAAAACACACATCAGGCAGTGCAAAGTACAAAGATGGATTTGCATAGACTCACGGTCTGTTTGTCTTAACAAATAGCATGAAAATGTACAAGATAAACAAACGTAAGCAAATGATTTGGTGAATAAATGTGTGCAAACTACCTGTCTATTTATATGTGTGACTCTCGGTTCCACCACGTCCAAATCCTGAGAGGAAAGAGACAAGAAGCAATTACATCAGTGAACTAACATTAACATTAGGAATTTGAGACTTTTACTTTGACAATCTGAGAGAGAACTTCTTCTTTCAAGATAATAGTTTAACGAAATGGTATCAATTATGTAAGGACTGTTTTATTGAGTGTGTGACCCTATCAGGTGACAGTGTATGCTTTTACGGCCTCGACCCAATCATATACAAAACATCCTCTTTACACAGGGCGTTACTGGCCTAGAGTCTTACGAGCAACGGTGACTGAGAGGAACATGCTTACCTGTAGGTCCAAAGAGTGCACTGTAGCAGGGTTTGTGACAATATGGCTTGCCATCATGCTGTAAGAGGCAGAGTTGTATTAGCACTGAAAATGTCAAAATAAACTAAATAAATTAAAAAAATTTAAATTGTTAATAATATATAATAATATAATATCCTGCTTCCTATCTGTACACATTCTGCATGTAAATATTGTTTTCTGTCCTCTCCAACTCTATCCCTTTTTGTGTATAATGTAAGTATTTACATATATATTATCATCTTGATCTTGTGTGTTTATACACCGAGTGGAGATTTAATACTGGATTCAGATTTGATGTGTTGACATGTGAAGTGCTATCAGACCCCTAAACCCTGTGTACATTATTAAAGATTACAGGATATTCTTATATGTATTGTATGTATTTCAGGTGTCTCACCTCAGCATGTGAGCCCGCCGACAGCGTCTTGTTGCACTTCTCACACTTCAGACAGGGCCTGTGCCAGTCCTTGCCCAGTGATGTCACTTTCTCGGCTGCCAAACACATAAAACACCAAATTATTCACCACGGCCTTAAGCTTCCGCCACAAAGAGAGCCACTGTAGTCTGCAGAGGAGATGGAAGTGCCACAGGAGGGTCACAATATCTGTTTTAAACCAACAAGATTATGTCTGCAGATAACTTGGAGAACATTGTTTGGGTGTGGTGCTTGAGGGGAAAAAAGGACTGAGTGTCCCTGGGGAATCTGTTCTCCTCCTGCCTCATAAACTCTGATAAAGACTGTTTTTATCTGCAGGGCTGATCTGCACAAACACCCATCAGAGGGGCTGTAAAAGTAGGAAGGAACCCGACCCAACAGTCTTGAGTTTCAGGTCTTTAATGGAGGAAGGTGGACAAGAGTTTAGATGACTTTTGAGACTCGTCACACGATTACGAGCAACAAATCTGCCAAAGAATCTACATGCAAAGACGAAAAAAATGAGGCTATTCACTGATGCATAAGATCAGAGAGAGAGCAAGCACAGGAAATACTGAAAATAAAGGAAGTGTTATCGTGAACTGAGGCTGTTTCTACCAAACATGTCGTAACTAAGGAGCACAAAACTTGATTAATATCTGCAGATTAAAAAACAAAACAAAACATAAAACAAAATTCAGAAAGGACCGCAGATGTATGAACCAATACAAATAACTCTGGTTTCAGGTGAAGCCCACTGACCTCCAAACCTTCAAACAATATTAGGATATGACATATTTCCTCCCTAAAAATAGCCTGATGTGGCATGAGATTATGTAATAGGCAACGGAAAAAGGGAAAGTGCTCCAGGGTGAGGTCAGCCTCTCAGGCCAGTAGCATGAAAACATTTCAGCAAAATAAGGTGGAGAACAGTTTGACCTGAAATAATTACTATACTTAACTAAAATTAACAGGTTAGTAGACTGAGCAAACAAGTCTGTCCAACGACTAATGGAGGGGAGTCTCACGGTAGAGCTTAGAGTCCATTGTGATCAGTTGCAATGACGCCCATGTAATGTTGTTTTACTCATGATTGTATATGGATCTGACAAAGCAATTATGGAGGCAGTCCAATATACACAAATAGACACAAATCTGAATGGAAAAACACACTGTGAGGGAGGCTGTTCAACTATTCGCCTCATTAAAAAAAAATCATGGTGAGGTTGTATAACTGTTTGTCAAGCTAAAAAAAGAGGCTACGAATGCATTCCAAAGCATTTAGAGTTGAGTGAATTCCCTTGAATACAGCAACACTCTTTACGGCCTGAACATCAACTGAGTATTAAAGGAACAGTTTGGCATTTATGGAAATAAATGAAATTCTCTCTCTCGCCAATAGTTAGATTAGAAGACTGATAGGCTACTTCTCTAATGTCTAAGACATTTGGGGAAATATGCTTTTCTTTCTTACTTTTCACAAATACGAAGCTACTGAGAGCTTTAAGCAAAGGGAAACAGCTAGCCTGGCTCCGTCCAAAGCTAACAAAATCTGCTACTAACACCTCTAAATCTCACTAATTAAAAGGAGTAGTTTGACATTTTGGGAAATAAGTTTTCACTTTCTTGTGGAGCGTTAGATGAGCAGGTTGATATCACTCTCATGTCTTATTGTCTCACTTCTCATAAATATTAACCTACAGCCAGCAGCTAGTTAGCTTAGCTTAGCAAAAAGACTGGAAACAGGGGGAAACAGCTAGCCTGGCTATGTCCAAAGCTAACAAAAAATGCTAACCAGCACCTCTAAAGCTCAGTAAATGACATGTTATATCTCTTTTTGTACAGATTAAACAGACAGCATACAATATGTTAATACGTGAGTAAAGCGTATTTCCCAAACTGTCAACACTAAAATTCTATTACTGCAACCTACACTACATGTTAGTTTATTTGCTTCCAACGCTTATTTAAAGTGCAGTGGAAAGTAAGAGCAGTGTACTCAAAAAATGTTTTGTCTTTGTGTAGCTGGAACTGGACCAAGTTCCCTCCTCATCATTCAGTGAGGCAGCGGTAGCCTGATTGTTTCCATCTGAGAGCTTAGAAACATTAAGACAGATGAGCTGCAATTGAGATGGCGAGAGAGAGAGAGAGAGAGAGAGAGAGCGGTGAGGATGGGGGAGTGGAGCGCTGAGGTGTGATGGATGAAGGATTGAGACATGGAGCCAGTTTTTAGAGAGGTTTGGGGGGGAAATTGATGCAGACAGTTCAGGATAATGATGAAGACTGTGCTTCCACATAAAGAAGCTTTGTTCCAAGGTACTTTTCCTCTCAGCTATATTTTAGAAAAGTTCTTTGTTTGGTCGGCTTGTTCAGGCTGAAACTAATTGGTTAGCTTGTTTTGGCCAGATGGTGAAAATGTATCCATCAAAAAGGAAGAATGGGAAGCATGGCTCCCCAGTCGCACGGTCAGTTTATCTGACTGACATTCCAAAGACTTGGCTTTGTGTTGTGTATTGGCCCTCTCCCTCTGTGCGTCTACCCGGAGAAGATTACTCTGTTGCACTACTGAGCTGCAGACAATGTGGTAAATGGATTAAGACACGTATTAAATGGAGCTGTCCTTTTCCTCCCCGGATGCAGTAATTGCTGCCTGCTTTGATGGTATCCTCATGAGACAGACCTACAAGGATGGAGCCGTATTTCAGGACAGAAGGAACCTACTTCCTGCGCTGCATCGAGCCATTATTCATGTAGCTCATCATCAGCCATCAGGAAAGACAATTCATTTTCTACAGGGAGCACAGATCTTAAGCTCTAAACTAACTTGATAATGAGAATGCTTATAGAGTGTAGTGACATTTTGAGGAAAGTGGGCATTAATCTGAAAATCATGTATACATATAAATAAATACAAACAGCTAAGAGCGTAGACTGACAGCTCAGGGGAGTGAGCAAGTAAGCATATAAAATCGTGATAAAACTCTAGTAGGAGAAGTAACTAATTACATTTACTTAAGTATTGTACTTTACTTGAGTAATTCCATTTTCTGCTATTTTCTACTGTTATTTGAGAGTAAAATATTTTACTTTTTACTCTATAGTTACTCTTCAGATTTAACAATCCAAAACTAAAATATGATGCATTATAGATTATACTAGTTCCCAAAAGTACATAAAGGAATGTAAATTAGCTCCATCTCAACCAACTACAGCAGTAAAGCAGTGCTTACAGTACTGTATGTTAATGCATCAGTGGTGGAAGAAGCATTCAGATCACTTACTTAAGTAAAAGTATCACACTCCAAAAAACATTACATTTAAAGTCGTGCATTCAAAAATGTTACTTTAGTAAAAGTACAGAAGTATTATCAGGAGAAAGTACTTTAAATTTCAAAAGTAAGTACTCCTTGTGCAGAATTGCCCCTGCATTCTCAGTGGTGGAAAGTATCGAAGTACATCTACACGAGTACTGTAGGCCTACTCAAGGACAAATTTGAGGTATTTTACTTAAATATTTCAAATTCCTGCTACTTTCTACTACACTAAATGTCGTATAGAGGGAAATATTGTACTCTTTACATTCATTTCACAGTGATAGATACTGATTACTTAGCAACTCAGATTTAAATATAGGATACACAATATAAATATATGTATATCATGCTTTTTTATTGAACTAAAGTACATAAAGCAGTTAAAATAGCTCCACTTCAACCAACTGCAACATAAAATACAGGTTACATGTTATTGCATGAATAACAATAATGATCCACAGTGGCTGGAGCCATTCTGCACAACAAGTACTTCCATACTTTAACTGTATGTTGCTGAAAATACTTCTGCACTTGTAGTTCAGTATTATCTATGCATGACTTTAAAAAGAATATTTTCTTCGTATGAAATATAAAGTAAAAATTCCCGCTTGCAGCTTGTAGTGCTTGTCAGTCTGTTGGTTAAATATAGTTTCCTGTTTCCTCAGTTGTGCTAACTTTTCATTTACCAGGAAATGTTGTCATGCAGAAAAACGATTTTCTTTGCATGTAAAAACAAAACAAAAAGAATTGGTGGAAAATTGAAATAAAGATTACAAATCTTACCGAAGTAAACTTCCTTCTGGCACTTTGGACACTTTGGCATTTTGTTGCAGCAGTATGTGGCTTTACCGGAGATAAAAGACGGTACTGTAGGTATCCCGTGTGAATGAAGTGTGACTGCAGCTGTACCCGACTGGCCCACCTGTTACTGTTAGCTCGGACTGACCACGCCTCGCTCTCACAGTGCAGATGTGCGCGCTCCGTCCTGTATTTATAGCGCCGAGGAAATAGTTCAACTGAAACTTTTTCTCTTTTTTTTCGAAACAAAGTGGGAGAGGCTTGTGTTGAGTAAGTGCACGTGCAGAAAACATAACATTGAGACACTGAAATGAAAGAATTCAACAACTAAACTCTTTCTCTTTTTCTGGAGATTTGAGACCCTTTTTAGGGGATTTGGCTTTTTAGGGATTTGGATTTGAATTTTATAAATTGCAGTGCTCCCATCCGAATAACTCAGACGCTAACTACAGAAAATAAGAGCAAACTAGCCTACCCATAATTTACAACAAAATATTGTATATAAATATTCAGGGTCACATAATAGAAACTCAGAAAGTAAACAAGGACCAGATTTGGCAGCTTACCTTGATTTTGGCAACAGTTCAATCAAGTTGGTAAACTGCCAAATGGTCCTTGTTTACGTTCTGAGTTTCTATCATGTGACCCTGCTGCTCTGTCATAATATACTCGATATGTGCCAACCAATCTATTCAATGCTGAATGGTTTGTGATGAATAATCCTAGTGAAGGTGAATCAACAGAGTTGGCAGTGACTGAAGACAAACACACACACACACACACACACACACACACACACACACACACACACACACACACACACACATCTTGCTCTGCAATTGTTGTTATGTGGTTGTAACTCTGTATGTATATTTATACTTTGTAACAAAAGAAGCGATACACCAGTGATTCCCAACCAGGGGGTTCTTGTACCTTTTTTTTGTGTACTTGTGGATCCTCTTTTTTGAGTATTTCTAAAAATGTGTCATTTTACTATTTGCTTTTATCAATTTACTTTGATAGTAATACTTTTTAAGTATTGTACTTCACAACATTTCAAGTCCATTACAGAGTAAAAACCAAGGTCACATGAAAAAGTCCTGATAATCTGGGAGGAAGGAACAAAAAAAAGGGGTAATAAAGCACCACCCGGCCAGCACGCAGAGTGACCCGAAATCAAACACACCCAGAAGTTGTGTCACCAACAGGTGCATTCTGGATGTAGGCTAGCTAACATGCTAACTCCTAAAATGCCATACACAGTATAGTGCTCACAGGTGCATCCTCCATCAGAGACTTCTGCGTCCACTGAAACAACTTCTACCTTCAGTGAGGTGTGTGCCGGTGTTCTGCTGTTTGTGACAATAATCCCTGCTGTGACTGCTGAGAGGCTGAGTGGACTGGTTATACTGGGACAGAGAGGCTGAGTGGACTGGTTATACTGGGACAGGGAGGCTGAGTGGACTGGTTATACTGGGACAGAGAGGCTGAGTGGACTGGTTATACTGGGACAGGGAGGCTGAGTGGACTGGTTATACTGGGACAGAGAGGCTGAGTGGACTGGTTATACTGGGACCAGGGAGGCTGAGTGGACTGGTTATACTGGGACCAGAGAGGCTGAGTGGACTGGTTATACTGGGACCAGAGAGGCTGAGTGGACTGGTTATACTGGGACAGGGAGGCTGAGTGGACTGACTATACTGGGACAGAGAGGCTGAGTGGACTGGTTATACTGGGACAGGGAGGCTGAGTGGACTGGTTATACTGGGACAGGGAGGCTGAGTGGACTGGTTATACTGGGACAGAGAGGCTGAGTGGACTGGTTATACTGGGACAGGGAGGCTGAGTGGACTGGGTGGACTGGTTATACTGGGACAGGGAGGCTGAGTGGACTGGTTATACTGGGACAGAGAGGCTGACTGGCTATACTGGGACAGAGAGGCTGAGTGGACTGGTTATACTGGGACAGAGAGGCTGAGTGGACTGGTTAATATTGTGCTTTGAGAATAAAAAGCAGATAAGTTGACCCTGGAGCAGATGGATGAGCTGTTTGCAGTGCACAAGACTTACAGAAGGCCGTTCAGACAGACCGGTGAGTACAACAACACACTCATTGAACTCCCTCTCCAGATGAGAATGTCAAAAACTGTGCAGCTCTATTTTTGCTTTAATGTATGCGGCTGCAGCCACTGTGAAGATGTATGTGTTTTAAATATCTCTGTGCTGTTGTCTGTTTTATTCTGCTGTCATTCTTTTAAGAAGTGGCAGGTTATTGAATTTATGTGGCCTAATAATGCTTGTTACACCCGCCGCGGTGTCCACAGCGCTCTTTTTTTTTAATGAATTATCAGTCATTTCTGTTAAATTGTCTGAATTTTGTGCTCTTTCCGGTTAATTCTAGTGAGGCGACACTGAGCAAGGTGGTTGTTTATTTATAATTGATGATCAGTTGTATGCACAGGCTGCAAATGTCCATCTAGGCCTACAGAAATTGAATTTATTGTTGGTTTGCACATTATGGGCTCATGTTGCAGATGTTGATCCACTAGTGTACATGTTGACATTCAATGAATGCACTGTATTTAGCAGTCTGATGAAGATGTTCTCTGATTTAACAGTAGTGTCATATATCATCATGTGAAAATAAGAAAAAAAGTGTTGCACACTTAAGCTCCATATGCATTTCTCTATTTATGCAGACAACGTCTCAGCACTGAGGGCCCTGAGAGAGAAATTCATATGCAAGAATGAGCGACAGCATTTCTTACTTTCAAGTCTACTTCCAAGTGATAAGCATCGCACGGCAGCCCTTGGCATGCCTTACTTTCCTGTATTCTGTATCGTCATATAACATCCCCCTTTCACTGATTAGTAGCCAGACAGATAGCCTGATGTTTTTTGGTGACACAGTGTATAAGGTTGGCTTGTGATTGCATCATAATGATGATAATGATAATGTCAGATGTCTGTCTGGCTTGGAATGTGTTTTGACTTCACACTTTGAGTTCTGGGTGTAATCATTACAACACAAGCAGATCACACACACAACCAGGGCAACCTCTGACCTGATCAGTAGTGTCGAAAACTTGTCCTTACTTACTTACTTACTTACTTGTGTGTGTGTGTGTGTGTGTGTGTGTGTGTGTGTGTACTTTAATGTGGTGTCTATGTCTGCGGCAGATACAGACAGATCTGCAGAGTGAAGCATGTTTCTATCTGTTTTCAGAGTTGAGTGACTTTTAAAAGATAACAAAGCCTCTAAGGATCTCTTTAATGAAATCACCATGGTAACCAAACAAAATCTTGTCAGACTGCCTGCTTTACACTGACCTGTAGTACTTATTTTTCTCAGTTTGGGCATTCTGAGGTTGAGTGATTAAATTCACTGAGCTAATAAGATTTTCCATTTTTCTAGTCTCTATTCATCTTTGACTGAGGTCTAAAGAAGGTTAAATCACACAGATAAAAAAACACAGATTAATTTATATCCTCGTAATGACAACGTTTTAAACATCTGGTGTCAGGCAGGACAAGATACAAGAGACAGTGTCTTATTTGGTAGAAGAAATGTTAACATGAACAGCAGTGGCCAACATGTTCAAACGAAGACAGAGAAAACAATTCTAACTTGTTTTTGGGTAACTGGCAGCGTGACTCTAGGAATGGCAGTCAGTTGGTTTGGGGCTGGAACCTTGTGGGAAGGTATAACGGCAATAGCCCAATAAAATAATAAAGACTTAGCATAGTAATTTAGCATCATATCTTTTTCAGATCTGGTTTACAGTGACCAATTTCCCTGCAGGTTTTGCTGTTTGGGGAGAAGCTCTAAAGTCCTTGGGATAAGAGGGCCGCCTTGTAATTTTCTTTATGGATGGTTTCTATTAAATTGGGAATGCCAGGCAGAAGCTCTGCCCTTGGCAGATTAATTAAAGAGCTAATCTCTTCCAGCCACCCAGGTAGCCGAGGGTCTTGCCTCAGCAGCCTGCACCCTGCCCCCGGGTTGGCTGGGCTCTGGTCCAGCCAGTGAGGTTGGCCCCTGATGTGTCTCTGTTACTGCCTTGTAATTATATATTGCAGTGATCAGCCCTCCTCCCTTAAATTAGACAAGATTAACATGGAGGTTTCAGGTTCTACATCACTAATCAAGTACAGTGGAGAAACACAAACTGCTAGCACATGAAGACATTAATGTGCACAGTCCACAGGAGAGACATGTACTCTAGTATTGAGCTGTACAGGCAGATGAGAGCATTGATTCAAAGTAGTGCACAGAGCTGATGGTGGATGGGCAAACCAGTGCACCAGATACCAGTGAGAACACTAAGGTCATGTCCACTGTACTTATGTATTTATTTATGTATTTTGTTCTGTGAATTTGGGGTTTTTTATTGACTTGAATTTTACATATAGTAATTAATTTTGTGGGCTGATTCCACATATTTATTTTAGACTCAGTCTAAGTCTAAGACTCATCTTTTGTTTGAGTGGATTTATTCCAGACAAATATGAAAGCGTGGGCTTTGTAACAGCATTTAGCCTTTTGCAGAAAGTATAATCAAACAGTTACACTAAATTAACCTAACTGGGACTCATTACATAAGTATTTCTAAGATCTTGCCCTGGGTCAAGCAACTAGTTTTTGGGTAAGAAAATGTGTTTATCTCAAAATGCTTGCTAAGAAGGTTTATGCATATTTTGTGTTTAGCAGTGCTTCACAATGCATTTCAGCTTCACAGCCATTAGAAAATGACCCAAAGAGCTGCACATTGAAATCTTGTAAAGCAGTCAATTTTAAATATTTTATGACTGAAAACGGGGCGCTGAATCTGGCACCTATTGTAATCATTGGGACTGAAAATGATGTCATGTTTTTCTCAAAGAGGATAGTCACACTACATTTTGTGCTCCATGTACATCATTCAAACACATGCAGACAGTGCGGTGACCTTTTGACCTGTGAATTCATAAGATCCAAAAAACGCCTGACAAAGAAAGTTGCTCAGTGACTCAAATTCACCAAATACAGAAGAGCTACTGTAAGAGCAGCTACTGTGTATGTTAGGTAGTTTTACTTTTAGGAGCCATACATTATATAGCATGACATCATAGCCTGCTACAGCCACATTTGTTGGGGGAAAATCGTCCTTTTGAAAGTACTTTATCATCTGATAAACAAGAAAAAAACCCATTTAATTTGACGTTTAAATTGTATGAGCATCAATTGGAATATTTAAAAAATTAGAGAGGCCTCTTTATTTGAAGATTAATGGAGGAAAGTCTGAAATTACTTCCAGAGCAGCAAAATAAGTCCAATACATTTCTTGTCATGAATCTCAAAATGACCCCTGTTCTGCTTGTTTTAATTGTATAAATATTTATTGGGTTTTGTATTTGAATTTATGTAAGCAGCACTGTAATTGTACACAGTGATGGATCAGATCATCACAGCCTGTCGGAGGAGGAGCACACTGTGTCCACTCAGTGATGCACATGCTATTAGAGAGGCTGAGTCATAAAGGGATAGGCTTTAGTTTTACACACCTAGAAACAGGAAATTCTTATATGCAAATACATTCATTATAGATGTATTCAGTGTCACATTTTAGTATACTGCACATGCACATATGCTGTACATTCAGATATGTTAGCATGGACACACACAACCAAGTACATTTACTCACGCTGTACATAAAGCAGCTATTATCAATACTTTCATATTAACAATGGCTCACATGATTACTTGTACGTGAAAAGGCATCGTTCGTAGTGACAAACCCATAGAAACTTATCACCTGTCTGCAGTTCTTCTCGGCTCTATACGGAGCATTTTAGCATCTTTGAGCCAATAGTTTTTGTGTCTGCGACCTCCAAAAGGCCTACCTCCATCTCTCTTTTCTTCTCTTGCTTATGCTTACAGTATTTCCCATCTTCTATTTTCCCTTTCCTCCTTATTTTTTATTTCTTTTGTTATTTGTTTAACTTTGGACACTTGAGTGCATTTTTTGCTCATATTTTATTTTTTGCAAAAAATCTGAATCTGAATCACAGGAACTTCCATTTCCCACTGTGGTATTGATATTTTCCTTCTGCTTTGTCAAAGTAGACCTACCAAAATGGGATCCTTTTACTGAAGGGTTTGGAGTACTTCTCACACCAGGGTCCCACAGGTTCTCACACTATTTCTCTCTGACAAACTGCAGGTTTTTCCACGGTCACCGTCTGCACTCTTATCTCTGCTCGCCTCTGATGCTCTCATTACCTCACGCTCCACGTTCGTTTCCCGGGATTTAAGTCAAACTGGGAAACACTGGAGTATCTGCGCTGTGTTGTGGTTGCTGGGGCGATGAGTCATCTCTGGATTGATTACCTACCCCAACATCAGAGGTCAAAGACTTGATTGTTGTCAGTGAGGATTCTAATGATGCCTTTATAATCAGAGTAAGAAAACTCTCTTCCAGAAAGACTTACTGCCAGGATGAAGACTTAGTGTTGTATTTTGTAGGGATCGACCAATACTGTTTTTTCAGGGACGATACCGATTATTAGTAGAAATTTGAAACCGATATGCATTAACAGTGAAAATGAAAATCTTTAAGTCAAAATTAAGATTTTGGAATGTTACAAACTCCATACAAAACTTTGTTTAAATGCTCTTTCAATATAAGACACAGTAAAAGATTGTCAGATAGTGTGTAGTAGCACACTTTTTATAATAATGTAATCAGAGTTTTATTTGCCTGATAACTTTATTGGTTATCAGGCAAATAAAACGCTGATACAGATAAAAACTGCCTATCCCTATTTGACCCAAAATGAGATATTACAAAGGTGACGTGTAACCTGAAGTGTGACTCCATTTTTAGAGGATATATGTAACATATTGCATATGTAATATTGGTAATGTCCATACCACAACACTGTATGCTTTCATAGAGACTTTCCTCAACTGCCCTGAACATCACCATCACTCAGCTCACTGACATGTTTGTGGAGTCATTTGTCTTGCATCACATCATCTTGGAGGCATTCTTTCTCTTTCATCATGTCGCTCGCCCTCTGCTGAGTTATACTTAGCTGTTTGAACATGCTTACCAGCTAACTGCTGCTGTAGGGCTTTCAAACAGATCCCTTTGGACTCCTGCAGGATACTGATTGGATTCAATGAGTGAATGCTGGTGCATTAACTATGGAGATGGAGCCACGAGGTAATTAGCTTAGCTTAGCATAAAGACTGGAGGCAGAGGGAAACAGCTAGCCTAACTTTGTCTAAAGCTCATACATTAACATGGTATGTCTTTAGTGTTCTGTACACATACAAAAAAGATGTGGTTTTATGGGAAGACACTGCTTCCAGTTTTTATGCTTAGCTAAGGTAATGCATTAATGCTTTATTTCCTGTAAATCTCCTGTGCATGTGAAGGCGATTTAAATTCACCAGTAGCAATGAAAACTAGTATAAAGAAAAATAATTACAGTACATTAAATGGCTATAGCTTAAGGAATGCAGACCATAAATACTGTCAAAAACAGGTGTCATTAAAATCTTTAGGATTATTACTCTAATGCTTTTTTATGTCATATGTAGAGCACTTTCAATTGCCTTGTTGTTGAATGGCGCTATACAAATAAACTTGCATTGAACCCAGTTCTTTCTAAAGAGAGGGGAAAGTGTGTCCCAGATTTCAGAGCCTCTGTGCAAGAAGTCAGAGATGGCAGACGAGTTTAAGACATCTTTTTACTTGGATGCCTTTCAGTTGAGGCTCTTCGATCAAAACAAACACTTGCAGATTCATTCATGTACAAACACTGCTGGTTGGGGTAAGAACAGGTCAAGCATTTAGATCTTCATGAGAACTATCAAGGGAGGAAAGCCCAAATTAAGACAACACATAATTAAGAGAAAAACATTCCTGCAAACGTTTTCAATAGAAATAGAATCCCATGAATACCAGTCGGTACGAAATTCAAAACAGCCATTTAAACCCACAGTGCTAGGGTAAACCATTGTCATTAAGGCTCATTTAATGCTGGGACCTGGCACAAGCTCAACTATTTAGAAGACTCAGAAAGGTCAAACAAATAAATACTGTGGTAAGCTGTAATTTCCTTAGCAACTGGGTAATTGTTTGTCAAGGAGGTTGTGTCCGCTGCTATGGCAACCGTGAGTTCCTCAATAACAGGAAATAAAGAGGCTGCATGTTTCTGAGGATACGTGTGATCATTTCTTTTTAAAGACATGAAGGAAAGTCCCTGTCGAGTCACTTCAAGTCAAATGTACAGATATTGATTGAATCAGAAAGAACAAACATCACAATTGTCCTAGACAGTAATTTCTCCATCCGTTTATCGGTGTATTAATTCGGCAATATGAGGTTTTCAAATTGCAATTTTCAGGACTGTAATGATTATAATATAATGATTTTTGTTACAGTTTATCTAATCCCCTCTTTCGAACAGTGACTGTCAAATCGTAGTTTAGCAACCGTAACAAAGCCTCGTTTTGCAAATTTGCAAATAAGTTGGTGGTTCTGTAGCATTCGATCCGTAGCAAAGACCGTCGAGGGCGAGTAGTGTTCAGCGTTCCACACTCAACGCTTTGAGTGCAGCATCTGGGTACTCGTAATGCATCGCATTTGGCCATACTTCGACTGTGTGAATGCGCAATGACCTCAAAATAGCTGTGTAAATACAGAAGTGTGTGATTTGAGACACAGCAAGTGTTTTTAACCAATTCATGCTAATATTAACCTAAGGTTCAAGGCAAAATCAAGGGTTTGCTGGCTAGAAACATGCTTTTTTTCCACTGTCGTATGAAAACAAGCATGTTTCAAAAATAACTAAATATTTCAAGTGGTAAATTATCAATATAAACCACATACTGTATGTAGCCTACTGTTCAAAAGTGGAAATCCTGACAGGCGTAGCAGCAGTGAATCAACACAACGTCCAGACTAAATCCAGACTAAATCCAGACTTTGAAGGAAATCCAACTAAAAATGCAAAGTAGTTACACTTCGGAAATATTATCCACCATATGTTTGGATGCTTTAGATAATATATTTTACCCAGGAGTGCCTGTATATCATCAACATCTGGTTTTGACAGCGTACTATTTAGCCTCACAGTTTTCCCCTGAGCCTCATTTTGTGCTTTAAGATTTGTTACACATACTTGCCTATTCATTGCAATGTAACCACCTTCACATAATTTGTTTTCTGACTGAGAGAGAAACATCATATTTCACTGTTAACTATGCAAGCCTGTTTTCTGGATTGCAGCAGCAGCCCTTTCTCACAAAGTCTAATATTTTGCCTATTGACAGAAATCGTCTGGTGATAAGCTGCTTTTATTCTCCTTGACATACTCCAAACCTGTTTCTTTGCTCGAGCCACAGTTTTACAAAATCACCTTACATTTACTGTCAAAAGCCGCCTTTGCTAGGACCCATTGGCTGAATGGTAACCAGGCATGCTGGATGAAAATTAGGGGTGTTTTATTCTAAAGAGCACGACTCCAATTTTCCATAATCAGACAATATGCTTTATACAAAATGGCTATAGAAGGTTGGATATTATTTTGAATGAAAGCACAGCAGTTTAAGCAGAGTAAGACTGTGAAACAATACCACGTTTAATGGCTTTTAATGGTATTCTTGTTTTGCAGCACAGCTTAAAAGTGTTTTCTGCTGAATTGGCTCCTTATCATGTCTTTCTGTTCTTATGTTCTGTTCTTTTCTCTTTCTTTTCTCTCCTCTATCCTGGTTTTGTCAATCAAGAAGTATTTGGCTGTTGCTAGATTGTCCCTGTACATAATAATGTGCTCTTATATTTTTTACGTTAACAATGGATTAAATCACTAAGTGTAATGTGACATGTACCACTGAAACCCACAGAAAATGATAATGCAACGCAGTTCTGAATTCTACTGAGTGTTTCAGTGTCTTTCATTCATCTGAAAGCAGTCTGCAATTCAGTGCTATGGGTTTACACTTGTATCTATGAATGAGAAAATAGTCAGCAGAAATATGTCCAACACTGTTGGTTAAATATTTATACTTTGTTTGACTTGGAATGGGTTCCTCCCCAACCTCAATAATCAGAAGACACAATCCCCTCTTTGTTCCCGGCCCTCCACAACTTCTGCTGTGTACAGTCAGTAAATCTCTCCTCTGCAGTCTTGAAAGCGACTTCCACTGAAACCAGCAGAACTTTCTTCCATAAACCTCCATCTTCACTGTAGATCAAGCCAATTTGCACTGAAATGTATCACCTGTTGACAGTCTCACATGACCTTCTCTCTGGTACCTCCAAAAATCTCAATGTGTTAAGATTTCTGCTCATTAGAGCTCAATTTTGGCTGTGATACCAACTCACGCTGCTTTATTTCAGCACCATCAGGCATTTTAAAGGTAAGAGAAATGGCCGCAGAGAGATTTTAATGTTTTTCTGGAACATAAATGGTGATACATTAATGCAAACATGGGATTTGCAGTTGCTAGATCAAGACTCATTTGTCAGTTTTTAGTGACTCAGTGGGTCTCATATCACCTCATTGTAGACTTGGCACAAAGTCAGAACAATAACAAGTTTAAAAGCATTTCCCACTGAGCAGCTACAAGCTAGCTTTCTTTTCTTTTACTTGGCTTTTTCTAAAGTTTACAGTAGGTGAACACATGGTGGACTCCTTCACCAGGCTTTGACTTTTGAGATGGATTATAAAATCTGTTTTGTGCAACAATTGGTGACAATTTCTATGACCACGATCTGTTATGGTGCCAAGTTGGGCTTTAAAGGCTGAACTTCAGGACCAAACTCTGCAAAGAATACTTTTTGCATGCTTCTGCCATGGTGACAAAACCTTTGAGCACTATTTGTAAGAGGACATCGAGCTTCTGTTTGAATGGCTGCTATTATAGTTTGAGTAAACGCTGTGTGTCGTCTGCAAAACGGTGGAATATCTTTGTTATAATGCATCTCTGCTTTTAAAAGAAAAGTTTGACACTTTTAGAAAATGATTTGTTTTCTTGCTGAGAATCAGATAAGAAGATTGATACCACACTCATGTTTGTGCATTAACTATGGAGATGGAGCCATGAGGTAATTAGCTTAGCTTAGCATAAAGACTGGAGGCAGAGGGAAACAGCTAGCCTAGCTCTGTCTAAAGCTCATAAATTAACATGGTATGTCTTTAGTGTTCTCTACACACACAAAAAAGATGTGGTTTTATGGGAAGACACTTTTTATGCTAAGCTAAGGTAATGCCTCTTGGCTTAGTTATCATAATTACAGAAATGCAATGCACAGACATCGTGGTATGAATCTTCTCATCTAACTTTCAGCAAGAAAATGAATGAATATGTGACAAAATGTAGAACTATTCTTTTAAGTAGTTGAGTCTTCTTTAAAGGCAGGTGGTTACTATGGAAAAAAACTGAGAATCAAAGTAACCACGTACACTTTCACAAAGTTAGCAGGTCTGGCAATTGCTCCTGCAGAAACCCACCAATCCTAGCCGCTCGCCTTATCCACTTTTAACAGGCAATTTTCATCACACAGCGGTTTTCTTTTGACTCTTTTAAAAGCTTCATGGTTGGTTTCCATCTCAGCTAAAACTGCACCGAAATCCTGAACACTGTGAGCAATCATTGACCAAAAAAGCTTTGGATAGTTACATTTTTATCTTGTAAATGCCACATAGATCCCACTTCAGATCAATCACCAGACTTAATGATTCAGAAAGTGCACGGAATTACATGCTAGTGCTCTCCTTCTCCTCATAAGTCATGTTAAGAGATTCAGCAGGAACAGTGACCAGGGACGGACTGTAAATGTAACTCAAACTGACTTCATGATCAATAACTGAGATAGTTTTCTAGGATGATTAAAAAAAAAAAAAAAAAAATGCTATGCTTTATTAAGCTCATAATTTGGCAGAAATACAGTTTATATCACAGAGACTGTGAAAATAGTCAGTAGGATGGATGCATTCAACATCTAAGATAAACACATGAGGTCATTAATTGTTTTGTTTTGACTCTGATAATCCGTGAACAAAATGAAAGCAGTGCGGATGTATTCACAATTTAATGAACCAGCTGTGTGTGTGCAGTAACACCCATAATTAAAGCCATTATTGGTACTTAAATCTGATCAGATTTCACCCTGAAAGAATGCTTACATCTACAAGAGTATCTACATTTTCAACTAACAGTCTTATTATCTGCTCCCTCACACTTTCCCACATGCCATATTTAGAATGTTATTAGGCTAAAATGACTGAATGCTGGTATTTGGAAAAAACCACCACATATCCTCTGTGCAACTGGAGAATGCATTGAGTGAATGGGGAAAAAAATAGATTTCATGATATATATGACTAAATGCCTTCAGACAGAAACTGTGAATGTCAAATCACAGTCTGTATCTCCAAAGAAAACTCATAAAGTTGGTTTAACAACTGAGAAATATAATACTGTAGAGAGCTGGCCAGAGTTAGAGGTGTGCAACTGCCCAAATGCAAGGTAAAGGTTGCATTATATAAAAAACTGGGAACTTTATTTAGAAATATAGATTTGTTGTTTGTCCCCATGTGCACCATCTAATTTTGAATCCATAAACAATACGATTTATGTAAGTGTAATCCTAATGAAATACACACAGTTTCAAAGAATTTATGGAAACTTGAAACTTGACTCTGTGTATTTTGTTTGCTGCTGCTACCAGATTCCATTTATTTCCATAAGTATGGCGGGTGGCCACAGTTTGTAGTCTTCTGGTTGCGATTGTTGTTATTATCGTCAGCCCATTAAAAGTTGTTGGCTAAACCATAAATCAAGGGAGAAATTGAACCCTTTGAAATTTGAAACATACACATAAGGATCATACTTTTGCATTAAAAATTCTAGGGTCTGTTTACTTTGTCGTCAAGGCTCAAGCTTTTAATCTGACAGTACGCAGGCCAGTAAGGCTCACCTCCAGAAAACCATTCCCTTCCCTGACTCTATTTAATTCAGCTCCATCTGGATGATAGTCCTATATCCAAATCGGTGCTGTAGATTTTGTAGTTGCTGTGATGTGGTCCACTTCTGGCAGCTGGGCAGGGCCCCTGTGTGCGCTGTATCTCAGCGAGGGGTTTGGATGTTGCATTGAACGGAGCACCAGACACCGAGATGTGTTTTGATGTGGGTGTAGATGTAAATGGATTCTGACAAAGCCTAACCTGCAAATTGGATCCATCGTGGAGGGTGTTTTGGGGTCTTTATTGTCCAGGAAAGTTTGACTGTGCATGTGTGCCTTTTTTCATTGATGACATATTCATACACATTTACATCTGGGAGCTCTTTATATCTTTTTTGAACCACTGTTTTCTTTTTAAGCTGCTGCACTGGAGGAATTGGTGTCCAAGGTTTCCATTGTCTGCCTTGTAAATTGTAGGTTCTGTCCCTGTTACAACACACAGTAAAACAGCTTATTAAAACTAGTTCTTGCACGGCACATGTACAGTTTACAATGATAATGGTGGCAGATTTTCCACTTGAAATTCTTAGTAATTTTTGAAACAATGGGTCTTGCTAGAGGTAGCAACAACAGGCTTGTCATTTGGCTAAATAGCGAATTAAGCTAACATTAGCTCTATGAGTTGGTTGGAAACGCCGTCTCAGGGTTCTTTTTTGTTTCCCACAAACTTTTTTTACATCGAGAGCCTTTAAAAGTATGAACTATGAAGTATGATAAGGAATAATGTAGTATCAGCTCTGAAGTTCAAAAATAATCCTGTTTGGCTGCTCAGCTAGCTAACATATGATTTCATATATTCAAACAGTAACGGTATGTTTTCACTTTAACATTACTAGAGAAACATTACTTGTTTCTCTAGTAACAGTTTTTGGAAGACAGTTTTCCAAACATTGAGAAGTTTAATTTTTTTTTTTTTAGGGAAAACAACTTTCTTTCCTGTTAGAGGGAACCATTAAAAGGCTTGTGGATTTCCTAGATAATTTTTTTACTTGGACCAAATCAAAAAAAGCTTATTGTGGCAGGGGGATTTTTGAGCCACATTTCTTGGCAATGCCACCAAGCCCGTGAAACCACAGACCAGTGAATAATCAAGCACTAATAACATGTTATACCTATAATAAGTTATCTTCAGACATGTTTGCATCTGGAGTAGAATACATTTCTGTCTTACACTTCCTCCACCACTGAGAATATAATGTAGTAATTTCCGCTTGAAGATGTAAAGAGGCTCTCCAAATCTTACAAAAAGTGAGAGATGTTCGAAATAACTTGGAATGCTGCTCGTCTGAGAAACCCGGGTCTCCTTGGCAACCGCCTCCCCCAAAACACAAACAGGCCTCGATTCCCTCGCCAGGCAAATAAAAGTGAATGCAGAGAAAATGTTTTCCCAAGTGATAGGCTCTGGAGGGTCCCTGTGGTGGGCTTTCACTATGTGGGAACGCTCTGTGACCACTGAAGAAGTCTGTGAAATAATATCAGAGCAACAGCTGGGGTCTTTGCAGACTAAAGTGTGCTGAATTGAGATCCTGTTAAGATTTGCTCTGGTTTCTAATCCATCTGCTGTCCAGTGTATTTGCACTCAGACTGGCATAAAGCGCAAGCATAAAACAGCTGACTTCTAAAAATACAGGCAAAACACCAGGAACGGAACTGACATTTGAGAACTATTGTTCATAATTTTCAATGTTTCAAACAAGGATAAAACCATTTTTGGACATATACTGTGGAAACAGTGTCTAAGCTTCGAGTCTCTGGGTGGGCGATTCCCAAACAGTGTTTTTGTAGCATACTGAAATATTTTTTGTATTTATTTTATTTTATAATATCAGTGTCAGACATTTACTATATATACGTGTTTTAGTGAAATTCATGTTTTTATTATTACTGTTACTGTGTTAAAATATTACTTATCTAAAAGCCTACTTGCTGTAAAGAATGAAAATATATTGTACTTACCCTTTAGGAGGAAAATGATCACAGAGAACCACAGAGAGTTGTGTTGAACTTTAGGCATTTGTTGTGAAAAGTTGAAAAAAATTAAGATGGACATGTTTTTGGCAGTTGGTTTTGGGGATGCAACATTTGACTGAATTTGAGGGCTGGCCCTGCTAGGAGACGCACTGTCAATCTCTGTTTAAATACCAACGATATACAGTGTATGCTGATTCAGCTTAAAGAACATGTCAAGAGAAGAGTCAGCCCTTGTCCTCTCTACTATTGTTGTCTCCCTACCTATCATCTCCTCTCATTGACATTCCTGTCATCTCTCATCCTCCTCCACAAGTGACTACAAACTACGCATACGCTTGCAGCACATTTAGCTCAGCACCCCTCCTCACTTGTTTTCCATCTCAGTCTGGCAGCCTACACACTGGGTCCATTGTATATTACACAGAGAGGCTTTGCCCATTTACCGGGTACTTGACAATGAGTGAAGCTGCTGTGACGACAGCGGGCGTGTCCTTCGATGCATTGTAGACTGTATTTATGTAAGACATAAACTGAAAATATCCAAATGTCCAGTATGTTTTAAAGCTACCAAGAGAACCAGAAATTCAACACAGCAGCTAAATGTTTGCCTTCTTGTCCCTCTTGTGCAACCGTTTAGCATGTGTGTGCACACAGTGGCTTCAGGCACGCTGATTAGGTCATTGTTTTTATATCTGAGCTCAATTAAAGATAAGAATTAGGTGGAGTTACTCGTGACAGCTGCTGCATTCACAGACATTCAATCATGCAAACGTCAGGATTACTCAGTGGACTACTTTTTCACTCAATGGTGTTTTGTGGATCAAGGGTCAAACTGTTTATTGCAATCACATCATATTTCTATCAAGTTGGTGCACAGATTCATGTGTTGGCTACTTGAATAATCCTGCTTAGTCCTTATCAAGCTGTAAACACAACATTGACATATAATCACAATATAAAGTTGATATGGTGAACTTGTTGGCAAAGAGCTGCCTATTTCCACATCCAACAACATTAACTTAATTTGGAGTGATGTCTGTTTCCACCTGGCGAGTGTAAATCCAATATTCACTCTCCTTTTAGCTCTATTTTGGTCTCCATCAACTTAAATAAATGGCTTTTTAGCTGCTAAATGGTCAACTATATGTTCGCCAGCTACAGTAGCTCTGCTGCAGGTAGCTTTCATCATAATTTTATTAAGGGCGTACTAGACTAGCCCGGTTGCCTTGAACCGTGCCCGAGCACAATTGTCCCCACGCCCCTGCTGGCATGCACTCACACTGCAATAAAACATTCAGGGCCAGAGCACTCTTACGCCATTACATTGCGGGATGCGCTGACTACGATTCCCGTTAATCTCTAAGGTAAGACCGTGTTAGCGATCACACTGATGCATACCGTGCCCAAGTCCCACCTCTTTCAAGCGGGCCAGGGCACATTTTAGCGTACACTAGTCAAATGAACAGGACTTTGGTGTCAAACGTGCTTGGGCACGGTTTAACTGGGCCAAGTGTGAGTATGCCAAACATGAAATAGATCTTTGGCAGTGCAACTGTATAATTATCAATCGCCTATTTGTATATATCCTAATTATCTTTGATGTGTATTATAAAGACATAACTGTATGTTAACCCACTTAATAAGAATCTGGTTTGGGATGATACCGAAGTCTACTACAGTAAGTCTACTACAGTAAGACATAAATGGACTTCTGACCCTACAGTCTATGATGAGAGCCAAAAGTGTCAAAAACATTTTACTTTTCTCTGACGTATTTTCTCCAGTTGCTCAACCCTTTTCTTTTTCAATGAACATTTCATATTAGTATGTTGGATCTGAGTGCAGCCGCCACACCTACAAACCTTGGATTGAATCCCACCAGAACTTTCTGTGCTGTCTCTCCCATGCTTAAGCACCCTCTCAGCTTTCAAAATGGCCTAACATAATTACACAAAATACTAAAGGATGAATGGACTGCCAACTTTCTGCTACATTTTTCCAAATGAAACTCTTTATTCTTTCCATCATTCACCTCTGACCCTTACACTCACTAACCCTCCTGTAGATCCTGTAGGTATATATACTGAATTACAGTATATATGCACAGTGGAAAACTGCAGTAAAGAGCAGAAAAACAGGAAGAGGTGACAAAAGAGGGAAAAGACTTAGGACAGACGTGATGATGAGGAACCTGCCGTTTCATGTGATTGGTTTAACAGCTGCTTCCTGCCTGTCTGAAGGGTGTGGCTGAACATTATGTAACTGATCAGTAAAGCACATTTTCAGAGGTGAGACTTGGCAGCGCGTCTAACTTTAGTGCTTTGCCTCAAATACAGCAAAGAGGACATTGCATAACATGATTTAATTCAAGCAAAGATGTTCCTGGCAAAAATCGAAGTTCAGTAGGAGCTTCAAAAGCATCCTTTGACTATCTAACTATATCTTTGTTTTTATAATCGTTATCTTTTCTGTTTTTCCTGACCAGATCCACTTCAACAGACCAGATAAATGACAGCAGAAAGCCCTGCAGCTGCTCTTGGATTTGCAATCAAAGGGGCCGTCTTTGTATACCTTGATAACTAATCTATGATATGTTTAGGCTGCTTCAACCAGAGTGAGCCAAAACAAAGCTTATCCTTACTTTCACCGGTCCCCAATTACCCCTGCCATGTAGTACCACAGCTCAGACACAGATAACTGTAAGTGTGAGATAACCTGGACAGGCTGCTGCTCTCTTTGAGTTACCGATATCTGTGCAAAAAAAAGAGCTTACTTTACCAAAAGCATGATAAAAATCCCTTCATCGTGGGCTGGGAAGGCCCTGAGGGACCAGTGGGAGAAGGGGATACAGGATTCAGAGCGTATGAGACAACAGGGAGGGAAGGTCTTGGCTTCAGGCCCGGACAGTGGCAGCTTGCCATGGTTTCATGTCTCTTTGCTGCTGCCTTTGTCAATGTGAAACAGCAGATGGCCCACCTTTGCTGAGTGATTGTTTATGTGGGGTAAATTTTAGATTTTTAGTTTGGGCTGTCGGGGTAGCAAGGAGGTTCTGGGGTTCAGCGTTTTTGCAACATTATCTTCCTCAAATTTTAAGTCCAGGTCCATATGACTGTGTTCAGGCAGACCCGAGTCATCGAGGCCACAGGGAGGATGTTATGAGCAGAAGCAGGGAGAGGCTGTTCTTTGATTAAACTCTCGCATCTGCTTCTCATCGACTCTATAGATTCAGATAACTGCCACATAAGACATGTAAAAAAAGGAGTGTGCTGGTGTTTTTTGAGGTGTGACAGTATCTGTAGGTTTGGAAAAAAAAACACCAGGGACAGTGGAAGGATGTAGATACAGATGGCATTGTCTCTGTGATGAGAAGGACAGTGCTTATAAAGCCCCTGATGCCTTTTATTAATACGCAGGATCTGATGTAACAGCACTGTTAAACCAGACTGAGTCCTTATGCAAAAACCAGGCTTGTGACGGGACGGGATGTGTGACTTATGTTATTAAGTGGGCAGCTCCCATCAGATGTTTTGCTAAATTAGACTCTTGGCTGCAGCGATGGCATTGGAAAAAAAATCATAATCATAACTGCATTGTAAACTTCTTATGATTAGCTAGTCCCAAATAAGCATTCCTAAATGTGTAATTTAATTAGCAGGAGGCACCTAAATAATTCATTCAGCCTGATTAACTGAATGAAACAAAGCAGTAATTCCCTGGCAGTGACTGACCCACCTGACTGGGGTTGAAGTTAAGCTAACATGGGTGAGATCCAGAGTACAGAGAACTCTGTACAGCTGCTTTACAGCCTCAGAGTCAGACTGGCACATGACCTCTAAGAACTGGGTGTTGTGTATGTTATAGCAAAAGTTGCACAGTTGAAGGAAAACCCTTTTTTCTCAATCATCTTCCTACTGTGAGAGATGGGATCCTACATAAACACAATATTTTCTGCCAAATTGCGATCAGTTTTGTTTATTTCCACTGAGACAAGTCTGAACTGCCTTTAACTGGTTTAAAGTGGGCAGGACTCACTCGAAAAAGTGGTGATGTCACGAATGTCTGTGCACCAATCAGGATTTAGCACTATTTGAATCAAAATTTGACAACAGTTGGTGTGTTGTTTGCTCATGTTGTCAAGCTACTGTCAGTCAAATGTGATCATCATGATCATTTTTTTGTGTGGAATGAGGTGTTCATGCCATATCAGAGTTATTGTATTTATGAGTTTCTGACTTGTAAATAGCGCATGTCAACATCCAAGTCGCAATTACGATAATACGGAGGTGTCTGAAAACAAAACAAATATGGATGCCTCACATCAGCCAAAGACCGTTGGTCAATGTATGATACATTAATGTATCAAATAAAGCCAAATTTAATGGATATATTTTAATCCTTACACAACCAACTCTGTAATCATGTAACCTTTTTGATGAAGTCGTCAACATGGAATCTTTTCTATTTCTACATCCATACCATATGACATGAAGGCGACATAACTGATAAATAATACCTCAGAATGTTTTTGCCCCCAAAACTTTAATTGTTGCATATTTAGTCATGAATATTAAAGGATATGGAGATATATTTAATGTTTGAAAGGGGCTTTAAGGTAGCACCTTAACTCTGAAAATTGAGCCCATAAATGTTCTTCAGCACTATATATAGCCAAACTTGAAAGTAAACCATTTGAGTTGCTGCTTCATGTTTGCGAGACTGGCCTACCAAGGAAAGTGACAAAGAGATCCCCAGAGAGACTTGTCCTGGTTCTATTAAAGTGGACCCCTACACTCCCTTGTCTTCCAATATGGCTGCTTTGATCACTTCGCTGAAGCTTTCGGACATCTGGTAGATGGGTTGAGACCGTGGAACGTTCATAGCTCCAGTATACAAGTTTCTATTTAGGGAATAACGGTAGATGGTGGAAATATTGTTTTATGATGTGAGACAAAGTCTCCCTCCCCTCAATGAAGAGGAAATCGTCCAAAGGAAAAGAAAGACACAGGGAGGAATTGATATCCCCTTATTGGAAAAGCAGTTATGAAAGTTATTACATAAAGAGCATATATTTCCATATCAGACACCAATGCAGAATCACTTTATTTGCTGAATTTAGTTTATAGAAGGTTAATTTCAATGGTCCTCCTGAGAAGCTACAACATGTTGCTAGGACAGTGTTTTTCAACATTTTAGCTTTAGCCCCTAATGTCTACTTGTGATGTAGCTTGACGTGGACATGATTTAGGAGCAGTTTAACCAAAGAGGAGACTTTGAGGCTGGATCTCACTTCCCCTGTTTGATAGATCCTCGCTCCTCGGCTGAACCAGAAGTTGTTCTGGCCCTTCTTCGTGAAGGCCCTCTCAAAGCTCTTATTCCATCCCGAGGAGCGAGGATCGAGCATCGAGGAGGGATCGAGCATCGAGGAGGGATCTCCAAGGAGCGATGAGCGAGGATGTACGAGAGCAGCCTTCCCGGAAGCCGTGGAGCTGAAAGCCGTTGCTAGCTCCGCCCCTTACAGCTGATGAATACATGTGACACTTCAGAGAAAAAACACATTTCCTCACTTCTCTCTCCTCCCATGATTCCTCGCTCCTCTCCCATGCTTCCTCGGTGGGACAGACTAAGACGCGAGGAAGGGAGGCAAGGGGAGGAGCCAGGGATGCAATTTTAGAACCTGCCACGCTAGCAGCTCTGTAAGGTTGTACTGAGCATGCTAACATGCTCACAGTGACAATATTATTATACTAATGTTTGGCAGGTAGTGTTTACCATGGCCACCATCTTAGTTTAGCATTTTAGCATGCTAACATTTGCTAATTAGCACTAAACAAAGTACAGCTGAGGCTGATGGGAATTTAAGTGGATTATTTAGGCCTAAACCACACTATTATACGTACATAGTAGAGTTTTGATCTGATGATGGCGCTGAACAAAAAGTGAAAGCATCACCAAGGTTATTACAGTTTATCCTGTGGGGGACATAAATGTTTCTACAAAATTTGTTACAAAACATTGTACTCCATCCTATATTTATAAAGATATTTCAGTTTGCTGCTTTTCTGGGACTACGATGCTTAGATTGACTAGGTCAGGAAAGACTAAAATCACATGTAGCGTAAATATACATTTTAATTTCTTGGAAGCATTTGCAGGGTCTCAGCCTGGTAACTGAGTTGACGTTTTATGTCCACAAAGATGTCTTGACAGTTTGAACACCTTGTCATCTTTACCAACAAAAAAAACCCCAACAATCTTTCGTTAGCATTCATTACTAAGTAACCATTGCTTTTTCCTATGTTAAATTACAAACTCAAACAATCCAGCCAGTTTGCTAGTAAAGCTTGCACCGACAATGACCAGAAACACATCCAAAATTGACAAACAAAGAAGAGAAAATCTTTCCACATTCAGTATTAAAACTAAGTAGAACCTACTGAAGCTGTTGACTCTTCATTCCTGAGGTTAACGCTTCCTGGTGATGACAGCTGTATTGTCTGTAAGTCCTGTGTGTCTAATTTTGCCTGCAACAGATGGTTTCATTTGGCAGTCTCCATCACAATACCACAGTCAGTCCAAGGTGTGTGTGTGTGTGTGTGTGTGTGTGTGTGTGTGTGTGTGTGTGTGTGTGTGTGTGTGTGTGTGTGTGTGTGTGTGACTTATTTAAAAACAATAAAGAGTGCACATGTAGGCGACTGTGTGACGCCATATATATATATATTGACATCTGTTTGGTATCCAGGCAACAACACTGTTTCCTGGGTGCGGTGCTGCACAAACCGGGACAAAGATGTTTCCACAGTGAAATTAGAAGTGACCAAATGTGGGAAAAATGGAAGTTCATATTTTGACTTTTATGACTTAAATGATGACATGGTTTGCAACTTTAACGCCAGCGTGTGCACAAGCGAAGCTACCGTTCCAGTCTGACAGTTACATTTTCTAAAAGTGATGTAAGATTGAAACTGTGCAGCAGGGTGAAGCCATTCTTCCTACTGTCAGTCATTATGTTTTGGATACAGTGGTGTGAAAAAGTGTTTGCCCCCTTCCTCATTTCCTGTTCCTTTGCATGTTTGTCACACTTAAGTGTTTGAACATCAAACCAATTTAAACAAAAGTCAAGGACAACACAAGTAAACACAAAATGCAATTTGTAAATGAAGGTGTTTATTATTAAAGGAGAAAAAAAAATCCAAACCATCATGGCCCTGTGTGAAAAAAGTGATTGCCCCCCTTGTTAAAACATACTATAACTGTGGTTGTCCACACCTGAGTTCAATTTCTCTAGCCACACCCAGGCCTGATTATTGCCACACCTGTTCACAATCAAGGCATCACTTAAATAGGAGCTGCTTGACACAGTAAGGTCCACCAGAAGATCCTTAAAAGCTACACATCATGCCGAGACCCAAAGAAATTCAGGAACAATTGAGAAAGAAAGTAATTGAGATCTATCAGTCTGGAAAGGGTTATAAAGCCATTTCCAAAGCTTTGGGAATCAGCGAACCACAGTGAGAGCCATTATCCACAAATGGCGAAGACATGGAACAGTGGTGAACCTTCCCAGGAGTGGCCGGCCGCCCAAAATTACCCCAAGAGCGCAGCGACGACTCATCAAGAGGTCACAAAGACCCCACAACAACGTCCAAGAACTGCAGGCCTCACTTGCCTCAGTTAAGGTCAGCGTTCATGCCTCCACCATCAGGAAAAGACTGGGCAAAAAATGGCCTGCATGGCAGAGTTCAAGGAGAAAACCACTGCTGAGCAAAAAGAACATCAAAGCTTGTCTCAATTTCTCCAGAACACATCTTGATGATCCCCAAGACTTTTGGGACAACATTCTGTGGACCGATGAGACAAAAGTGGAACTCTTTGGAAGGTGTGTGTCCAAGTATATCTGGCGTAGAAGGAACACTGCATTTCATAAAAAGAACATTATACCAACTGTAAAATATGGTGGTGGTAGTGTGATGGTCTGGGGCTGTTTTGCTGCTTCAGGACCTGGAAGACTTGCCGTGATAAAAGGAACTATGAATTCTGCTGTCTGCAAGAGATCCTGAAGGAGAATGTCCGACCATCTGTTCGTGTACTCAAGCTGAAACGAACTTGGGTTCTGCAGCAGGACAATGATCCTAAACACACCAGCAAGTCCACCACCGAATGGCTGAAGAAAAAACTAAATGAAGACTTTGGAGTGGCCTAGCCAAAGTCCTGACCTGAATCCTATTGAGATGTTGTGGTATGACCTTAAAAAAGGCCGTTCATGCTCGAAAACCCTCTAATGTAACTGAATTAGGACAATTCTGCAAAGATGAGTGGGCCAAAAATTCCTCCAGGGCGCTGTAAAAGCCTCATTGCACGTTATCGCAAACGCTTGGTTGCAGTTGTTGCTGCTAAGGGTGGCCCAACCAGTTATTAGGTTTAGGGGGGCAATCACTTTTTCACACAGGGCCATGATGGTTTGGATTTTTTTCACCTTTAATAATTAACACCTTCATTTACAAATTGCATTTTGTGTTTACTTGTGTTGTCCTTGACTATTTGTTTAAATTGGTTTGATGTTCCGAAACACTTAAGTGTGACAAACATGCAAAGGAACAGGAAATGAGGAAGGGGGCAAACACTTTTTCACACCACTGTATGTGTGTGTGAAGTGAGAAAGAGTGAGTGTTGCCTCAGTGTACTAACTAAGCAAGGTTTCTGAATACTATCAGAGTTTCACTTTCAACCTCAAACAAAGCTAGCTATTCCCATTATAAACTGTCAGTGTTGCGTGCTACTAGTTTTACCCTCTCTGTAGTGCATGAGGCCCTTACAGGACAAAGGTGGACTAAATAAAAATATTTAAAAAATTAAATTCATTCGTTCATTTTCCACCTTTCTGACTGCCTGAAAAAGAGTAACACAGTTTGAGTTCCTGTACATGTTATGTAGGCTAATGAATGAAAAAATAAATAGTGATTAATTCCAATTATTTGCTGGTGTTTTTGTCAGTAAACAGCAGATCAGCAACATACATAAGTGTAAAATGTGTCTTTCTTTGTAGTTGTAAATTATAGACGTGCATACATTTCAACCATTGTGGAGAATCAGATTTCCAATAACACATGAATATATTTTAGTATGAGATATGTGTAGTTTGATTGTTTAGTGTTTGTTTTAAATGGAATTATCCATAAGTAGCAGTTCAAGAAAATTCCTCTGGAAACACTTCACTTTAAGCCCCCCCCTCCCAAGCACGTATAAGCAACATATAACATTAAATAAATGGTTTATAACATATGTAATAAGTGTTTATTAATGTATATGTCAACAACTGTAAATCCTCCTGTAGGCACCCATAAGTGGAGGCTGGTGTATAAACAGGTAATGAAGGACAATATAGTTGGAATAATGTAAAATATGTCTTCATAGGATGTCCTTTATACAACTACATTGTGGTTTAAACCATTTATTAAGTATTCATAATGCTTATAAAGTAAAGTGTTACCAACAACAGCACACTCAACACAACATAATATAATTTCCAATTTTAGTTACAACTGTATTTGTACTGTCTCACAACGTAAAAAAAAACTGTTGTTTCAATAAAATGTCAGAGGAAATTACCAAGAAATCATGGGACCTATAAAGTAAAGCGTGACTGAGACGAGCATCAGAGAATGTGCACTTTTAAAGCTTTCCCACATGCGGTGCAGATGTGTCACAGTGCTTTTCTGCCTCATAAAGCATGCTGCATTACAGTTATGACAGTCAAGACCGACCTGAGATGAATGAACCATGCGACTCATTCAAGGAAAGCTTGCTAAAGCCTCTGCTTTTTGTAATGACGTTTCACAGTAGCTAAAGGCTAGATATTGGGGGGTTTCCACTGCTCTCAATCACAAGACTGTACTGAAATCTAAAAGAAGTTTATAGTATTCATAGGTCAGACTGGGAGTGAATACAGTACAAGTACATGTAAAAAAAAAACATACATAATCTTTTCTCTGTTAATATTTCTTATGAGTTTTTAACTTTCCGTCCAGTCAAATTTAAACAAATATCTGCTACTTAGACAGTAAATACACAAACCCATACAACTTGTAGTGTTTGTTTATTGCTATTCATGAAAAGAAAAGAATCTGCTGAAACAACAATTGTAACTACAGTTTTTGAAATATTTATTCGAGGGATTACAAAGACCAATGCAGCAGGGCTGAAGTGCAGTGTTTCAGTTCTACAAACAGTGAGCCCTGCAGTGTCTATCAAGCCCTACAATGTAGAACAGATATTAAACAAACAGTAACAGTCATACAATAATACTATGATGCACATTCTTACAGAATGACTCGTCTGCAGTGTTTCTACAAGCTAAGCTACCGTTTCTGCTAAATGGCAACAAAAAAAAAATACACTTCAAATAGCGCATCATCTCTCGGAAAATAACAGCAGGGTTATTTATTTGAAATTAACAATAAAAATCTTGATCGTAGAGATTTATACAGCTTACATTGCCTTGTTTGACCTCGTCCATAATCATTCCCATAAAGGGTAGTAGTACAATGGCTAAATAAATGTAAAGGACTTGATTTAAAGCAATAAATACACGTTTCTCTTCTGAAAAATCACAGCCCTCCCTTTGCAAAACTTCACCCACATTCCACCTCATTTTAAAATAGACATTTGTGTTATTAGCAAATTCTCCACCTTTTGACATTAAACAGGTTAGTAACATGTGCTCAAAAGTAAAATAAGTTCACGTTGACTCAATACAGCCTCGTGGATGTGTTGCAAATTATGTAATAGTCGCCTGAGAGACCCAATTTACCACCTTTTTTTTACAATATGTTGGGACTTTTCTTTTCACATAAGGAATGTTGTCAGGCAGCACAAATGTAAATATGGCATTTGTAAAATACAGATTTATTGGCAACGTGCTCCGGGGCACCACCTGCATGCAGTAGCCTCTGAGGTGAAATTCATCTGGCTTTCAACGCGCCACACCTCTACCCACAATGCATTTTTCCACACCTGAAAATCACTCTCTATCACTTTTTCTTTTTTTAAAAAATGCGTCATCTCAAAACAGACCTCCTCAATCACACCATTTTCAGGGTACAAAATTGAAATATAAGACCTTCGTATTTTACTGAGGTGACATTTAATGTGTTCACATAACATTTATAAATGCGTAAACAATGTCAAAAAATGGTTGAAATTGTTTGTAATAATAATAACCTGTGGGAATGCTGGACGTGGCTCTCCCGGAGCGAATGCAAATATAACATATGTCTAGGCAATTGGAAATCATTCCTTGTGGTGCTAAATCAGCTGGGAGCGGGTCAGATTAAAGGAGAAAAGGATCAGAAGGCTGGTTGTCTCAGGTATGAACGCACAGGTGGAGCACAGGAAGAGAAAACAGCTACAAATAATACTGTGGTTGATGGTCAGTGTTGTGAAGAGAAGAGGGATGAAGCTGAGGGGACAAAAGGTTCAAGGCTGGGTCACTGCACTGGGCTCCTTCTCATAGATGTAGCTGCCAACGCCACCAGTGTTCACGCCTGGAAAAATCACAGGGACAGCAAGTGGGTGTCAGGGGGTTAACAAGAGAGGGCCAGAGGAGGTAGAACATGAGCAGGAGAGGTTGCAAAACATTTCATCAAGAAGCCGCTGCGTCGTAGATAATGCTATGACGAAATTACTCTCGAGTAACAACGCATTGTGTGCGACGTGTGTGCAGCAGTGTGGATCACGTGCTCAGACATATTGACATATTCTGTTTTCAAGTGTAGTTGATAATTGGTGGGTTGACAGCACCACCTAGCGGTTACCTTTGGGCCCAAAGAGAACAGCATAGCATGGTTTGTGGCAGTAGGGCTGGCCGTCATGCTGGAATATAAAACAAATACAGACATGAACAGGTTGAAAGACTATTACAAAGACAAACTTTTGTATATTTACATACATATTATATTTTGTATATATATATATATTGTATATAAAGCTTTTTGACCTTGATCTGTGACATACGGCCCTATTTAAACGATCTAAGCGCCTGGCGCAGCTGCGTTTAGGGCGTGTACGAATCCACTTTTGCTAGTTTGACGGCAGAAAAAAGGATCTGTGCGCCAGGCGCATGGTTCAAAAGGGTTGTACTAAGGACTCTGTCTTTATTAATCATAGGTGTGTTTTGGGCGTAACATGCAATAAACCAATCAGTGTGTCATCTCCCATTCCCTTTAAAAGCCAGGCGCGTTTGGACCTTGGCGCGTTGCTATCACGGTGGCCGATTTGCTAAGCAGGAAGGAGAGATTTTCAGGAGAAGAAACTGATCTGCTCGTGCGTGAAGTGAAAGCGTGTGAGCAAATCATTTCATAATATTATTTCACATTTTAATATTTTTGTTTTAATTTTTTTTGCATGTTTGCATGTGTGTTGCTGCGCGTCCCTGTGTGTGTAACAAGCATAGTGTGCGCGCGCTGTGCACGAGCCTAGGCACATTTTACTTACGCGCTGTTAAAATAACAATGAAATGCTGCGTTATTGAGTTTCAGGGTTTTGTTGGTCAATTGTGCGATCACTTCCCGCTGCCTCAAGATAGCAATACGCCAAGAATGCACCTGAACACACCTCCCTGTAAGACCAGCACGCCCATGGGCACACAGATGGGCGCAGGTGCATTTGCTATTTTAACGACGCTGGACGGGAAATTGACAACTGGGTCGTTCTTAAACCAGCAAAGACACTTGCGTCGGGCTTAGTGCTGCACTGCGCCGGGTGCAAGATAGTGTTTATTTATTGAGTAGTGATTATAGGTGTAACGAGGGAGCTGGATGTGACTGTTAAAATTCAAGCTTGTCCTTGTCTGAATGTGCGATTCTTTTTTTACCCTGAGGAAGTCCAGTGTGTGGGGGTCGATACGCGTTGGTCTTGTTTTTAAATCATGTAGCAATAGAGGCTTTTTAAATTTAAATTCATTCATTCATATTTTGTGAACATTGGTTTCCTACACGTGTACCAGGAGCACCTGTTTTATGTCACATTGCTGTCAAATCCAAGAAGCGCTCCCTCATTTTATTTTTATTGAGCATTATGCACCAGGTTGCCACTTTATTAGGTACACCAGTACACTCCAATGCAGTCCAAAACAACTGCTCTGCCATAACATCCATCTTTACGTAGCTGGTAATAATTAGTTTGTCAAAATGTGCAAATTTTGTTATTATTTATTTAATTATACAGGTCATTGTTAAAGGTAGTGTTGTACTGGACTACATTATATCGAGAGGCAGTTTTTTTGGGCTCCCCATTTACATACAAGAGGGTGTCAGAATATTAGAAGCACCTCTACATATAATACAGTTCAGCACAACACCATCGCTAAATAGGACCTCATGTCTACGTCATAACTGATTCAACACCTCTACTGCTGAACATTATAGGCATCATAAAAGTAGACTTTCTTTTGTCTTAGTTTTTTTCCAACCTCTTTTTTCTCACCTCTGCGTGGCTTCCAGGAGCCAGAGTCTTGCTGCACCTCTCACAGCGCAGGCAGGGTCGATGCCAATCCTTACCCAGTGATGTCACCTTCTCAGCTATTCACACACACACACACACACACACACACACACACACACACACACACACACACACAAACACAAACAACCTGTGAGACACCATGGCAACCACTTTGCAGGTTCACACCCAGTGGCGTAACGAGCCAACACCGGGCCCCTAAGCAGGATTATCAAGGCGGGCCCCCCTACTACAGCACGTGATGACGGCGCAATGTCCACGAGTAGGCTACCATGAATAGGACAGGATAGGATCATAGAGACACAGCATATAAGAGATGAGATGACTGACGCTCACCACAACAACAACAACAACAACAAAAACACTGGTGAATGCACACCATAACACATGAAAACGCACACAAGGGCAGTCCCTCCAGGATTTCGCGGCCTTTTTTTTTTAGATTGTTGCGGCCCAAAATTCCTGATTTTGCGATAAAAGTTGCGATGTCTTCTGTATGTTTGTTGAAGACAGTGAAAGTTGCAAAAAAAAAAAGGAAACTTGTTTTGGAGAGAATAATAATTATTACTATTAATGAATTACTCTTGGCTGAGATTTCCTAGGAACTTTACCAAAAAGGCTCAGGATGCTGCAAATGTTGGTATAATATGAAAATGGCTGGTGGATTTAAAACAAAAAGTAATAATTTATTGAATGAATCAAATAAACAAAAAAAAACGAGCGTAGCTGTCCTCAATTTAGGTCATCCTGTACGTCTCATCTCCGGTTTTTCCTGCATCGTGTGTGTGTGTGTGTGTGTGTGTGTGTGTGTGTGTGTGTGTGTGTGTGTGTGTGTCGCGGGGGGAACTCAGTAGCCCCGCCCACTGCAGAGATCAGACAGGATGTAAACAGCAGCAGCTTTCAGTGACTTTTGAGTGAAAAAACGTTACAGCTTACATTGATGTTAAAATGTTTACAGGTAGGCAGGACGGTCTGAAATGTTCTGCACCGTCTTTCGCTGTACGTTTTGTTGGTAAATGTGAGATGTTCGAGTCACAAACGTGAAGAGAACGGTCTCTGAAACAAGGAAATGAATTTGACCCGTTCTCACTCCCGCTTGGTCAGTGGCCAAATGCGATAGGGGGCCCCGGCTGTCAATCATTATCTTCCAGTCACGCGGGCCCCTGATTGGTCCTGGCCCGTAAGCACCGCTTACCCTGCTTACCGATAGTTACGCGTCTGTTCACACCTTTTACTCCAATCTTTTTTTCCTCACGTCATTTCCTGAAAGTGAGGCACTACTCACCAAAATACACCTTCTTGTTGCATCGGGGACACAGGTTGGCCTCTCCGGAAAAGGTGGTGATGCCGCCAGCTGCTTCAAACATTACACACACACACACACACACACACACACACACACACACATTACAGTACTGGAAAGCCAAAGGGAAATGGTTCGATAAATGACCACTACTTGTTAGTTAGGTGTTAGAGCTAATAATGTAAGGGTATAAAAATAAAATTGAGCCAAGCACTAAACAGCTTTTATATGTTTCAAGAGGGAATTATTCAGTAAAGAGGCTAAATTTGCCAAATAAAAATATTCTGGTTGCCAAGTTACTTTATTCACTCCCTCTTCTGTGTGTAATGTGTATTCTAACAGAGTGAAAATATTGTAATTTCCATACGGAATTATTATTATTAACATCATCCAATCATGGCAGTCGATGGATGTTTGGCGAACATGTGGTGTTGCTCTGGGGACTGCAGGTGGAGCCAAAAAGGTAAAGACATAAAACAGCCTTCACATTCACACTTTTCCCCCAAATATTTACCAAAATCAAACAAATAAAAGCACGCAGATTAAATCCTACATACAACTTGAACACACACAAACTCAAAACAAATAAAACAAACTATAAAACAGCATATAAAACAAAGTGTTATGAATAAAACTACAGCATGACACTGGAAGTAAAACTAAAAAAAGGTTCAAATAACGTATTGCCATCTTTTCTGCGCAAAATCACGGAAACATGGAAGTCTTAAATTATACAGTATTACACATTATACTAATTGTAATTATACTTTAGATGTTATATATTAAAGACGTTCACCCATCTATCCTCTTTTCTCTTTTGGTTAAATAAAGTTTTTACACAAGTTTTTAAAAACTATGAAAGATTCCAAAGATCTGTTGAGCTGATCCAAATGTTGGCCCCCACACATTGAAAGGATTTAGATCCAGAAAGGTTAAAAAAAAAATCCTAAATCTTTACTGAGTTTTCTGGTTTCAACAACCCTGTGAGTAGAAAACAAGACATTTACTAAAAACTGCACAGCAGAGATAAATTGGTGGAAAACAACCGATAAAATGATTTTGTTCCTGCTGACAGGTATTTTCCCGATCTAACACGTCTGAGAAAATCCTCAACTCCTAAAAAAAAAACTTTGTGTATCCTCGTTCTTATCATTGAGTCAGCAGCAGCTTTCCTTCCGACCTAAAACATTCGACACTTGCTGATAGAGCCACCGTTTACAGTACATACAGTATGAATATACGCTTCTCATTCACCTTTTGATGCTGCCTTGGGGGCGAACACTCGCTTCTCCTCAGCTTTGGGTGCCGAATCCACACTGGTGGGAGATGTGTTGTTGTTGGCTGGCGTGTCGTACACATAGGAACCGGCTCCACCGATGTTCACACCTGAAAAAGGTACAACAGAGGTGAAAATATATAAGTGATTTAAAAAAAAAATCTAAATAAAAAGGAGGAGAAAATGTTCATCTGACATGTGGCGTTGAGATCTGCACTAAAATATTATATTGACTCTGCTGGAAGACTAAACTACAGTGAATAAATCAATAAATACGTAAATAAGTGTATATTTGACTTACATTAAATATAAAAAAAAAGATGGCATTAAGATAATAATATATATTTAAATATATAATGAAATGAAGAAATAGAAAGATATTGGTAATAAATCACAAAATATAGATATAGCTAGCTAACATCAGTAGGTGAACCAGTCAATTCATATAGACACAAATACAGACATAAATGAATGTAGTTTTGTAAAACTGTAATTATTCATTTGTGTATATTGATGTTCAATCTTGTATGTATTAATTAAACAATTGATCTATTTATGTATTCATTTCAGCCTGTAGTTTATGTATTTACTTATCTATTTGTTGATGAATAAGTCATTTTTAGACCGCCTTTATTTAACTAGGTAAAAGTCTCGTTGAGATTAAAAACTTTTTCTGAAGAGATACCTTATAAAAACATTGTTACAACAATGAAGACAAACTAAGACAACTGTCACACACTACAAAAGAGTACAACAAATCCAGTTCAGATGCAATTAGTTTATGTTGAATAAATGTACTATGTACTTTACCTTTTGGCCCAAAGAGGGCAGCATAGCATGGTTTGTGGCAGTAGGGCCGTCCATCGTGCTGTGGGAGAGACAGAAAATCAACATGACTCAATAGGCATGTAAAGGATAAAAAAAAAAAATAATTAACCTGATGACGCAAATGGGAAAATGCAACAATGACATGTATGAATAGTCATATTTGTCACACTTTTGACATCATATATTTTAGTTTTGGAGAGGAGACGGAGAGAGTGTGTCCTAAGATGGAGATGAGCCTTTCTTTTCCATCTCAACACATAATAATGACGCCGGCTGTATCTAAGAAACAAGACTCTGTTGATGAATCCAGCTCCACGTGCCTGTAGCCCCATGAAGGTCTGCCACTCAAGGGGTCAGTCTAAGACATACATGGCTTGTTTCTGATGCATGCTGGGTATGTGGCAGTCATTGTAGGAGCATGTGATCAACTTGGGTAGAGGATCAGGACAACGGTGGCCACTGGTCCAGAGCCCAATGCCCATAGAAGAGAAGAACCAAGCGCATGCCACGGGCAAGACGCCAGGCCCTGGGTGGTAAGGGGAAAACTGGCGTTACAAAAGGGACAGACTACCCACAACCCCTTCTGCTTTGGCCACATGAGCTCCTTTTTCTCAGAAGATGGTGTGGCAGGAAAAAGGATTCTCTCACCTTTTTAATAATGAATTAACCGTGACAGGATCAGCTACTGTTAAAGCAGCCATGCACTCCTCTCAGACATCCTGTTTGACATGTATGAGATCCGTAAAGATCTGGACGCCGCTGCTGTGAATAAGCACTGATGACTTTCTCAGGACAGGACACACAGGGCTTCATTGTCAAGTGAACTGAGTGCTCTGTTAACAGGCTGCTGTATAGTATCGCTCTGGCTTTGAGGCAGAGGGACCCTAAAAATGGATTATCCATCGCTGCACAGCCCACTCTCTTCCCAGCAGTTCACATCCTGACATTTAAATCTGTTTTCTCCATCTTTTCTCTCCTGACCTCATCCTCATCTTAATCTCCATGCCCCATTGCCTCAACCTCTACTCACTCTCTTTGCCAGGCTTCAGTCCCTGTGAAAGAGACCGGAATGGAGGTGGATTAACTTTGACCCCTTGGCTGTCTTTGCTCTGCTTTTTACTTACTTTATTTACCGGCTTACAGCAAAGCCACTACGTGTCTTAGCAGGCAGCTGTTTTCAGAAAAGGTTAGGCTTTTAAAAGATGCTATCAGGTTATGGCATTAAGCCATACAGTTCAACCAAACAGTGGGTTTACCTTCTTGAATTGTATCGTGAGTTTACCAGAATTCTGTAGCCTGCTCTATCACTGTTTAAGGCTAGTGACTCAAGGCTACATTAGCTGCTAGTAGCATAGCACACCCGAATTGGGTTGCATTATGGGTAATGTATGGGCCAGGTTTTGTGCATGGAAGAAAAATAAAAATCTATCTGCATCGATTTTTAAATTTAAAACACTTACAATTTCATGACCATTGAGATTTATAGATGTTTATCACTGGAGATTAAGTTCCACTGATTCCAACGGTGTCATGTCTGTATGTTCTGATTTGAATGAGTGCCTTGTGACTCTAAGAAGAAGGTATGCATTTTAATCCAATCCTGATCTTTTTGGGTCAACATTGGAGACTTGTCACCTTTTCCTTTCAAGCCTGGCTCTCTGCCACCAGCCTGAGGAAGCTGTTGCCCTCATTCGGCCCACAGACGACAGGCCACAGTGGGCTCCAACCTGCCACCGACTCCTTAGAAGCAGTCAGTATTTCTCTGAGGGTCGTAACCTTTTGCATACCAGGCCTGAGATTACATCCAACATCCTCCCCAACAAAACCACAGTCCCATTTCTTATATTTAACATCTCTCAGCCTCACTCTGTTTCCATGACGATGATGGAGTATTGAGTTTTTGCCTACTAAAGTCAGGCTTGTGGCACGGTGCTGCAGCCCGGGGCGGGATTTGGATGCTGTCCATGGACAGGGAGAGAGCGACAGAGGAGGAGGGTGTACAGAGAGAGAGCGTGGGGCCTGAGAGAGATTGTGTGACTACATTACTGTAATCATGCAGAGATTAAACAGGAGAGCAGCATCCTTTTGCTTTTGTGTACAAAGACGCTGAGATCACATCCTCTTTGTGTTGAGAAAAGAGCGGGAGACTCACCCATTTACAGAGAGAGCGAGGGGGGGGGAGAATTGAATCGCTGGCTGGGTCATACAAGGCAAAAGGAAAATTGCATGATAAGAAAATCTCTATGTATGTTGAGTGCAGTGTGATTATGCAACAGAGAGGAAAAAGGCAAATCATCCTTTAATGCTAAGGGACTTCAAATTCACACAAGGACGAGTCATACTGACAGATGCAACCAGACACACAACAAGGAAGGAAAGGAAAGCATGCAGTCAGCAATTTCCTGTAGAAAAATGCACAAGTTGTGTGAAGTGAAATGAAAGAAAAGGGCTTCATATCTCTATCCACTGAACACTTGAAAAGAGCCCCTTTTAGTCTAAAGACCCGTCACACCAGCTATGAAAACGTTTAACAAGTTCTACAAAGCAAAATTGATTGCCACCGTTGACCAATAGCAAACTATCTTAATTGTGCTAATTTTCGGCGGAAACAAAGCTGCTTATTAGCTGTGTGGCACTGTTTACTTTCATTTAACCTCCTGCGTTGAAGTAAAAACCGTTCCACGGAAGAGGGATGGTTTACAGACAGGAGTCGACTGTACATAAAATACATCCATCCTTTCTGTTTATTAAAATGTCATTATGCACAATCCTGAGAACAAACGTGGGAGTAAACAACATGGTACAGAGAAAATGGATAGAAGCTTAGAATAGCTACTGAGACTGACTACCGCCAACATCTTAGCGTGTTTGCGGTTAGCTCGCCAGCTACAGTAGTAAACTAGCCCTGTATGTAGTCCCTACATCACCAAGAGATTAAAAAGAAGAAAAAGAAAGATAAAAATAAAACTTACACACTGTCCTTGTGTACAGAACAATAATTAGTTTTTAACAGTGAAACAAGCCAACAGTTTCCCAAAGGCATAAACATGCCACACGGTTAGCATTTTTCATTGAGGATCCACTGTAGAGGCAATCTGTCAATAAGTCAATACATGAACAGGCAGCACTGGCTTCCCCTTGTTCGATTTCACAACAACAGTCAATGAAGTGTAAAGAAACAGTGGCAACGACAACAACACTGTACTGATATTTCATACAGAAAAACAACATAACTATCTAAAATAGAAAAGCCCATGAAGTCAATTCAGAAGAGCCATTTGACGGACACTTTTAGCCACAGTGCTTCACAGCATCACTAAGTGCATATAATGTTAGCATGAATGGCCTTAGCGGGAAGTGAACTCCTACCCCAGGCAAAAAACACAGCTAGGCTACTATACAGGCTAGAAAGAGTCTATAGCATTGCCCCAGTTACAGAGAACACATATCTCCTCCTTCCTGTTTTTCCCTTAACAATTACACTGTGTTTAAACCCCTGCTGAAGTGCCTTGAAGCAAGAAGCAGAAGCTGTAATTCACTTTAAATTGAATATCTGGGTTTTGGACTGTTAAGACATAATGAGCCATTTGTAGACATTACCTTGGCAGATGAGCATTTTTACTATTTTCGTAAGGTTTTTTAACTATCAGCTAATCAATTCATCAAAAAAGAAAGAATAGACATAATTATAATTAATTTGTAATACAAATAAGTGTTTAGTTGCCAGCAATGGAAGAGCTATTGAGATATTTTAACTAAGGAAAAGTAAAAATACCACAAAATAAAAATACTGCGTTTCAAGTCCCCCATCCGAGTTCCTAAGTACAAAAATATTAGCAGCATGACTAAATCGTGCAGAATGGCACCATTCAGAATGTTATAGTTATCATTGTAGCATGTTTACTGATGCATTAATGCGTAAGAAGCATTTTAAGTCTCAAATTAATTTAACTGTACCTTCAAAATTGAGCTAAAGTTGACCATTTTATAGACTATTTTGAAGTTTAATAAATAACAATCTTATTTCATAAACTGATCATATGTTTTACTTCTACAACCTTAATCTGAAAATTAAATAAAGCTTGAAGTACAACATTTCCCTCTGAAATGCAGTGGAGTAGAAGTATAAAGGCATAAAATGGAATTAGATTTGTAGCAGATGAATTGAATTAGAGCAGAGAGAGGACAGTACTGTACTGCTGATGTCTTACTGACCTCGGCGTGGCCTCCAGCATTCAGGAGCTTGTTGCAGCGGTCACACTTGAGACACAACTTGTGCCAATCCTTCCCGAGTGAGGACACCTTTTCAGCTGCACATGAAAGACGAAAGAGATGGGGTTGGGGGTTGGGTGAGTGCAAACATTCACATAAAGCAGCATTTATATACATTACTATGGACAACAGCCATGGATTGTGTCGGGCTTTGTGCGACGCGTTGTAATGTGGCGTTCAAATCATCGCAGAGAGGGATGACGTCCACTCATTGCTTCACTCTCCAGAATAATGATTAGCTTGTACTGTATCTCTGGGCTGATGTGCCCCTGAGGGCAATCCTGTCATCGTGCCAACTGAGTAACTGGGGGTGGGGGATACTGGGAATGCCTGTGTACCACTACAGCAGTGGTTCCCAACCTTGGTCTGAGGTCCAAGTTGTAGTACTACTACAACTTGGAGTGAAGCTGGATGTTTTCAACCATTTATCGATTACTTTTAGCTAACTATTTCTTTTAGCTAACTGTCAGACCTTTTAGCCAACCATTTCAGGCGCTTATGCAATACTTTTAGCTATTTCTACCATTTAATCATTACTTTAAGCTAACTATATCTACAATTTATACATTACTTTTAGCTACCTGTTCAAACTTGCTAGTTTTCACACACTCTTATATAACTGCAACAAGCAGTGTTCAGGTGTTACAGCTGATATATTCTTTTAAAGTGCTCATATTATGCTTTTTGGCTTTTTCCCTTTCCTTTATTGTGTTATATATCTTTTTTGTGCATGTTACAGGTTTACAAAGTGAAAAAGCCCAAAGTCCACCCCAAAGGGACTTACCATCTCCAACAGAAAACACTGTTCACAAACTGCTCCAAACAGCTCTATTGTAGTCCAGCCTTTACTTCCGTGACAAACGTGCGTCACTTTGTAACACGTTATAATGCTCGCCTAGCTGCTAGCGGGGCACTCCCTCATACTCTGCTTCTGACTGGCTAGTAGTCCTTACCTAGGTACTGCGCATGTGTGACTCCCAACAAAGATGGAACAGAAGTGAGATGCCTCACTCTGTAGCTAAAACAGAGAGCTCAACACACAGGGTGAAAAGAGGAGCTGCAGCAATGTGCAGTACAACAAAAATATGTTTTTTATTTTTTTTGAAATATGTTTATTGATTTTCTAAGAAAGAGTAAAGAAAGGAGAGAGAGAGGAAAAAAGAAAAACAAAAAAAACCTAACAAAGAACACATAACATACAGAACACAGCACATCTTGGATTACAACAATATTCCATGGTCATAGTTAGGATGATCACCTACTCATTTGCACAGTGAGGTTTTATACAATAGCCAATGCCTAAGAGCTCACATTTTTAAGGTAATTCAGTATTGGGTCCCATGTTTTATCAAACTTTCCTCCTCTATCTTCATTATAGAATCTCAATCTTTCCAGATGTAAAGATTTGACAATTCTCCCAGCCACAAATTATATGAAGGCACAGAATCCATTTTCCATACACGTAAAATCTACTTTTTTGCAATCACCATCCCAAATTGAATGGCTCTTCTTTCAAATGTATTGACGGAGGAGAGGACACTAGTGGCCCTCAGAATCGCTACCAAGGGGCTGGGTACCAAATTCTTACCAAAAGCCTCAGAAAAAAAACTGAAAAATACACTTCCAATATGAATGAAGTTTACTACATGCCCGGAAAGAATGTGCACCTATATGGTACCTATATGGGATTTACATCGGTTACATGCTGGTGGGATATCAGGATAACATTTGTGTAACTTTTCCCGCGAATAACAGATTCTGTGGAGTGTTTTAAACTGTATTAGGTTGTGCCTGGTATTAACTGAACACTTTTGCACATTACGGAGACAGTCTTCCCAAACTTCATCATTTAATTCCATATTCAACTCATCTGCCCATGCCCGTTTATACACCTCGGTATTCATCAGAGCTCCATCATGAAGCATTCGAAAGAAAGCAGAGATTTCCCCTCGGGAGCCCGGGTCAAATGTGTTAACTGCCTCAAGAGTATCATGTTTATTTAGAACTTCAAAGTTTGGTATATTTTTTTTTAAAAATATGATGTTTGTTGATGTAAACCTATCCTGGTACAACCTCTAAATTGGAGTTGGAGAATCACTGCACTACAGAATGCAGTGATGATGTCATTGCGGGATAAACAGACAGTGGCGTGAGTCCCAGTCCAGCTGGAGCAGCAGGGGGTGCCCACATCTAACCCAGATCCTTTGTTCACACTCCAACACATGCACACACCCCTCCCCCAGTTTACAGTATACCCATCCTGCTGCAGACGGCCCTTCAACCCCATTTCCGTCCCCTTTCTCTCCCAGACCGACCACCCTTCCAGTCAAGCAAAGGGACCCTAATTATACCCTTTCCAATAATAAATCTCTGCGTCCACACAATGGGCCCCAAGGAGTCGTGCAGGCAGCAGAGGAAACACCTTTTCTTATCAAGGCAGGGCACAAATAGCCGGATACTGGAGTCCGTTTCCTACATACCCTCGGTCAAAAACACACAGCATGTATGCAGACATACAGACGATTACTTCCTCCTGGACTTCCTCTCTCTAGCTGCTTTCCCATATGCACCATAACCTGTAGAAGTGCTGTCAAATTCCTGCGTCAGCGTCATGTCAGTAAGCAAATTAAATCAGACATCAGAGATTTGAGAGTCAGTTTCTGGACAGCATTGAACTCAAATAACTGGAAAAATAAGGAATTGTGTCCAAAGAATAAAAAAAAACTAAACTTTTAGACTAAATATGGACGTCACTAAAAGGATAACATGGAATGAGCTTCTTGCATTAAAAAAAAAAAAGTTTCATTATATATTATAAAAATAACGTTGACGCTAACGTTCAAGTGGGAAATCATTTTTCTGATCTATAACAGACTTTTCAAAACCAGTCCAACACTTTTAGCTTCAATTCCACACATCTTTTCATTTTGAGAGACCTCACTTTGGGAGAAAGTAGTAGCAGCAGCTTTTTTGTATTGTTCCTGTTATGGATTGTATTGTATGTATTCTTTTCACTTTTGACCAAATGAATTCCTTTCTTCGATCATTCATTTGATTTGATGTGGACATGAAGTTATGGGTATCGTGTGCAGGAAATGCTTCTCAGTATTGCTTTAGGAGATCTGACTACTTCCTTCAGAGGTTTCTGTTTACTCTTCAATCAGTTCTCCCTGTCAGTTAGAAAAACACTGAGACAAATGGCCGACAACAAGGCCCTGGAGAATAGCTGGGGTTGGGGCGCGTGACCTCCCATCAACACTTGGTTGATGGAGGAATGCTGACTTGGACAGAACATATTGCCGGAAATGTTAAATCACTCTTAAGATACAATTATTCAGAGCAGAAAGCCAGCAATAAATCATTATTTAAAATCAATAATCCGCTCTTAAATCAGAAGATAGCCACAAAACCTTCAGACACGACCACTAGAGATAAAGGAACACGCCGACTTATTGGGACTTTAGCTTATTCACCGTATCCCCCAGAGTTAGATAAGTCCATACATACGCTTCTCATCTCCGTGCGTGTCGTAACTGTCTGGCGCACCCACTGCTAGCGTCGCCTAGCACAGATCCTGGAGGTAACCGGCAACCATCTAACCTACTGCTCCCAATAAGTGACAAAATAACGTCAACATATTCCTGTTTACATGTTGTGATTTGTATAGTCACAGCGTGTACAAATAACAAGGTCACATGAGACACAGCCATCTGTTAACCGTATACAAACTGGGAACTATATTCTCAGAAGGCGAAGCAGTGCTACTTGGGCGGAGTGATTAGCGCAACACCTGGAAAGCACTGTTGTTACTCTCTGCTCCTCACCACTGGGCTTCGCAGGTGTTGCGAGCAAATCACTCCGCCTAAGTAGCAGAAGTAGCAGTGCTTCGCCTTCTGAGAATATAGTTCCCAGTTTATATACGGTTACTCCAGCAGGAGGTTAACCTGTCTGCTCTTGAGTATGAGTGTGTGTGATTTATTTCCTCCTAAATCTGAGGAAACCCACATACCTCCTGTCCTGTTAAAAATACTTCCAGTGTGTCCTCAATGTTGCGTTTTCTGTGTGTGTGTGTGTGTGTGTGTGTGTGTGTGTGTGTGTCAGTCATTGACTGAAAAGATAGACACACCTCCAGACATATTTAAAAAATGAGGGCATGAATGGAAACAGACGTCAGAGCCTTGCAAGTATATCTTCATTCCTCTGCCTGTGTGTAGTAATAAAGTCCACTGTTTAACAGCTCCCTGTTTTAAAGGACAGTTGTTATTATAAGAGGAGTGAGCCTGTCTGTCTGTATTATGTGTTGTGGGAGTTATAGAGTGGGGGGGGGATCTGCTTCTGGCCCAGATGTTTATACCCCCCAGCTCCAATGTGAGATCTATCCTTATTATCCTTCATACTGTATAGCCTCATAGGGCTGTGCAATCAATCAAAATTGTAATCGCAATTACGATTTTGGCTCCTAATGATCACAAAAACAGACTAATCGAGAAAAAACGTTATTTTGGACATTACATTTTGGGAAATTTCACAGTTCTAGGTGTTTTCACTGTTGATTTGTTTAACTTTTTCACTGTTTTTAAATTTTTAATAATTGGAACATCTTTCCAAAAGTCAATAAGTAATCGTGTTAATTAATCGTGATTTCAAAATTGACCAAAACAATCGTGATTATGATTTTTTTTTTCATAACTTCAGCAGCCCTATAGCCTCGACCACTGAAATAAAGCCAGAAAATATGCATTTAGGTTGACATTTTACATGCATGACAAGATGAAAGGGAAAAATCTAACTGACTGCACAAATAGAACGAAAGACGAAGTTCTTCTTCTCCCAGAATAGTAAACGTGTGGGCACAAATTAGGTGTCTGAAAGTCTTTCTCTACCTCATTATGGCAACAACCTGAGGGTAAATGCACCCACTTGTGTAAACAAACAAGCTCCTGTTCACAGGGAAAGTATCTCCAGAAATCACATTGTCAACACCAATGAGGATGTGCCAAATCCTTTTTAGCCAATCTGTTTTCTCTCTCACGACAGCCTCACTCACAAACACACAAAGGATTCCAGTGTGATTTAATGGAAACAGCGGGACAGCTTTGGGAAATCACTGTCGAAGAGTAGTTCATCTCACCTGACATTTGTGTCTGGTTTTGCTGGAAACCTACTGTAACCCCTAATTTCCACTAGGCAATCGCGGCCATTCAAATCAATGCTTGATAATCCGCAAGCTGTGCCACGGCGCGTCCCAGAAGCGTGCGTGAAGTGGCTCTCCGCTCCGCTCAAGATACGCGCCAGGTCTATTTACACATGAGCTGCGGGCCGTTCAGACAGTCAGACAGGAAGTGAAACTGCGAGAGTATCTGCGAGAGTCAGTCTACCAAAACAGTTGTTTGGTCTATAAAATGTCAGAAAAAGGTGAAAAATCAGTTTCCCAAAGCCCAAGATGACGTCCTCAAATTTGTCCACAACTCAAAGATATTCAGTTTACTGTCAGAGGAGTAAAGAAAACAGAAAATATTCACATTTAAGGAGCTGGAATTATAGAATCTTGACTTTTATTCGGACAAAATTACTCGATAGAATTAATCGATTATCCATATATATGAATTAATGTAATAGTTGACAACTAATCGATTAATTCAATTACATTTTATTTATAGTATCAAATCATAACTATAAGTATATAAAAGCTATTAGAGGTAGAACAGCGTAATACAGCTGTATTTGTTTAATTTGTGGTGATTGCTTACGGACGATGTTGCTGCAGGAATAGGTGAGAGGATGAGGTAAAAATGAAAACAGAGTGCTAGTCAGAGGTCATCACCATAACCATATGATACCTGCACCACTGTAAGCTGCTTAACTTCATTTGTAAATTCCTTTTCTAAGCTCTTCAGTCTGCGGTCGGCTCCTCTGATTGCATTGTCAATACAGTTTAAATCACTGAGGCAGCCTGCTGCTGACTCCTCTTCTCTCTGATTTAGCCTCAGTGTAACTTACAATTGCTTGTTTCACTGACATTACTGAACATTAATGAAGAGGAAAGGAGGCTTGAAAGTGTTTTTGTGACTGTGAAGAGGTCTGTGTGTGTGTGTGTGTGTGTGTGTGTGTGTGTGTGTGTGCACATCAGTCAATGTACACCACAAAAATTGCAGTTTGTGATGAGATGTGAAGAAACGTAAGCACAATTGCATGTGGAAAATGAGTGGCAAAACCTCATAACCTCATAAATGCCACCCCAGCTGTGGCACTCCACCCACCTCGGCACAGTTAAGTTGCCAGCTTGGAGCCAGGAAATTACCGGCAGGCTCAAGTGCAAAAGAAAATGTCACCTGACACCTAACAAAAGTGGCATTACGATAGTGTGAGCGCTGCCACTGGCTTCACACTGATGATGTATAAAAAAATTAAGGGGCAACATCTGATGTAAACACAGTACTCCGTGCCATTCAAAACTCAAGGCGAAGCGCGCAGGCAGTTTCGTCTCACATTAGCTGTTTAAGTGTAATTACTAGAGATGGCCCGATACCATTTTTTGCTTCCCGATACCGATTTCGATACCTGAACTTGCGTATCGGCCGATACCGAGTACCGATCCGATACGAGTGTGTCATATATTTTATTATGTTTTAACAACTGTAGAGTACTATCCCTGTATGGATGTGATTTCTATCTTTGTTATCGGTCTGGCTCAGGTTAAACTCTTTGTGAAACATAAATGCCACAGAACTTTCTGTTATTATGCAGTTTGACAGTCAGTTATAACGGAAAAAGAACATAAATAAACTACTTTAACGTAGATTTTCATTAGGGCTTTATTACGTGGTATCGGATCGGTGCATAAACTACAGTACTTCCCGACACCGATACCAGCGTTTTAGGCAGTATCGGAGCCAATACCGTCGGTATCGGAGCATCTCTAGTAATTACTAATGTTAACTAGCATTTAAGTTAACAATAATTAGCCTGTGTCCATGTTATCTCCTTACATATACCTACGCTCTCCGTCTCTGCAATATTCGGAATGATTGAGATTTCTCTTGGCACAGCTACCAGAAGACTTCCAACTTTCAGACACGTTGCTCACGTCACATTTACGTTGTCTCTCTCAGTTGGAGGCTGCGCAGTAATGCTAGCCATCACCGGAAAAGTGTTTCTAATGGCCTTCACTGGTCTCCGTCCAGAGCAACGGGATCTGTTGGTCCATTATATATATGTCAATGATTATAACGTGTGTTACAACGAGACGCACGTTCGTCACGGAAGTAAAGTCTGGACTACAATAGAGCTGTTTGGAGCAGTTTGTGAACAGTGTTTTCTGTTGGAGATGGTAAGTCCCTTTGGGGTGGACTTTGGGCTTTTTCACTTTGTAAACCTATAACATGCACAAAAAAGATATATAACACAATAAAGGAAAGGGGAAAAGCCAAAAAGCATAATATGAGTACTTTAATAAATTCAGATATTTTTACACTATACCACTGGGTTCAGCAATGATGTACAAAGACATACTTTGAACATCTTTAAAAAACTAAACAAAATATAACTGATTAAAAACCTTTTTTTCTACTGTTCTAATGACATATCCATGATATCAGCCAATAAGACAGATTTATCAGGAGCCAATACAAAACATTGGATAGAGCAAGTCATCATCAGAAATCCTTGATTAGGTCTAACTTTATTGCTGGGAAATTGGAGTCATAAGACATCTGATGCAAAGGGTAAAAACAGCAATTCAACATCAAATAGGCTAGCTTCTTTGAAAACGACTCGTGATATTGCAGTGATTATGAGTATGTGATGTGCTGGTAAAGATAGAGGTACATCAGACAACTTCAAGCTGGTTATAACTCGATTTATTTTGTCATTTCTGTGACATGATTCACTTACACTTCAGATCAAATTAAGAGTGAAACCAATTATGCTCTGTGTACAGACAGCCTGCAAGGGGAGCAGCAAATGTTCTACAAAACACACTAATTGGACAGAACATTAAGCAACAGAAATGTAACAAAAGGGACTTCAAAGTGGGGAAACATTAACAGCCAATTTCTCCAAAATGACTTAATTACGGTTGCTTAATTGTCGACAGTGACATGGCAGCTGCACCCAAACACCAGAGCTGATGGTGGACTGAGATTCAACCCCCGGGTCAGGAGGAAATTCATCCTGTCTGTCTTACTTAAAGCCTAAAAAATCAAAACGGATAAACAAGCTGTAGTACACGCACGGAACAACATTTATACAGCTGAACTCCCAGCATGCAATGTCCAACAGGGGGAATTGGGCTCTAAAATCTCATATGGGTGCTCTCTTTATCACTCAATAATTTGATGGGGTGCAACAGTGGGGAATCTAAGCATCAAAGACCTTATTGCCATATAAAAATATACATGTTTATATTATAACTATATTCTCAATCAGTTTGCCACAGATGAGGCTGAAGTTGACTCCCGAGCGTATGAACATTTTTGCGCCAAACGAAGCTTGTTTCTGTTGTAATGTTGATGATGTAACCAATGTTATTGTAAACATCTCTAAACCACGGTTGACTGGACTCTGTTCTGTTTCACTCTGTGGTAATGTGGACCCATCTGTTCAGCTCTCCACACACACACACACACACAATCAGTGACAGCTGAGTCCACGCGGGTGTTTTTCTGTTTTTGGCTTTTGTCACAGCAGTGTGATAACTGCATGTCCTAATAAACACCATACACCTGACTGATTGAATTGAGCCCCAGAAGGCAAAGCAGGACCCAAACATGGGAGGTACATTTAGTACAACAAAAATCATATCTCAAGAGAAATGCAAGAGAGGAAAAAACAAGCAGCCTGCGTTTCCTTCTTCTGCATCCTCTCACTATTCTGCTCTCTGGAGTACAAACACCCTCAAGCACTTGTGACCTTTTATAAATTACAGACAATTGCCATTCAGTCAGGGCACACAGGGGCATTCAACCTTGCCAAGGGAAGTGACTTTGAAGGAGTTTTCAGCTTGTGCAGTAAACAAACTACTCTCATGTTTTGGGGACAATCTGGGTTCCATTTCAAAATCCTCAATTGTCTGGGGTCAGGTGTACATAATTAAACCTAAAATAAGAATAAATTACAATTATTCTTAAGATTATTATTTTTGGGGGCTTTTTCCCTTTATTAAATAGTGACAGTGGATAGTAAGGGTGTCACGATTTAAATCAAAATCAAGTCACAATCTTGAATTTCGAATAAAAAAATGGAATCGTCGATACTGCCACGCCCCCATGTCACGTCCGGTCGGCTTGTCAAGCGGAAAAAAACACGTGTTGAAGTGCTGCGAGTCAGTCAACCTCCTGTAACTTAGCTAGAGCCAGTCAAAAGATAGCATGGCAACTGAAGATGCTGGAGACCCATCGACAGAACTTGAACCCCCTCCTCTTTCACTGAAGCGTGTGAAAGCGTGGAAGTATTTCGGATTTTTAGTTATGTTTACGACGTTCGCGTTGTCGACAAAAAAAAAAAAAAAACACAGTTTGCATGGTGTTTTAAGCCCCCAACTAAGCCTTCAAGGCAGTGCTGCAACCGTCGTCTTCAACCATTGCCTAATCCTAGTGCCTTCCAGGCAGCGCTGCCTGGAAGACGACGTGGGGGGCTTTAACACCAAACTCCGTGTGCTGCGAAGCGTCTGCCCTCAGGACTGTCGGTAAACTTTTTTTTCCCCTTTTACTTTATTGACAAATTGTCAAGTTTCCAATTGACTGAAGATATAAGTTATTGTTACATTATGTTGTTTTAAATTTTACAATGTAATGTGGTACATTGCAAACAAAGGTCAGATATTATATTCCATAAAAGTCTCGTCTAAAAATGGCATAGCAACCTGTGCTTTAAAAAAAATATATGTAAAAATCGAGAATCGAACCATGACCTTAGAATCGAAAATGTAATGGAATCGAGGATTTGGAGAATCGTGACACCCCTAGTACATAGACAGGAAAGGGGGAGAGAGATGGGGGATGACACGCAGCAAAGGGCAGCAGGTCAGATTTGAACCCGCGCCGCTGCAAAGGACTCAGCCTACATGGGCCGCACGCGCTTACTGGGTGAGCTAGAAGCCACCCCATCAGAATTATTCTTGCTATTCTACTTTCAAGTCTAAGAGGCATCACCAAATAAATGAGATGTTTACAGCATGTGCCACAATTGTAAGGCTAAAAAAGGACTAGTTGCTCAAAACATTTTTTTAGTAAACTCTGGGTACACAAACAATGTTCTCAATGCTTTCGTTCATGTGTAGAGCCCCTGGCGATACGGTGTTTTAAAAATAGCTATTTTGAGGCTAGCATAAAAGTGCTCCTAGCACTCCCATTCAAAAGGTAATTTGACCGAAAAACGAGAATACAGTAAATCTTAAAAGTGGCGATTCCCTCCTAAATATGCTTTTAAAACAAAAGTTTGACTCGGGTACATTCACAAAAAGACCCTAGGCTGCATTTTGGCGAGAGTTACGCTTTAAGTCTATAAAATGCCAAAACCTAAAAGACAAATGCAAGTTCCCAGAGAACAAGGTGTCCTCTTCTAATTTGCTTATAAGCAAAGGTTAGAAAAACCAAATAGGGTTTTGTTTACGATATATGAAATGTATGAAAAGCAGCTAATACTAACATAAGAGACACTTCAACGCTACACATGACACAACTACTAAAACTATGATGAATAACCCATTTATACTTAAGGTGTTGAAAAATGTGTATATATATTTATTTTATTTAAATGGCACAGAATTTGTGCTGCTGGTTGTGAGGGAACTGAGAGTGAGATGACCCCGCCAGTGGTGTGTTAAACATTAGAATTGATTTGTCCAGGGTGGGTGTGTGCTGTGGTGCTCACAGTGACGCTGCAGGGTGGGGACCGATGCTAAAGAGCGACTAGGAAACGTGTAGTATTTGGATCGCTCTCCGTCCTGTGGCTGATGCAACCCCGTGGCAAAACTCAGTTCTGGAGGTCGTCTGTCGCCTAAGCCAAGGCTTGGTTTCCTCCCCAGGCTCCCCCACCCCCCCACCCACCTCCTCCCTCTGTGAATAAAAGAGGCCGACCTCGTGAATCCTGCTGGCTGACGTAAATGGGCTGCAGTTAACTCACATCCTGGCTGGTCAGAGGAGCCGCAGGCAAAGCACCCTCTCCACAGTCCCCCCCTGAACCCCTGGGCCCGTTTGCACCACACTGCATTTAATCTCTAACAGGTCAGGACACCGTGTCACGGCTACAGGGACTTCAAAAAGATCTAGTCTGCGTGACTATCTTACAGAGTAGTGGATCATGTCTTCAAGCGAGGAAGCAGGACTGTATCACTGGCACCTTCAGATGTAGCCTATGTAATTGGATAGGGTTAACATACAGGAATTTCAAGCCAGAGAGTGGAGTTTGCTTCCCGGGCAAAACTAAAAGCATGTTCCTTAGGAGTTTTTTAATCCAAACCACAATCTTTTTGTCCAGTATGCTTCCAGTGAAAAAATGTATAGGTCAATCGGCACCCTGCATAGCTATGCACCTATACATGCATAGTGAGGGTAGAGATATATTACATCTAGGCAAAACAGAATGCAATAATGTTTATTGCTGGGGAGAAAATCAGAAATTATATCAAAAATGAGATTTGATGTAATGAAAATCTTTAAAGGATTAGAACTTTGAAGTCTGAGTCATTTGGATGAACTATATGCATTTGGATGATAACTGTGCTCCTCTATGCCTCTGCTGTTATGCAACAGGTCATTCTGCTGCAAGGTGGAATGGTTTCACCTGTGTTGGGGGGGTGGGGGGGTGGCCTGACTTTCAACACCAAGCTTAATGCCATCTCCATTAAGGGATCATATTTGTGCCTCAAAAAGGCAGATAAAAAGGACTCTCATTGACTGGTGCACAGTAGCTGGCAGGTTATGCAATGGCAGCGAACGGGAGGCAAAGACTCAAGAAATGAGGTTACATAACTGACGGGGCACATTCACACAGCCCTCTGGGCAGCCAAGTAGAAAACAGGGTACTCTAGCCTTGACAGAAAAGAGGGGAAGGAAAAAAGCAGGTATTGTGTGGATGTCTGGGGTAAAAGCGGGATTAAAAAAAGAGGTGTGTGGGAAGCGTATCATCAGGCCGAGAGGACGAAGGTATTCTGCCTTGCTGGAAACAACAAATGTGCACGGAGACAGAACGAGCTTTGTGTTCATGGAGATGTCGCTTCTCATTATAATGCATGAGGTACTTTGAGAGTCTCCCGTTTAAATAAAAGGCAGGCCTGCATCTCACCCCATTTCCCCTAGTCCTTCTAGTTGGGAAAGAGGAATTCAGGGCTTGAGGCAAGAGTAGGTGACTGAAGAAGAGGAAAGAGAACCAAAGTGAGAGGAATTGGTGAATGAAAGAGAAACTCACAGCAGAGCACCATTAGTTTCTCGTTTATTCACTTAGCTGCACAAAGATGCATTGCTCCAATTTGTCATGCACAAGAGTTGTGGCTGGATGGCTCAGCTGAATTTGGGTCTGTAGCTGAGAGAGATTTAGTGAGCCATGCTGTGTTGTGTCCCGTATGGACACCATCACACGCTAACAATGTACTTCCACTGGGGCCTGTCACATGTCAGCCAATAGTCTCTGGTGTATTCTAAGCATCTCTATACCACAGGAACTAACAGATGTGAAGCCACAGTGTGGACGCTGGGAATTTGAATTCGGCCAACGCTACAATGCTTTTTGGTGCCGTATATTTGGGTGTCTGAAATAAACCAACACTGCACAAGCAAAGTGAATGGCAGCAACAGACAACACTTGCGATTAAACTGAACCATCGCCACCATAAAACAGCTGTTCATTAAAGTAACGAACGGAAAATAATAAAAAACGAAAAAAGAACTTTCATCCCAGACTGTGGCGAACCACTGCTATGCAAAATTGTACTTTTTTTTTTTTTTTTACAGAAGTAAAGAAAAGGAGAGTCAAGTGTTGAAAACGAATGCCTGCTAAATCTGATATTGGACAACACCAGCTGGAGGACCAAGTGGGTAACTGCAGGGTGGGCCAATCACTGCTCTATATATAGCTACACCACGAACCACAAAAAAAAAAAAGGAAACATAATAGGACGGGAAATAGACAATTTTCTCTATCAATAACACATGTCCTGGTGTAGATCAGAAGAAGCAGGGTGTTTTTTCTCACTTTTACACCCTCATTTGTGGGTCTTTAACTGTTCTGCAGACCTGAAAAGCATTTCTGGCATCTCTGGAGAGCCAAGTATCTGAGAGGAGGATGTATGTAGGTGGAGCTGCTGAGCTCATTCTACAGTATCTGAAATCCATCACTGACATCATGTTGATGCTTCAGGCTGTGGGCAGCTGCACAGGCAGAACCTTTCTCCCACCCTGACCTCTCCCATGCCTTGTCATGGGTTTCACAGCCTGCCTTGCAATGACTGAAAGTTTAATACTGTCATTAACAACCTCCCTCACTCTCTACATCCTCCCTGATTTGACGTGTGCAGCTAATTCCACCCATGCTGCTTCCTAGTAGCCGTTCATCATCCTTACAGTCGACTCAGCCCTGGGCGCTCTCCGCCCAATAAGACACACCACAAACCAAAAGTAACTCCACCAGGATGGATCTCAGTATGTTACATAAAAAAATAAATAATAATAACATACATCACAGAGGAGCTGTGACTCACTCACTGCAGAGAATTAAGGCTAGGACGCAAATGAATACTGAGACATGCATAAAATCCGTATTGGAGGAAAATAAATCTTATTTGCACAGATATTTATTCCTCTCGGGACCCATAGGATGAGCAGCAGCTGTGTTGTTTGCTGCCACTCCTGTTACATAAGAGTACTTCCATCCACTCACATAATTGATTTTGACCCCCGTACCAGCTTTGATGTGTGCTATGAAGTGCAAAAAAGATCAGCGCTGAAGAACGAGTTTTTTGTTCCCTGCAAGCGGCCAAACGTAAACACAGGATTACTCATGGTTGAACAGCAGCATGTCCCCTAAAAATACACTGGACAGGGTGCATATCATGTGCAACCTTCAGATTAAAAGGCAGGGATGTGAATTTTTGTTTATCTTCATGGCCTGAGCTCCTTTAATCCTCTGCTTTGCTCTTATCTGTGTGCATAATTTCTTACACTGTAAACATCTGTTATAGTACAGGCTATATAAGAAGCCGTGTCGCTGTGATTAAGTGTAACGCTTTGCCCAAGTGGGTGTTTTGGTTTCCCATCTTTGTTTACAAGGTTGCAAAAGATGCATGTTTACATATTTTTATCTCGCTGACGCGGCATGATGTTGCCATGTTTCTCCATGAGTGGGCAATCTCATCATATGGCATTTCTGCACTCTTGGCAAGGGCCTGCATCAGAAACCCTCCAAAGCCAACTGTCAAGCTTGGATGTTATCCAAAGAAAACAAAATAAAAATGGCACAGTTCAGTGTCAAAATAAGATGAATCATTTATGTAGTTGTTTTTTTTTTTTTTAAATTGAGTGCAGACACTGCTTGTTTTCTCTCACATGTTAAGCATTTAATATTTTATAGAAATAATACATTTGTTGAAATGTTTTCTCTGACAGGGCTTTTGTTTGTTTACATTGACCCCTTTGCTGTTTGCTATTTTTTTCCCCAAGGTTTGTCTCTGTGAATCATTTACATTGCCACCAACTCTTTCCCTAAAAAAAACTAATCTAAGGAATACTATGAACTTTACTTTGGTGAGAAATCCCTTTGGGAAATAGGAAGGGTTTACATTTTTCCCACCACTGAACATAAAAGCCTAAAGCAATATTAAGCTTTATGGATCCTATACTAGGCTACTGTCAAACATAAAAATACGTTTAATACCCTATGGTATGTTGAGATAGTTAAAAACACAGAAATAATAAAGGTAAAAGTGCATGTTATAGCCTACATTCAGAACTTCATTAAAAAAGGAAAAGTAACGAGTTGTGTGATGCGTAAATATTTGTTCAATGAATGGGAATGAACTGCTTTATATCCGAATAGGAACGCTATTCACTAAGTTTGTAAATTACTGTGAAATATGTCCCTCAAATATCGATCTAATGAGCCGGATCATGACCCAAAAGTAATTTCAAAAGGTGGGAACAAATAAAGTGGGCAACACTTACCGAAATACACCGTCTTGTCACACTTGGGGCACTTTGAAGACATGTTGTGGGTCGAGTGAAAGTGATCTGTTTCGTTTGTCTGGAGCGTCCACTCTGCTCTTCTCTCTACAGCAAGTGTCCGCTCCGCTTCCAGAAGCCGGGAGCATCTATTCAGTCAACGGCTCCCTCATTTGTATAACCCCGCCCCTGCCACGATACGCATACTCGTGCTCCCTTCACGGGTTGTGGGAATTGTGACAACTTGACAGCTAATGTCGAGGCTTACAATTGAGATGTCAGTTATATGATTTTTTTTTTGTTGCGTTTTCTCTTTATTCTGCCTCCATAGGATATTTTCGTTGTAAAAGTTTCCTCAAACAACTTGCTAGCAAACAACAACTAGCAACGATTCAAGATACGTTAGCCCTTTAGCAAAGTAGCTAGCTGTTTAGCTAAGTAGAATTTTCAAATGAAAGCAAAAGGCTACAACTCACATAATGAATTTCTATTTTCTGAATCTTTCTCTGAATATTTGGAGCAGCTTTTTTTATATAGGCCTATTCTTTATTTGCTAAGTACTTTTGAGAAATGTAGCTGCATTTAACCCCTCCTAACTATTTAGGAGCAGTGGGCAGCCATATTCCGGCGTTCGGGGACCAACTCCAGTTGTAATGCCAGTACCTTCTTCAAGGCCAATGGCAGTAGTTACCTAGCATGCATGTCTTTATGGTGGGAGGAAACCATAGACTGTTAATATTAACAGACTGTTAATATTAACAGTGGAAGCACAAACAAACACAGGGAGAACATGCAAACTCCACAAAGAAAGGCCCTCCCAGACCAGGGATCGAACCCAGTAGCCTACTCAGCAGTGCCTACTTTATACAGGCTTGTGCCAAAGAGTTTAACCTCTTTGCTTGTGCCATGAAAAAACAACCACAGGGTCTAGTTTGTTTTTATTTCAACATGTCTAAAGGGCTCAAATTAGCTACAATTTAAGGTTCCAGTAGCCTATGCCTCAAATTAAGTGCTTGTAGCTCATTGAATAGCTTGAAACTCCCACGCTCCCCAGAAAGTCAGAATTGGGGGGCCTAATCCAACACTTTTTCTGTCAGCTCAACATTATTAAGGAGAGTCTGTCCAAAAGTGTGTGCCTATATACCTTTTTGTATGATCCATTGCGTCTAGCCCGTCTTTATGCCTGTGGTAATTTGGAGAAGCTTTAAACACTTAACATTTAGATGTAGTTGCTTAACATATCGTACAACCTAGTTTGTTTCAAGCATACTAACTCCGGCCTTCAGAATCTCCATAGCTGTATTTCAAGTTGTACGTTTTACGAGCAGCACTTGAAGGCAGCATTTCTCTCTCTATGGGCCAGCCTGTGGTCTAGTCATGGCTCTGGTCATGGCCAGCCCAGGCCAGGCGGGAAAGCTTTTTGAACAAGTGGTGGGGCAGTCCACCGGGGACACATGCACTCCCACTTCCTTTTTGCCCTCTTTTCCACAAGAGGGTAGGGGTAGTGTTTGGTTGAATCACAATGCTCTCTTTCAGAGTGAGTGACTCGTAGGAATTTGTTAGGAAGACACTGAAACGTGGCTCGGGTGGATCAGCTTTCCCTTAAATAGGCTGCTGGCTTCGTGACAAATTGGGTCTACTGAGGGAGACAGGCGGAGCTGAAAAACAGCTTCTGAATTTCTCACAACCCAGAATGACAAGTCGTTGCATTCACTTATGGCCACTAATTTAAAGACATTATCAGGTCATACAGCAGTTTGTCTGCCTCTTTCCACTTGGGCCTCTTCAGAGTGACTGAGGTCATCTCTTTCACACATGGGTGCTGTCTGGTCTGTCTACAGAGTGACACAGTGCAGGTCCCGGTTCAGGAACAGACACTCTGATATTTCCCACATCTGTGTCCCAGCTGATTAGCACCCATCAGCATGCCTGTAACCGGTTCCTCCTTATCTCTGAGCTAACTGTTAAAAAAAAAAAACCAGTCAGCTTGAGACTCAACGGTCTCTTAAAGGCAGCAAAACTGTACACTGGGCAACTTTTGGTTCATCCTGATCAGCAGCAGTGCCCGAGGAGATGTTTCACAGTATTTCCTACCCAGCGTACTGTTGGAGTAGAGAGTCTTCCTGCCTCACCGCTCACGGTGTGTGTTTCATAGAGGACATGAGTTCATTACCGTTCACCTCCACTTGTTTGCTGTGGTTGCAGGTTTGTTGCCAGTTCAGCTGTGGGCAGGCCTGCGGTGCACAATTGGAGAGAGGAGAGTGGAGAGTGGAGAGGAGGAGGTCAAATATACTACAGAGCAACACAGAGACAACGAGGAGATTGAAAGTGAGAGGACTCTGTTCTCTGAAGTCCTCGGCTCACTGAACCAATGCGATAAAGATGAAAGGAAGGGTATATTATTCACATTATCTGTAATATAAAAATGTATGTGAGGCTGAAAAGGCATATCAGCAAACCTTCCCTTAAAATACAAGTTTAAAAGCTCAATTTCAATAATTTTCAAGGTTGGAAATATATGGAGTTAAAATTAATGATAGGTGAGGGAACAGATGCTTCTGACAGGCTTGTGATGTGATGCTTCTGAGGAGAGTGGGTAATCCCGGTGAGACTGAAGTGGACGTATCTAGGCCACTAGTTTTTACTTTTAACTTGTTTCTGATTTGGTGCTTGGTTCAGACCCTCGTTGTTTGTCAAGAGCAGATCGAGCATCCAGCTCCACTAAGGAAAGACAGGAATAGACAGAGAAGTGGGGGGGAGAGAAGGGTGAGGTGGTCCTAGGGGCTTTAAAGCATGTTCATACTTTTGTAGACTTACAATGGAAGTGTTGCACTCTGCCAATTTCACACATGAAGATCAGTTTACTAGTTATGAGGAGAACAACTCAGTCTGTAAAAACAGTTGTACAAAGTCTTCTATGGCTCTGGAGGAGTTTTCTAAAGTCTGAGAAACTAATCCTGATAATACCATCAGGGTATCTCAATCCAGCTTGAGAATTTAGAGAATTTATAGCAGAAAGCTTGCATTAAGAACTGGGGGTGTGCAGCTTGAATGTTGTGGGCATTTACAAGGCAGGGAGAGTCTAACTAAAGATGCTTTTAAGATGCAAAATTGGGATTTTATAGGATTTAGTGCTTTCAGAGCTTGACCTTTACTAGGGAGTGGGACTAAAAGTCAGCATATCTCAACCTCTGCTGCATCAACTTTTAAAAACATGTACTAAATCACGGGGGTACCTCTTTACATATTGCCTTACAAGGGAAAAAGTGTTAGTTTAAAGCTAACATATATGGAATATCCATAAGATTTTCTTAAAATTGCATAATTATCTTGCCATTTCAGAGGCAGTTGAATGCAGTACTAAAAATCCACATGAAACCAGATTTACACATTTTAAAATGCAATCAAAAAAGTTAATGTATCCGACCTAAACCTACTTAATTACACTAATGACGACCACCCAGAAATATGGTGATCTTTCTTTGAGATGCTCTTTGAAAAATTATATATTATACGACCTTAAACAGTGCAGTTTAAAGCCCCTGAAAAAGTTGATTTCAAATCTGAATTAGATCTTTATGACAGTAAATATTAAATTAGAAAAAAATATAAGTTAAGGTTGAAATTAACACTCAAAAACTCATGCCATCATCACATTTTCATCCAAATGTTAATCAAAATTCTGATTATCGATATGTTCAAATACATGACATCATGTTTTCCAACTGAGCCTCACCCCTTTCAAACTGGTGGGAAGGGCAAAGAGAAAACCAAAAAAATAGGTATTTTCAAATTTGTCAAAAAATTGTGTGATTATATCTGGAACCCATCACATAGTAAGTAGTTCATTGAAAAGAAAAATGCTTTTCAGGGCCTTTAATAAGTCTTTACATCTCTTGCATGCATGATACCAGTGGGAAACAAACTCTGAGCCCTTGCCGTGTTTAAAGGCTATGTTCACACTTGGTGTCTTTTTTGAGAAGTTAAAAAAAGCTGTCAGTGTTATGGTTCTAAAAAGCAGCCGAGATGTTATATAAAACAAAGCGAGTTCCCTTTACAGGGAGCACCTGGTCATATCATATAATTCGCTGTGCTCAGACTCCATTTTTTCTTGTTGTTATGAAAACAACAGGTAAAAAAAAAAGTCAAAAAAATGTGCTTGACGTAGGGCTTTTTTTTTCTCAGAAAAGTTGAACTGAAAAAAAGTTTTTTTATGATCAATTTTTTATTGTTTTTTTCTTTTTTTTTCATACAGATCATAAACACAGATTGAACAAGACCAAAAACCCTCTCCCACCCCCACCCTCTGCGGTCTCAAGGAAAACAAAACAAATAAACGAACGGAAATCACACCTTGCCTAGTCACTCTCCTCTAGTTCTTGTGGCGCTGAGGTCATTAGGTCTGATATTTGTGCTGCTGTGTTTTTCCATAGGTCAGTGGTCGATGATTTGGCTTTGTTAATCCTTGCTGTAGAGAGCTCAAGCATAACTATGTCTGGAAAATACGCCAACCACTGTTTTATACAAAGCGAGTGGGGGGGAGCCACCGTTGAGCTATCATTTTCTTGGTTGCGGTCGAGCCGGCTAGCCAAATTTTCTTCTGTATCCCAAGCAGATGTAATTAAGAGTCGTCATTAAGCAACAAAACAATCGGGTCAGAAGGAATTCGACATCCTATCACATCAGATATTATTGATGTTGTTTTATCTCACGACGTTTTTGAAAACAAGGTTTACTCCATAGGATTATAATGTAAAACAGACGCTGGCAGCTTAAAAAAAGACGCCAAGTGTCAACATAGCCTAATTAGTGCGCGACCCTTTGCCCACCAGGCTTATGAATTCCAGCTGCACACCTGTCCTAAACCCCACATACGCCAACACACATTATATAAGCCCTGTGCCCCAAGGCCAAACAGGTGCCAAAGCTGCCTTAACCCCAGACAGTGACAATCTTTTAGTTCCTTCCTTTTTCCTTCCTGTTCATTCCTCTAACACATAAACTCACACATCCATGCTCCACAGATGTAAAAGCAGGCATAATTCATATGGGCCACGTGACATGTCGTTTGCTCTGAAGGAGCCCACAGAACGGCCAGCCTGAGCCCAGCCCAACACCACAGCAGGCTGCTTCTTTCAGCCAGCGGGCACAAGTGCTGGAGAGAGGCAACCAGATGATTTTGGTCAGATTGAGGGGTTCTGAGGCCTCTATTTAAAAGTGGACAAGCACATCATTTGAAAGACCTCAGACAGCTGTGGTATTTCCTTAAATGTAAGAACACACTGTTTGTATAGACGACACGTGGTCTAGCTGGGCGAGCATGTGAGTGTCTTTGAGTAAGAGAGAGAAAAAAGAGCCTGAATTAATTATTGAAATGTTCCCATAGCACACACTCTAGAGTGGCGATTATTTTAGAAACAGTAGCCTATGTTTAGCTCTGCTAGGAGACAGGGGTAAGATTAAACAGTCTCAGCAGATGATAGGCTATATTTTGTGAGGTTTTGATAGACAGCAGATACTCTATCTTTTACGATAAGGCCACGAGGACAACAGGACCTGTTTTATCTGCTCTCTTTCTCCGGGTCTCAAAATGTGATGGATCTTGTCTCTTTTAAGGATGCTCGCCTCTTGTTGAGCCTTGATACAAACAAGTAAACAGAAGTTACACACATAATATAATATATAATCAGTGTAAGCCTCACAACTATGAAAATAAACGTGTAATTCTCTCACATTTTTATGATTAATCAAACATAAACCAGCAGTCCTGCCCATTGGTGGTCACTTTTACCGTATTTAATTGCAATGTTTCCGTGGAAGATCTTCATAAAGTAGGAATTCAGGTGTTAGATGGCACCGATAACATAAGGTATACTACATGTACTGTATGTAAACACTACCAATTTATTACAAAATGACCTCTGTGCTTACACAGGCATTTCTTTGTGTTAGTTTGCGGTAATTTGATTAAATACAGTTTTATTTAAGAATATGCACACAATATAGAGGTCTTAAAATCGTACTTTAGTGGTGCAGATCCCCTAACTTATTTTTAATTATTTAAATTACCAAAACTGATTGACTTCCAGTAAACTTGTGACTTGGCGCTTCGTTGAGTCTGTGGCAGTTGCCCATTTAACCATGCAGCCTTGATTAGGACTTTATGGTTGGCTGGAAAATCTCAAAATAATTTATTGAATAAAAGGTTCTTACGGTTGTCCTGCACCCACACCAGTTGGAGACTATTCATAATGAATAACACTTTTGAGGCTGTTTTGAAATGATTTACCGTGATGTTTGACAGCAGCTGCTATCTGACTAAATGGGTGCTCCTGTTTGTTAAAGTCCCTCCTCAGGTCTACTCTGGGACTGACCCAACCCTGGGCTGGCTTTTTACGGACAAAACAACAGTCTGTTTGTGGCTCCATTACAGTATTTCTAAGTGCAGATGGGAGAGTCCTCTTGTGTTTTCTTTAGCCATGGACAGTACATTTTGAAGTATGTTACTTCAACTTGGACTGTGAGGGGTATAGATTCCACTGAATGCCATTTTTAGTGATGTGGGTGTATTGTTTTACTTAGCAGACGTCTTCACTGGTCACTGTTGGTCGAGGTTCCACAGTATGCACTTTTCACTGCTCCCTTGTCTAATCTAAAAGCCTATTTTTAGCCTGTGCAATCTGTATATGTTCAATAAATCTGTCATTTCATTTTCTGTTGTTTGTTTACAACATGAAGCGAAGCGAGGGTTTGGGGGCATATGTGCTCTGCTGTGGCGCCGAGGCGTGTTGAGGGAGGGTGTGGTAGAGGGCAGCTGGCAGAAGATTTTGGAGGTTTTGATGTCTCTATCTACAAGTCCTGTGATCCTCCCTCTCACAGAGCTCCCTATCATTTCTGAGGGAATCTCTCAAGTAGCGTAAAGCACATGGGAGTTAGACTTTGAACACAGACAACCTGCATGTCTTCATGAGTTTTTAATTAAAATATTATCTTTAGGAGGATAATTAACACATCAAATACCTTCTTGGAGGTGATTTGAAGGCAACTGAACCAGTATTATTAAGCTGTTTAAACCAATATGTAACATGTGTTTTTCTTTTCTACATTTCTGCACTTTGTGTAATCACACTAAAGACCCCTGGGCAGTCAGTCAAAGGTCTGACTAATTAAGGCGTTTCTGTTTGTGGGGCAGCATGTTGTTGAAGGGAAACTCATTAATGATCAATACGTCCGGAAAACTCCGTCTTACTCTGCAGATGTATCAGTGTTAAATGTGCTGTGTGAGCTTCACTCATCAAGCATCAATCAGCAGTACTGACAACTGGTCGGCTGTATCAATCATGTAGTTCGGAAGTAGACCTTTAAAGTGTGAGAGTTTGACACAAACATTACAGGAACAGTTTGACATTTTAGACACCTAATCGCTTCCTTGCGGAGAGTTAGATGAAAATATTGATGCCACTTTCATGTCTGTACGCTAAATGTGAAGCTATAGTTAGCAGACAATTATCTTAGATTAGCATAAAGACAGAAAGCAGCTAGCTTGGTTCTGTCCAAGGTAAAAAACAAACCAAAAAACACACAACTCGTCTTTTATACATTTAGATTTTTGTAAAAACAAGACATAATGTGTTAATTAGTGAGCTTTAATCATGCTGGCATTTTTAGCTTTGGACTGAGCCATGCTAGCTGTCTTTCTTGCTTCCAGTTATGCTAACTTACTAAGTTAGCTAGCACAATTGTCTGCTTCATATTTAGCATACAGACATGAGAGTAGTATCATTCTTCTCATCTATCGGCAAGAAAGGGAATAGGCGTATTTTTTTCAAAATGTTTTTTTAATTAAATTAAATAAAGTTTTCTGCAAGAGATGCACATGAAGTAGTCTCAAAATTTGTTACAGTAGCATTTGGCCAAAAGAAAATGGCACCAACTCATAGAACATAATTGTTTTTGCACCAACTTCTTACATATTTTCTGGTAGTTTTTAAAGAATAGTCATTCTTGGTAATGACAACGTTTTGGGATAATGTTGTTTTCCAAAATTCAAAGTCATAACAACAGTTGAAGTCAAAAGTATTTAAAAATGATACTGGAAATCCCCAAGGGAAACCGCCTTCTCTTTCACATCTGACAGGCACTCCCTTGCTGTGTCTGTCCACAAACAATATCACTCACTGTGACAAGGTCTTGCCTGTTCGGCTCTCTCTCTCTCTCTCTCTCTCTCTCTCTCTCTCTCTCCCAAATTTTATAATAAAAAAATTCAGTACTGGAAACTTTTTCTTTAGGCCTACCTCAGAATTAAACAAAGCTTGTCTGTTTCTTCCACATGAGCAAGGACATTACACACGTAGCTGCCCTACGCAGTAAAATTAACTGGTCACATTCAGTACATTAAGAATTTTGTTCCAGTTGATGTAAAGAAACATGCTGTTCACTCTGAGTTGAGCTCTTGTGGTGTATAATTAGACCATCTGAACATGGGTGGTGCTGCAATGGAAAACAAAGCACACTCTTCCAGATCCCGTCCTGTTTTAGGTGCTTATAGAGGCCTTAAGAGACAAACCTTGATTTGTACCTTCCCTATTCTCTGCAGGATTAAAAGGTTGAAAACACCTCTCTATCCCTACTGGCATCATAGCATGGAGCATAAGGCTTCTTGGTGTCATAAGGGTACACCAAGCACATCATCTGTGTTTCACATCAATCAACCATAATTACCTCTGGGCTGTCATGGGGTCCACTAAAGAAAAGCATGTGTGTAGAAATTACTAATATTTAACAACTTGGCAGGACAAGGCAGGACAAAGAAAGAATTATCTTACTGTTAGAGAGTTGCTCTTAGACTTCTTAGTGAGCTAACGATAAATCTAATTTAAGCATTAGTCCTAATTAGATCCCAATAATCTAATATAGTGAAATAAAATGTCTCAAAAAACAAAAGCCCATACTCTGGTTAAACAGCCTACAAGCAAATTACAAAGCAATTACATGTCCATCCAGTATTGTTCAAACTGACATGACAACTACAGTAGAGTTGTAAACAAAAAGTGTACACAGTTAGTCCAATATAACTGCCTGGAGGTGTGTCACATCATAATATAGATCAGGTTTCCATCTAAACCAGGAGCCTAACAAGGTGAAATATCTAGCACACCAGAATAAAAGCAGCAGCTTTTGGTGTTTGGTTGGCAGCACTCAAACTCACACATGATGTAAAAACCCCAGTGATACATCACAGGGGAGCCCTCTTTAGTGGGTTTAGTCTTTGACTTTAACGGCATATGCAGCTGGCTTTTCCTGTCTGCTGTATGTCACATGAAGGCCATAAAGCATTTCATTATTTGTGTATTATTGTTTACAATGATAACACATTGAAGGACCTATAGTTGCATCTTGAATTATTAGTTATTTAAAGCGGTAGCACCTCTGTCTACAGTATTGATCATTCAGTTATCTAATATGTTGTGTTCAATTGGATGTATAAATGTATACGTGCATGTTATGCATGTGTGTATTTTTGGGGGTCAGACATAAAAGATATGTATCACAAGTTGCTGAATCTTTAAGCGTCCTGACATCAGCTGGTGCAGCTCACCAATAAAATTACAAACATTCTTGCTGGAAAGAAATTCAAGACGTGACTTTATGATGCCATTTGCCATTCCAGTGATTCCTTTTTCATGTCTGAGTGTTGTGAGTTTTCCCCACATGGTACAGTCCTCTCACCAACTGCCAGTGCCTCTCCTCTCTCTGAAGATGGAGACACGTTTGGCGGTTCATCAGCTGTTTCACAAAAAATGTGTTGCTCTCGTCTGGCAGCTCCTGGCATTTTGGCACCTTATCCTGTGGTGAAAGGGTGGACACTTGGCGATGGGATTCCCTTGCAAGGTTGGGCCAGGGACCTACGAAGGGGCCTCTTTTTGGGTGCCACATATTTAACTGTCTGCATCCATATCTGACACAGTCTTTCTTCTCAGTGTGACAATTATTCCGCTTTCATTCTGTGAAGGTCACAGTATCAATAACCCACACAAGTGCAATATGGTTAATCCCTTTGGATTAGGGCCAAGGTTTCTTGTGAGGCCTTCAAAGTATGGTTGAGTGTTTCCAGCCAAGCCATGTCTGCAGTAACAGATTACCTCTAAAAGCAACCTACACAGCAAATCAGCTTTCTAGCGCTAGCAGAGAGACAATAATGATGACATAGTTTAATTGATGTTATCCTACATGCAACATTTTTATGTCAGCCCAGATGCTACTCACTGGGATTGTCCCAGAATGTATGATAATTCACTGAAGTGTCATTTCCTCTTTAGGGATTCCTTCCCCCTCCCACTACATCACTGCTTTGTTCGGGAGGACAATAGAAAAAAAAGAAGAAAAAAAAGCTATGCACTTGTGGCTATACTTGTTATGTGCTCAATAAAAATAAATAAATTAAAAAAAAAAGGCTAATAGAAAAGGCTGTGTGAGTGATGATCCCTGCTGGTGGAATTAGGTAAGTGCAACTTGGAGCATCTTGTTTTCCCAGTGAGTCATCGGTGCTAAGACATTTTGATGGTTTCTTACTGGTCTTGGAGCTTAACTGTATGTTTCAAATGAACTATAGATTATGGATAGAAGTGGATCCAACTATACATGCCCCTGAAGCAGCTACACCTTTGTCTTAACTGCCCATTTTGTAAAATGCAAGACAATAGCTCCCCCTGTAGTTTGATATTGATAAATACAAGCTGTATGTCATTTCCAAGATTCTTTGTGAAGCACTGTATTTATTCAGCTACTGATATTTTTAGCTGTGAAATCTGTCTGACAGATCCCCTACAGCAGAGATTCCTAATTAAAAGAGTCGGCACTGCCTCCTGCCAAAGCTTTCAGAGCAGTCAAAAACATGGCTAGTCACTAATGAAGTCTGCAACAGAGAACTGTCACGTTCAGGACTTGTATAGAATCAAGTCAGACAATAAAAAATTATACGTGTGTGACATGATAGACTTTACCTTTTATGAGTATTTTCTTTAAATTGCAATGTGGTGGTGATGCCTTTTCAGTTTGAAGGTGCAGATGAGAAGTTGTGTGTATAGATTTGAGAATGTGGCATCTCTTTAAATTGCTGTTGGTATACTGTCGCTAAGAGCATAAGTAATGTTTTTTGTTGTTCAGTCACTATACATTATATCTACAGCATGAGTCTGACTCTGTGGGGTGTTGGGAACACTGTCACCGGTATTGTTCCACAATAACAATGATAACAATGATAAGTAATCCGGTTTTTCCACTGTTAATACAGAAATACACCTATGCACAATTAGGTGTAGAGGAGAGAGTGCTCTAATAGTCCCTTTATTGCTGTGCCTCTCATAGTGTCTCTGGATCCAAGCACAACCCACAGTGAGAGAACCAACCACAATCAAAGATATGGAATAGTTTCTGCCAGGAAACAGGCCTAATTGATTTCCTCTGTGTCTTTGTCCCTCCTGTGCATTTATCTGTAACTTGGAGGAGTGGAGGACAGAAAGAGGACGAGAGATAAAAGAAAGGTAGGGCCATCAGAGGTCATACTCTGAGACTGCAACCAAACCGAGGGGAGTTTCTGCAGAGGCTCTGTGTCTCGAGCCAATCCATCTCCACAGACTGAGATTCATCAGGGAGAACACCTGCAGCGCTCTGCACTGAATACTGTTCTGCCTGCACTCGCCTGCCTGTCTTCCTGACTGCAGAAACATCTGGCAGAGGAGCAAGTGGATTCAAAAAGAACATCTGCACAGCAGCAAGCAGCCAAGTAAACAAACACTGCTAATGAAAGTAGTCACAGTTCCCAAACACAAGGCTTCATTGTTGACCACCTATTTTCCTTTAATTAAGACCATATTAGGTATTGGCACTGTTTTCTCAGTTTATAGGAGAAAATTACAACAGCTGAGAAGACAGCTCACTTATGTCAATCGCTGTATGATATATATCACACACACACACACACACACACACACACACACACACACACACACACACACACACACACACACACACTGTGCAGGGATATGCTGTGATATACTGCAATACATTTTTATTGCTCCAAAGAAAAGTCAATTAGTAGGGTAAGCATGTAAAATAAAGTGCAATACAGGGAGCAATGTTGTAAATGCAGTAATATTCAGTCAGATAATGGATGTGTGTTTTGTGCAGAAATGCATGTATGTTGCACATAGTAGTGAGCAGCATAGTGTAAATGGGCAATAAATATATAATATGCAAAAATATCCATTGGCTCATAATGCTCTCTCATGTCTTATACACAGCAGAGTTAGTTTTGTTCCCACTGTTAAACATTGGCATTAAAAAACATTCTCAAATTCACTTTATTTGCTCTCGTTCCTTTTCATAAAAGAAACCCAGAGACACAATACAGGATCCCTCCAATGCGGCACAGTTCCAACATTGAGACTGCACACTTGAGCAGGAGTGCGTACTGTAAGTACACACGATTGGCTTATGGCGGTCACGTGACTGCAGACTGTAGTCCCCTGTGTTAGGAAACAGTAATTGAGGCTTCCATATGGTATAGATCAGATGTAGCCTTCACCACAGCATTCCTCCAGCACTGAGGCTCTACGCTTGTATCCACAATGAAAACCAAGCTAATCAAACAACTATCTGCAAAAGACTATACAATATATTCTCTCTGTCATACCGTATTTCACTTATTAGACACATTCCGCTACTCTTGTGTTTTTTTAGAAGCAATATTTGTTTTGATTATGATATATTGCAATATACCAAGAAAAATATATGTGTATGTGGTGGGTGTTGACCAGGAGAACAGTACTGCTGGTGTTTGCAGTCCAAAACATCCCATTTTTCAATGGCAAATTATGCCAAAAAAAAAAAACTGTCTACTTTCTATTTACCTACATGCATGCACATCCCTCCCTACATTTACCTAAATAGATGGTTGTAGTAGGCTTGATAGTCTTATACCTACCTGTGATGATGCTAGAGTCCTGTGTATCCCATAATATCATATGATCAATAACTGTGCTGCCCTCATTGCACACTGTGTACATAATGTTGTGTAACTTTTTGTTTTACAGTTATAAAGTATGAGCTAAAATATGTGTGAATATGAGCTATATAGAACACTGTTTTAATGAATAAACCTGCATTGCAGTATGCAAACAGTTTTTCCAGCTTGATTCATTATACCACACTGTTGCATGTGGAAAAAAAGGAAACAATTAAACAGGAAAATACGCAAAATTAACAACATAATTTGATTTGACCTGATCCCTGAGTAAATTTAAAGACTCTCATCATGAGAAGATTTCAATTGCGGAGTAATCGTACCACGTTGACATGAATATCACACATTCAATCTTATCTAGACAACCTAAAACAAATACTATGAAATATAAAAATACCATGAAACAGCTTAGGGCTACATAAATGTAATACCAACTACATAAACATAAAAACAAAAGTGTGCCACCCTAACAATTAGGCCAGGTATGCCTATCACATACTATCTGTAAAACATTTTTATTCTTTATTACATTACAGATAGTCATGTGGTGGTTCATGGACCTCACTTGATTCCACTGAGCTAAAGGATTTGGGATCACACAACATTTGGTTTCAGGTAGGGACAAGGGTGCTTAATTTTCTGGTACACCAAGTTCCAGGTATTCTTTATTCCTTTTTTTTATATATATCTATAATTTCTGGGGCTTAGCAAACTCTTCAAAGGTTTCGCCTTAAATAATAGTGATATTTTACTGTTTGAACCAGGGTAATCACACTAGGCCTACTCAACCTTAAACATCTTTCATAGGTTCCTTAATATTTGCGCCAGTTTCTGTATTTAAACATGTCCGTTTTATAAAACCGTTTCCATTTCCACACGAAAATAAAGATTTTTCCTCCGTTTACCATTTAATCTAGCTGATGATACTTATGTTACATGAGTTACAAAGTTCAGGTAACGTTAACTAGCTAAGTAACTAAGTAAATAGGATAACCGTTGATTTTGTATGAGTCAGTGACGTCACTTGTGGGACTACAACAAAGCCTGTGGCGTAGCTGTATTTTGAAAATGCTAGTAGCAAAACAGTTACAACATTAAACTAGTAATTAAATAATTAATTTGCTACACTACTTTTTACCAAAACCTGCAGCCGAACTTCGGGTTTAGAAAAAAAAATAGTGTACTGTCTCTTTAAGGTCCCTCAGCTAGTCTGTTTCGTATTGATCAATCCACCATTTTCCAACACACAGCGGCGGCAGTGCTAACACAGCTCCGGCAGCGCGAGAGAGAAGAGAGCCACCCCTCTACCTGGAGAGGAAGCCAGGGACCCGGGGCAGTCATGGCAGCGAACATGTACCGGGTTGGAGGTAAGATTTAGAACCTTCCCGTAATGTTTTTATGGCGTACTCGCCACTATCCGCCGCGGGTCTTTTATGGTATTTACAGAGCGTCCGTCTTTCCTTCCCTTCTTTTATTTCCCTAAAGCTAAAGAGCCTTGTGCTTCACAGATGATGATGGTGAAGAGGAGGATGGTGATGAAGAGTAGTGGTTCGCTTACTGCTGGATTCCATCGTTTCTTTTGTGTTTGTTGTAACTTGCGATAATCCCAAACAACTACTTCTATATGCGGATACACCTAAAGTAACATGCATTGTGTTTCTATATATTTAAGGTAACGTTAGCATGGCGAACGTATTGTAAAAGTTTTGCGTGCCTTTCAACTATTGCCCCGGCTACTCTTTCATAATGATAACGTTAACTAACGTTAATCCACTAACCTGCAGAAACTCGGTAAAATAGGCAGGGAAGCAGCAAGTAGGTGTTTGTATAGAGAAAGTGCAGATAAAGGAACTAGGATTAATTAAAAGTTAAAAGCTAGATGGTATAATTGGAATAGGAATATCATTGCATGCTTAAAGATGCATTTTCACATCTTTAACCAGTTTTTTTTCTTATTTTTTTTGTACAGCCATCTCCAGTTAATACCTTTTTATTAAGGTTGCTGTTTTCCCCCTCCCACTCATTTTCTGCTTATGTTGCTCTGATTCATATCCAGTATGTATACTGTGTAAAAATAGGCACATGAAAGTTACTGCAGCTATACCATAGTTTAGATAAGGCAGTGGCTGTTTTTTTGGGAGACTGGATAACTGGATACAAAGAAAGGACAGAACCGCACAAAAGAACAGAAAGGGTGGCATATGACAATAATCAGATGCTTTACACTTTAATATAGATTAGTGTTGCAGAGTTTTGACTTATCATGACATTTTATTAGGCTGCTGGTAAACTGTTCTCTTCAAATTTCACTGTCAAAAAGTGTCAGAACAACCACATAAAGGTGTGCCATGACTGTAGTAAATGGCAGGTGTAACTATTTAGAGAATAGTTCCCTCATCCATTTGGAGCTGGTCAGCCTGTACTTCCATCAGGCAGATATTTCCATTCATGTTTTTGATTGCAGTCTGATGTTCTCCTTGTTATAGTTAGCCAAATAGTGCACTTCTTTTTAACTGTATACTTTGCAAACACGTATGTCAAAGCTAAAGGAGATGGATGGAAAGCAAGAGTGACTGATTACATTCAGAAGATATATTTACATGCAATCGCTGACAATTGTCTAGTGAAGCAGGAATGCTGTGACTCTCCTTGGCATGGTACACACATTAAAAATAGCCTGTAGTGAACGTCATAGCCCTCCTATTTAGTCAATTGAAAGGCCTACCTGAGTGAGAACAGGATAATGTCCAGAGCAGGGCAGGAAGTTAACACTTCATCAGCCAAACGATGCTGAATTTAGTACATCTCTTCCCTCTGTCAGCCTCTTAATGCTGAGATGCTAACCAGCTGAGCTTGTATGTCTCATCTGTAGAAAAGTTCAGCTTGCAAAACGATACAGCTTTGTGATTTACACCATTTCCCTGCCTGTCTGTCTGCTGTAGCTTTAAGATGGTGTATTTTGGCCCCATACGGTAGCACTCTCTGCAGTTTAAAGTGAAATGAAATGAAGTAAACTATTCACATTAACACTTTTACAACTATCAACCTATATCCAAGTATGTCCTGTCTGTCCAAAATCCTTACAAATAGGCCTAATTGTGTAATAACCCAAACTAATCCAAAGCCACAAAGCAACAAGAAAAAAATCTCATTACTGAACAAACATACCATTAATTAGTTTTTCCACAGTCAATAATAATTAGATAACAAACGAGCACAATTCAGGCCAAAAAACAAGCCTAATAATTGACTGACGTTTCTCCTGAGACAAATTCAACCCAGCATCAGAACAAAGCAGAACCCTTGGAAAGATGGCCGCCACTTTGTAAGACAATGCAGGAACATCATGGAAAAGCAATGACTTCCCCTGTGATTGAACCATGAACAAAAGCTGGCTCCGTAGGCCCTGATGTCTTTGTTTTTATCCTGCAGGCCACACGCCACTCTTCCTGTGCCCAGCGGTGCTCCTTCCTACTGCTTTCCCCTCATACACAGGAAAGTGTTGGTGACTAAGTATAGTCTCGGTCATGACTCTTATCATCTTAATGGTGGGAAGGGAAGAGAGGCTAGCCCAGAGTTTCTGTGCACAGGCCACGGAAGTTGTAAAAGTCTGAACCTCCAAACAAGAGTCATCGGGGGCGGTGGTGGCTCAGGAGGTAGAGCGGGTCATCCTTGAATCACAAGGTCGGCTCCTCCTGTCCGCATGTCGAAGGGTGGGCAAGACACTGAACCCCAAGTACACTGAACCCCTTGCATGGCTGCTCCGCCACCATCCACCCGGTGAACAAATGTTTATGTGTGAATAGCTGAAGAGGCAAATTGTAAAAAGCTTTGTCCAGTAAGGTAGAAGGGCGCTATATAAATACAATTAACCATTTACCAAGACTGGCTGCAAATTTTGGCTGGGGTTTTTTTTAGGTCTAGATTTAGATGCTTTAAAGGATAGGTTCAACATTTTTAAGTCTGTTTTTAGGCCTGCACGATTCGGGGGAAAATATGAATCACGATTTTTTTAGTTTAGAATTGACATCATGATTCTCTGCCACGATTTTTTTTTCTCACGAAGTGTGACGTTTATTGCACACATGAACCATGACAAAACAAAAACAATTCGGCAGTATCAAACATAGATTTTTTTTAATTTTTTTTTTGGCACCTATAGAACATTGCGCATCACCACAAGCCTGTAAACATAGAGGCTTCAGTGAATAAAGAAAACAAAGTATACTGGCCATTTAAGTACAGTAGGCTACCAAAAATAGTGACATCTAACACACTGAACTACTGTAAATATGGCCCTGATACAGGCTCTATCTGAACTCCTTGAACATGTCTTTACATAATTAAAACATGTCAATGTCAAATGCTTTCAATAAATTAAATGGAGAAAAAAAAGAAAATCAAAGTCATTTAAAAATTAAATCGCGAACGGGGGTGAATCGAGATGGTGATTTTATAACGATTTATCGTGCAGGCCTAATAGTAAGTTGTTGGGCATATGGAATCGACAGTGCTTGTTCTGTGTAAAAAATGGTTTGAAGTTGCTGAAGTTTGTCTGCAAGGTAAACAGTAGAAATAAGTCATGTGCTTGCATGTAATTGATTGGATGACGTCGCTTTGTAGCAAAAGTTGAGCCAGGTTCAACTTTTTTGCTGGACGACCATGTTTTATTTTGTGCCAAAGCCCGCTGTGTCGACACCTCCGCTGAACTGCCAGGCTGCCCCCAATTCAAATGAATGAGGGGGCTGCGTTTTTTTCTAGCGGAGCTAATGTTGGTCTGAACGTTGGCCTTACTTGGACAAATCAAGTGGGTATCTTCCTAAGTTACAGACGTTTTAGTACAAACCCACCTCCGTGTTTCCTCAAACCAGTGTTTCTGGGCTGAGCTGCAGTTGAGGAACAGTAACACAGGAGGGGATTTTGTATTAAAAATACTAACTTTAGAAGATGCACACTTGGTTTGTATAACTAACCCCTTTCTAGTCTAGAGAGCAAGAGTGTTGGACATGTTTTTTTACTTGCATGTCTCACGCAACTGATACTCTCATTTTAATCTATGCAGGCGGCTCCCTTCAGGCTCCCTACAGGCTCACGTCTCAGCTGCATCTCGCAGGACTTAATCTATTTTTTTTGGGGGGACAAAATGTGCATAAACGCAAGATTGATGCCCAATTAAACACTACGACTTTACTACATTTACTACATATTATAGGGTTTTATCATTATTAATCATCATTATTTTCTTATCTGACCTTGATCTTTGATTTTATTTTGATGGCATGTTTTGCCTTTATTGCTGTTAATCTGTTGATTCTGTATTGTGTAATCCTTATCTTAATGAGTAAAGTCTCTTGAAAAGTGGTATACAAACCTTCATTCAAAAAAAGACTTAAAAGAAAACTAAGTCTTTTTTTGAATGAAGGTTTGGCCGCTCCTTTGCTGCTCAGCGCTTTTGAAATGCTCGGACCAGACAGAACCGGTCTAGACAGTCGCTTCAGTGTCGCGTGACGGGGGTACGATTGCTAAAGCCTGATATTGGCTTCAAATAAACCTACTCATGTATGTTTTGCATCAGTGGCGTAACGAGCCAACACCGGGCCCTTAAGCAGGATTATCAAGGTGGGCCCCCCTACTACAGCACATGATGACGGCGCAATGTCCACGAGTAGGCTACCATGAATAGGACAGGATAGGATCATAGAGACACAGCATATAAGAGATGAGATGACAAAATCAGGAGTAGCCTACGCTCACCACCACCACAACAACAACAACAACAACAACAACAACAAAAAACACTGGTGAATGCACACCATAACACATGAAAAAACACACAAGGGCAGTCCCTCCAGGATTTCGCGGCCTTTTTTTGAGATTGTTGCGGCCCAAAATGTCTGATTTTGCGGGAGCTTTTCTAAAAAAATTGAGATAAAAGTTGCAATGTCTTTTGTATGTTTGTTGCAATTAAGTTGTGGAAGACAGTGAAAGTTGCACAACATTTTTTTGTAATAGTTCTTTTTAAAAAAAAAAAAAGAAACTTGTTTTGGGGAGAATAATAATTATTACTATTAATTAATTACTCTGGGCTGAGTTTTCCTAGTAACCTTACCAAAAAGGCTCAGGATGCTGCAAATGTTGGTATAATATGAAAATGGCTGGTGGATTTAAAACAAAAAGTAGGCTAATAATTCATTGAATGAATCAAATTTGAACATATCTGTCAGTAGCCTGTTGATCTTTACATTTTTAGTTAATTTCCTAACCTGGCCTGGGACACACATTCATACGGTTTGATAAAGTACTTATTGGATTTTAACTTATCATTGCACTTACAATAACGAGCGTAGCTGTCCTCAATTTAGGTCATCGTGTCGTCTCATCTCCGGTTTTTCCTGCATCCAGCGTGTGTGTGTGTGTATGCAGCAGCAACTTTCAGTGACTTTAGAGTGAAAAATCGTTACAGCGTACATTGATGTTAAAATGTTTACAGGTAGGCAGGACGGTCTGAAATGTTCTGCACCGTCTTTCGCTGTACGTTTTGTTGGTAAATGTGAGATGTTCGAGTCACAAACGTGAAGAGAACGGTCTCTGAAACAAGGAAATGAATTTGAACCCGTTCTCACTCCCGCTTGGTCAGTGGCCAAATGCAATAGGGGTAAGATCAATATCTTCCAGTCATGCGGGCCCCTGATTGGTCCGGGCCCGTAAGCACCGCTTACCCTGCTTACCGATAGTTACGCGTCTGTTTTGCATAGGACGAGGATTATCAAGGGATCTCTCTGGCTTGTATGAACAAAAGGAATGATTACAGCAAGAAAAACCTGTTTAAATCTTCATGTAGGCCCATGGCTACTGTTTTGTGAAGCTATCCTTTAAATAAATACTTGTACTGAGGCTGTTGGAGTGTGACAACTCTTGTACAGAATGTGCTAAATGTGTTTACTAACTTAAAAAGTGACAAACTTCATTGCCAGTGCCCACATTTCTTTTGGCTGTTGGCTGGTGAGTATTTTCTCTATGCTGCCACTTATGATTCAGACCCTGCTTAAAGGTGTTGCAATATTTACTAATCTACACACTGACTAACTTAGAAACTTTGACAGTGCCCACACTGTGTTTGGCGGGTGGCTGATGTTAATTTCCCATGCTGGCAGTTCCCTTTCTCCCAGGGCTGGTGTGTGTTCTGTCAGAGTTAAGTTTGGAGCCTTGCTCGCCGCCATCCTGCCAAGTTCAGAATGATCATTTGGACAGATGCATGACAAGTGTCCCCATCATCACATTTCTTTAGAGGCCAAACTGCACATACATCCGTCGCAATGAACAGGATTTGCTGCAAGCTAGATGCCTTGTGGCGTCTTTGCGGCACCACAGCTATTTGGATTTCAAGATCTGGCCTAAAATAGTAAAACTGCCCTAAAATAGTTGTTTGAGAGAGAAGTTTTGTGTAAAACCTCCACAGATTTGCTGATTAATCACATTTAAATAAGAGCAAGCTGCACTGGTGGCTGCAGTACAAGTGCATGACAGATGCATGATGGGAGTGAAGTTGCTGCCGCTGTTTATGAGATCAAAAATGCCCTCTCTGCTTAAACGTCACCAAACAGATTAAGGCTGCACAATATATCGTTTTTTTATTAATATACATATCGCGAAAGGTTGTGACATCATAATAGACACTACGAGATTTTTTATGTTAGTTGAAAGAAAATATCAGTAGAAATCTGCACTTTAAAGTGTCATTCTTTTTTTAGTGGTGCCTGTTATTGTCAATTCAATGTTCAATTTATTCAATAAAAGAATGTTAGAAATGATTTCCTTTATTTGTTTTAAATTCAACAAGCAATTTGTTGTATTTTAGAAGAATAAGAACTAAGTACATTTTAATATCTGTTAATTTATCGCAAGTAAAATCGTTTTCGCGATATTCAATGTTATCGCGTATCGCATAGCTTCCTCATATCGTGCAGCCCTAAAACAGATCAACTCTGACATTTATGAAAAAGGCATATTTTGTGTGTGGCGTTCAATGTGGTTTACCTCCAAGATCAGTTGCAGAGCATTAAGTAAATGACATCTGTAGGATGCAGGAATTACAAGTGGGACTAGGTTAGATTGATGGGTGGATCATGCCATAGAGTGATATCAAAGTGTGAAAACGAGGTGTGAGATTATTTCAGAAGATTAAACTACCTTCCATTACCATCCTAGAAACCTCCATCCATATACTATGACTGTCTGAGCCATAATGTCTTCCACGGTTGCTGCTCACGACGCCAAACACCCCTCTCTGTCTGTGTGTGTGTGTGTGTGTGTGTGTGTGTGTGTGTGTAAGCAAGCATTGGGTGGGGTGTGAGGGTATGTGCACATGGACTAGCGTGGGCGGATAGTCACATTCTCCACTTCCTGCTTTTCCATCTCCCCTTTCTAGCTCTTGCCCAGCCCTTTTCATTACTCAGTCTTAGTTAGTATACACCACCACTACTGTATTTTCTATGGCGGTGTATATAGACTCAATACTTTTTGAATCCCAAATAAAGTTAGTAAACTTTCCTTTTGAGATGCATGATGTTATACAGATATTTTTGACAGTCATGCGGCGTTTAGAAGCTGACTGTGGATTCCCTCCAGCCGTTGGAGCCATGTAGTTGTAATTTAATACAATATATTTTTAAGGCAAAGTTCCTGTACAGGTGATTGTATCAAGATGACTTTAATCAGCGATGCATCTTGAGAGGTTTGGCGGTTATGGTGTCACCAAAATAAGGCATCCCAAAAAGCTTTTATGTTTGCAACCAAACTCTGTTATTATATGGACAAATAAAAATGTCTACTTTGTGAGTTGGTCAGACTGCTACTGATGCCTCAAGTTTGTGTCTATACCTGCTGGAACTTGCTTAAATGGAGTGCCGGGGCAGGAACTGTCTTGATTCCCTATTAGGTGATCAGATTGTGTGGTTGATGCTGTAGAGTTGCAGATCTGATTTTTTTTTTTGGGGGATATAAAAGATATAATACATTAAAGCACTGGTACCCAACCTTTTTTTTGTCTTAATCCTTTTTATAGCCAAGCAATGCCTACTCACAACCCATCATCACAGATCGCATTTGTCTACAGTATAAACCGTTAAAACAAAGAGTGGCGTGTCCCCTTCTCAAATAGTTTAAATTGTATAGTTTTTTAAAGGCCTGATGAGATTTAAACTGTAGTGTTTCTCAAAAAAAAAAGATATTTTAGAAAAATGTTAACATAGTTTTGTGTAGCAGAAATTGTAATCATCTTGTGAACCCTCAGTTTTATCTTGCAATGCGTAAGGGGTAAGGTGTGTAGTAGAAACATTAAAATGTCAAAATGTTTTGACAACCTATTAAAATGAATAAACAACCATCCAACAGTCAATCCCCGACCAATCAGACCATCAAACTTAAATTTCACCTTTTGACAACTTGCCATTTATTTCTTTTTATGACAAACCATAAAAAGATGCTTTTACAGCCTTCTCTGTCTGTCATACATTTTGTACTTTGTTTTCTCAAATAGGAACAGGTGGCATACATACTGGATTAATGCCCGTCGGATTCTTTTAAACCACCCTCGATAACATTAATAATTCTCTGCAACATTTTATGGACTGTTTACAACTATTATCCACAATTATAACAAATCAGATGAGACAATGTAAAAGCTGGAACAGTTTTACCAACAAGATGTAAGTGTAGTTTGGGTGGTAATTCATGAGTAGTGTCCAAGTGTGTGTTTTTAAAGTGTTTATGGTTCAATTACTATTATTATACCCTTTTCACTGCCTCTCATTTCAGATGTTTGCTCCTATTTTGACTGTGTTACTAACTTACTCATTCGCCCACTTAAAATTTCAGCTAAGCTGTTGACGTCTTTCTGTCCATCTCTTTCTCTTCCCAGACTCCATCCGTTATCTCATGTTTTTCGTCTCTCATTATTGCGTCTCTCTGACTGTCTGTCTCTCTCTGGCCTGGTTTGAATAAGCCCAGCAGACTCTCTCTTTTGGGGCTCAGTAACATGCCTTGATTGGCTCGCACAAAATTTTGACTGCACTGTGATGTCACAGGCGCCGGAGCTTGCGGATTGGCTGACGCTGGGAGCGGGGGATGAGAGTCGGGAGGGGGGAGTTGTACGCGGATTGAGGCGGCGGGAAGGCTGATGGGAAAATTGAGTGACGCTGCTCAGTGCCTACAGTGTCTCTCTCTCTCTCTCTCTCTCTCTCTCTCTCTCTCTCTCTCTCTCTCTGTGTCTGTTCCTCTCATTTTGAGGTCCTTTCCAGCTCGCTCTCTACCAGGCTTCAGCTCCTCACATGGTGGAAACTCTAACACTAAAACAGCCCACTCTTGATTGTTACTGAACTGTTTTCTTCCCATATACGTTTTTGTTCTTGCCGGAGGCGGCAAGGAGGGGGAAACGCATTGAACTTAATTTTTGGTAACCTAAGTTACCGAGCCAGGAAAAAGGAAGACCGCGATGCTGTGCCCAATATCCCACCTTCGCAGTGACGCTAAATGTACTGGGAGACATGTTCCTGTCACAAAACAAAACGTGCTGTGTGGCGGCACTTCACACCCATCCCCACACTAAAACTGAATGTTTGACATGTGGTTCAGCTTCAGTCTGAAATGGTCATGACGCATTTTGGCCCTCGATTAATTGGTTCCTCAAAGCTGGCGAACGTTGAAGGCCGCAAAAAAACCAACAGAAAAACGCCCAACATTTTGTCATGAGACCTTGCCCTGTTTTTGAGTGTGAAACTACTGTTTTGATCAGGGTTCTTTTGAACATTGACAGTTTTATTTACCTTCTGTGTGTCCAGGAAAGGTTTTCTCTTTTAGCAGGCATCTGTTAGCAGTGTGTCCAGTTACAGTACTTGCATTCACTTTAGTGCTGAGGACGTGATTGATTAGAGAATTAAGAATTTTGATAAATAATTGATACATTTAATAATTAATCTAGCAGAAATGCTAAACTTACTGGTTACATCTTCTGGGAACTTTTCATAGCCATTGTTCACTCTTTTTCCCCCACATTTTATAGACCAAACAATGACTCAAATTTGACATGGCCTCAAACTCAGGAAACCTTTTCGGACATCTCGCTGATTATCTAAAAATAATCAGCACATTAGTTGATAATAGGGCTGCACGATATGAGGAAACTATGTGATACACGATGTCGCGATAACGATATTACTTGCGATTAGAGATGCACCGATTACAATTTTCTAGGCCGATTCTGATTTTCTTTGAGTTAGGCCAGCTTATACCTGGGATGAATTTAGCCGATTCAGATTTCATTTTTTCTAACCACTTTACAGCACACACAAGTATTTATTTTCTATCTTTTCTTTAATAGAACATTTTGTACAGAACATAGAACATTTTTTTGAACAGATAATGGATCACTATAAAATAGAACTATAAACACCTGTGGGAAATTCACTTCTAAAGTGCAATATTATAAACCATTTCTTCTTTTCACGTCTATCCAACAAAAAAATGGATGGTTTTTATGTCGTCCCTCCACGCCTACTTTTCCTTGCAGGTGCTGCATATTGCAAACTTGTTACCTTCTGCACACACGCCTGAAGAATTTCCAAACAGTTGACATGTTGCAGGCTAATTCAATGAGGTTCCCTACATGTGCGAGAATAGCGCGGACGCGCTTCACTAATCATGAAATGGCAATGCGCTGCACACGGCGGAAAAGTTGAGAGAAAGGAAAAAGAGACTGTGCTGTCGCGTCCGTGTGTGCGTGCGTCCTTGAAAACTGTAACGCGTATAACTTATGTTGTCCGTTAATTGTAGCGTTGACCGGCATGAAATCGGCATATGTCAGACTGACCTGCCGGTCGCCGGTCATGGCCGAGCACGTGAAAACCGGCCACCCGGCCACCAATAATCGATCGTGCATCTCTACTGCGATAAATGTTGATATTAAAGTGTACTCAGTTCTGCATTTCCGCTGCTTTCAGTATTCCTCTAAAACACAGCAAATTGCTTGTTATATTTAAAAGGAAACCATTTCGAACATTCTTTTATTGAACAAATTTGAATATAAAAGGCACTGCTAAAAAAAGAATAGTTACATTTTAAAGAGCAGTTTTCTACTGATAATTTCTTTCAACTGTCCCCCAAAAAAACACTGAGTGTATTTCGCAATATGTCACAGCCTTTCATTTCAATTTCATATTGCGATGACGAAAAACAACCGATATATTGTGCAGCCCTAGTTGATAATGGACGTGATCGTTACCTGGAGCCCTAATGTACATATACGGTATGTGAGCAGTACAGTAACTTACACTGGTAGCCAGTGGGAATTATGTTCAGGCTTATTGATTTTTATCTGCTAGGTCTTTTCTCGATTTGATTTATTCTTTAACCTATGAAAATAATGAAAAGTGCATGTTGATGTATTCAAGCCCAAGGTGACATCTACAAATTGCAGTTCTTTGCCAGTCCAACAGACCAACCCACAGATACTTGGTTTCCTTGGACACAAGGAAAAGCAACAAATCCTCACAATTGAGATGCTGGAAGCATCCTGTGCTTGACATTTTTTGCTTGAAAATAAACGGTTGATTATCAACATAGTAGCCAACAAATAGTTTTTTTTTTTTGTTTTTTTTTTAAAGCTCTAATCAAGTTTAATGCTCCAAGGGCGCCTAGGCTGTGGCTCCTCACTAAATGGGATACTAGAGAGTGACTTTGACAGTCCACAGTTTCACAGCCAGTCTGATGATCACAACTAGTCACAAGTCGGTTTCTCTGACCTCTGACCTCCAGGCCCGCTGCCTCTCCCCCCTGTGTGTTAGAAAACGAGCAAGTCTGATATGGTGTCTTCATTTTCAGTCTCGGCGCCGCTCCATTTCAAGTTGGCCTCTTTGATATTCAACAGCAGGAACGAAGATGTCACAGTGGCAGTGGAGTCTAGTAACAAGCTGTTTCAGGGTGAAGAGTAGACAGGCGTGATGTGATGATCTCTCCAATGTTGAGTAGTGAGTATGCGCTTGCCAGAAGAAGCTGTTATAGAAAATACACACATACACGTACATGCTCTCTGAACAACTGCTGCTGCTTTGGTTAACCCAAGGAGAGAAAGCGTTAAAAAGTTCTTTAATCTTCATACAAATGATACTATTAGGGATTATTTAATTGAATTTACTTTATTATGTACCTACCTACCGTCAGTTTTTAGCTACTTAAATTGACAACGTGATATCATGACTTTGCGTAAACATACACGCCCACTTTCTTAAGCCAAGTGGCGTGTTATCTGTACGCATTTTGAGCTATCCGCGTGTCTGTCTACGCTGTATACAGCGGACGGCAGTCTGCAACGTCACAGCGTAAACATACACGCCACTTTCTAAAGCCACGTGGCGTGTTATCGCGAGGCTACAGTTGCGTTTAGGAAACGTCGCATGCGGGTTGGTTTTAGGAAAAGAAGAACCAGTTGGTTTAGGAAAAGAAGAAAGCTACGGTTGGGTTTAGGAAATGTGACACACGGGTTGGGTTTAGAAAAAGAAGAACTGGTTGGGTTTAGGAAATGTGACACACGGGTTGGGTTTAGAAAAAGAAGAACCGGTTGGGTTTAGGAAAAGAAGAACTGGGTTGGGTTTAGGAAATGAACAAACGTGGAAAGGAAACGTCACACGCAGGACACAAAGGAAATGTGACACGCGGGACATGATTCCCGCTCTCCTGGGTGAAAGGTCCTGTGTTTTACCCATCCTCCACCCCGACCAACCTCCCTACGCCGATTTCTGCCCTTTCATACTACTCGGTACGGCATCAATTCACACGCAATCGCAAGGTAATGTAAATCAATGGAGGCCAATCGGCGTTGATAAACACGCTAAAAAGCGAGTATGCATCTTGGTAACACGCCAATAATGGCATACGAATTGGCGTGTCATACATACGCCACTTCATGAGATCATCCTGAAATTAGAGAATGCATTACATTTGTGATTCCTTCCAAAGATGGGGTGTTAATCTGTTCTTTTCAGTTGGGTAAGTGTGGGTGGAGAGAGGAATACCAATAGGAAGAGTGGAGCAAAAGGTTTTCCAGTCAAAGGTGTGCCCCTTAAGGCTGTTTTATGGTTCTGTGGAGGCTCCACGCAGAGCTTTCGCCGTAGCCTACGTAAGTGGCCTGATGTTTATACTTGTGCGTTGGTGTGTGCATCGAGTCAGCGCGTGTGTGTGGGGAATGTGTGGTAGAGCGAGGGAGAAGTGTGAGAGTGACGGTGATTAGCTTTGGAGTGAGTACCGACTCTAGAGTCATAGTGAGAGAAACAAAGTGTCTCCCCTGTGCTTTCTGACCACGGTGGGAAATCTTTAGCAGGAAAAGTTAACCCTCTCCTTGATTTCATGTTGTTTATGGAGGAGAACCAGGAAATTATTTGGGGGAAATGCAACGCTACCAAGCCACGGCCGATCGCTGCAACGTGTAATTAAATTTTTCGAGAGGTGCACGTCAGGCTACGGCGTAGGTTTGTGTCTTCACGTACCTACGTGCGTAGCAACGGCGTAGATTTTACGCAGAAGTATAAATCAGCCTTTACTCAGAATCAGTGGCTGCATTGCATTGTAGTCTGTTTCGAGATAAATGTGGTGGAGAGATTAGTATATCTGTCTCTGAGATTTCTCATTGTTTGACAGAGCTCAGCAGACATAATGTTTACTTTTTATGTAATAATTTAGTCTATAAATTGTTTGGAAATAATAAGAAAAATGCCCATTACGGTTTCCCAGAGCCACAGGTGATGTCTTCAAATTGCTTATTTTGTCTAATAGCCCAAAACCAGAGCTATTTTGCAATTTAGTGAAGACGAAGTTCAAACTGGGTCGAGACAGAGGCTAAAAAAAAGAGTTAACTTTATATACATTCCTCAGGAATTTTGAAAATATTGAAATGTGGAAGCGACAGGAAACAATTATAGTAGTAATAATGACCTTTTTAATGTTTTATTGTAATGTTTTACAACTCTGAGATAAAAATACTGTTTTTGCATAATGTTTTAACCCAAAAGTCTTTCCAAACATTTGTGCATAAAAGGTGTAAAACCCCCAAAAAACTGGACTTTGTAAAATAGAGTAGACCGGTGAAGTAATAACGTAAAAACGTCTCAAGACCCGACTCCAGACTAGCGCTGAAACGATTAGTCGATCAATCAATCAGAAAATAAACCATATTAATAATCGATTAGTTGTTTCTGTTGGTTTTCAAGGACGACGCAAACCATTCTCTCTATCCCAACTTCTCCGATGTAGTGATTTGTTGTTTTTCTATATATCTTTGAGTTTTGGACTGTTCAGCGGACAAAACAAGGCATTTGAAGAGGTCACTTTGGGCTCTGGAAAATGGGCATTTAAAAATAAATAAATAAATAAATCTATTTTCTGACATGATTATTTGATTAGCCTTATTAGAACTTGATACCAGTACAAAGAATGTTTGGGGAACTTTCAAAAATAGTTGTCGATTTGAATTCTGTTTATGAATTGGTCAATTTTCAAATAGTTTTAGCGTTATATTCTTATTGGAGCATGTTACAATGTTTATATTCTGGAGCTATCTGTGCCATAAAAGAAAAAAAGCAAGGTGGTCCAAAACACGAGATGCATTACAGACAGTGTTGTGTTTCTAAGTGGATGTTTCCTTTTAACTCTGACAGTAATACTAATGCATGATAGATCTGGATGTCAGTGCAGATCCTGGGCTTACATGACGAGTGCATTCCTACACCAGTAAGTGTTGGACACAGAAGGTGCAGGAATAAAAAGCAGGACTCAGTGAGTATCACGGTTATGCTGGTGGAATTTCGGGCGATCTTTGGCCTAGTCGGTCAAAAGACGGGGGTCTGGGGGATGGGCGGGTGAGGTTCAGGGTGAAGGGAGGATAGCTCCAGCTCCAGGCAGCCAACCAAGTGTGGGGTATAATCTGACAGCACTCAGCCAAGACACATGCAGGGCTAAGACCAGGCACCCTACCAAGATTGGGGCCTGTGGGGACATCCTGGTGAGAGCTAAGCCTCCAATGGGCCTGGAGCAGTGCCAGGAGGCGCGCGTGCACAGACACACAGACACACACACACACACACACACACACACACACACACACACACACACACACACACACACGGATGCATAGTAAATTCACACATGCGTGCTAAAGCTCTCTCATACACACCCACACGAATGCAGACACACCGTGCATGCAAACAACAACAACAACAAAACACATGGGGAGGGGGTGGAGGGGGGGAGGTGGAGATTAGCAGCAATAAGACAAAGAAAGCATGAGGACATACATGGCTGCAGTCTGAATGGAAAGCTTTCGGAGAGCCAGATTTGTTGTGTGTTGGTGCGTTAGCGTCTCATTCAGTCAGACCTCCCAACTACAACTGGATCTCCTGTGTATAAAATTCACCTAATCGAGTTAAACCAACATTTGGTGGATGTCTGTGTTGCACTTTCCTGTTGTCTAATTAAGCTGTCATACTGTGGTCCAAACTGGAGATCCTCCTCAACGTTTGGATGACCTCGAAATGCTGACTGACGTTTTTCTTTGCTCTTTTCCTTTCTCTTTCCATTCCCCTGCTCCCTCTTTCTTCCTCCTCCTCGCTGTTCCTCTGCAGATTATGTTTATTTTGAGAACTCGTCCAGTAACCCACTGCTGATCAGGAGGATAGAGGAGTTGAACAAGGTGAGTGTGCTTAAGTGCAGCACAGTTCTGACAGCTGTACATCAGATTTCATCCCTCTGTCCCGAGCGTTTAAAAACCCCACTCTTCAGTCGGATTTGTCAGAGATAGAATTCAGATGAATCGATTTGTTGATCACAATTTCTTAAGTAACACTTTTGGTAATCAATTAATCCTAATTTATAGTAATATTTCAAGAAAAAAAATAGTCTGAGACAAGAAACAATTACGAGAAATTCCCTTTGGTCTTCACAAAATTGTACGTGTTATTTCTTTTACTACTTTCTGACATTTTCGAAACGGAGCCTATTACATCGATACTGAAAACAATCGTTGCTCGCAGCTTTACAGATTCTTTGGTTGAAAATTTGGTCATCGTGTGAAAACGTTAAATTTTAAAATTTAGATTGTTCACAAGTTTAGGATCATTATTAACTTAAGAAACAAAAATGATTTAACTGCCAACGTTTTGTGAGATTGTCAGTATTGATGACCTGATAATGTTGCCCTGGATGCTGTCTGGTAAATCCCTGCCTGCCATCTTGTACATTGTTCATTCTAAGAAGCAGAAAGAGAGGCCTGTCTCTGTGGACTAGATACAGGGGCCCGCTGTCTGTCCCCTGTCCCAGGCCTGTGCTGGATAATATGGAGGCTGTTTAATGTGATTGACGCGGAGCTCAGAGTGAACCCTTTACTCGGTCTGTCACTGTCAGTATCTCTGCTCCTCAGGGATCTCTAGGTTTCTCTTCCATAAGGTTTGCGATGCGCGGTCAGAAAGCATAGAACAGTCTAAAGGCCCAGACGGCCGACCCTCGGCAGAAAAAGCAGTTGGACTGATCAGTCTACCCGAGTTGGTCAAAAAAGTGCCTGGGAACACACCAAAGCGACGAGACGTAATGCGTCTCCATAACAGCAGGCGGCGCTAATCTGTATTGTCGCCCAAAAATTAAAACCGGCAGCTGATTGGACGAACGTGTAACGTGGGTGTGGTTTCTCCTGAAATTCAAAGACAGACTGTCATGGCGGCTTGTTCACGCGTTTCGGTGAACTATTTTAGTACAATATGAGATCGTATTCTCATATTGTACTAAAAGAGTTCACCGAAACGTGTTTCTGAAAACATTTTAAGAAAGAAATAGGCCGTGCAGTTGCTGAATCTGTCTTCATTTCAGATCGACAAAGGTCAGTTTAAAAGATTTTCGTCAGATTTTGAGAGACTCTAGTCACGGTCATTCCGCTCCCCGTTTCCGGGTTAGCACTCTACCAATCAGATGGGTCATTTGAGTCCGACTGCCGGCAGTGCCCGCCCCGCCGATTATACATGTTGGCGGGGCGGGCCCCTCGGATGGACGACGCCAAACAGACTCGAGTCACTGACCTCGCCAGACTGTCCAACAGCCGATTATCGGCTCGGTGTGTAGTAGGCTCAAGGGAAAGACTCAGAACTATTGGAAAAACACAGAAAATTAAGAATTTGACTGAACTGACTGAACCCGAAAGCCTTTGTGCGTAATGCCAGAACAACAGCAACATACATTTTATTTTTATGTAGCTGACTGTGTTCTTGTTTTTAATTCCTGTTTTACTACTGTGAGGTGACCTTAAGCCCCTGAAACACCAACCCATAAAGTTGAAGTAAATAGCAGTAATAACAGGCATATATTAATTATTAAATTGTACCTTTTTTACACCCATACTCATGTCATAGTGCTGACTGTAAATCTGTTAACCTCAGCTTGTTATTTTGTTATTATCCTCCTTTATGTTCTGCTTTACTTGCCCTGTAACTAAGGGTTACAGTTTAAACTTCAATGCTCAAAGAGACTTTCACTTCACTTTACGTCTACAGATTAACTGCGTCTGCATCTGTACTTGAGAAATCTCAGTGACATGCAACAAAAGAGCAAAATAAAAAAAATAACTTTTGCGTTTCATTAAACCTCTTTCATTTTTAAAGAGAAACGTGTTTTACTTTGCTATCAGAAACGATAATAATAGGAAATCGTGTTTTACTTGTTACTGCACCATTTGTCAGACACGGAGATGCGTGAAATTGGATTTCAATTCTGTGATCGGAAAAGTAGAAAGTGTGTGCAGAATGTAAAGAAATAAATGTTGACTGTGTTTGCTTTTTCTCCATCTCTCTCTATCCATTTTTCTCTCAATAATCCTAATCCAATATGCTCTACCTATAATAAGATACAAGTATGATATGATAACGCTTTAAAGTATCCCGCTATCAATATCGTGATTTCTATTCTATTCTATTTCATTTGAAAAAAGCTACAAATCGATATCTAAATGAGCCTTAATCCTTTAGGTTATTTTACCCAGAGTTTTCTCTTCTCAGGTAGTGTTTGGTAAAACATTGTCATGCAGCTCCCAAATTAAAAACAAATGTCATATCAACATACAAATGTAGTTTTACTTGGAAGAAACAAATCTTAGTGCTGCACAGACAGCCCCCAACACACCACCCTGTCCTGATAACTGCAACACTTATTGTGATTTTGGAGAACTGCTGTAGTATCACACTGTGTTTTCAGCCATAGTTAAGAACTAGCCTCATTTTCAGCCGTTTTTTTTTCTTCTCATCTGTGTGTGCGTGCGTGGGTGGTCTGTGTGGCACTTGTTGCCGTGGTAACGCCGATTGTCTCTGTTTTGCAGACAGCCAATGGGAACGTGGAGGCCAAAGTGGTGTGTTTTTACCGGCGCAGGGACATCTCCAGCACACTCATCGCCCTGGCAGACAAACATGCAAGTGAGTGACTGACCTGAACCCAGCAGCCAGCGAAACACCAGGCATCGAAAGAACACGCCAACTATGGTTTCAAACAGTTCTTTTTGAGCAACCCTCTTCAGTCATTTTCACTGCAAAGTTATAGTGCCTTTAGTCCCATTGAACAAGATTTCCCTGAACCGAAGA